>NC_088253.1:3587500-3925000 GCF_036013445.1 Caloenas nicobarica | reverse complement strand
ATTGATTTCGGTTAGTCACAGTGATATTTGAGCCCCTTTGGGGGCTCGGTCTGGGGAAGTATTTTACAAGAAAGATAATATAACAGAAAATTACTGGAGCTGCACAGGTCTCTGGTGGATTTCTTAGGGGCCTGCGAAGTTTCTGTAGAATCAACAAATGCTTTATTAATCTAAATTTGCGGTTTTGTTCCTGCCTCTCTTCAGACGGCCCGGGCTCGGCGGGAGCGGGGCGGCCGGCGGCGGAGCGCGGCCCGGCCGCGGGGGCTGCGGGAGCCCGGCCCGGCCCCGCCCGGGCCTGCGGCGGCTGATAAGGCGGGGCCGGGGGTCCCCGCGGCGGCGGGGCCGGGCTGGCTGGGAGCGCCTGATAAGGCGGGCGAGGAGCCGGCGGGGCCGCCCGCCCGCCCCGGGGGCCGCGGCTCTGGCAGCGGGAGCGGCGCGGGGCTGCGCGGGGAGATAATGCTGCTGGAGGCAATCACAGCCGCAGAGCAGCCGCGATTCGCCTCGCCAGTAATTGTTTTTTTTGGGGTTTTTTTGTTGTTTTTTTTTTTTTCCTAATTTTCAGACCGAAGTATCCGACCCAAGCACACGCTGCACTAAAAGATAATAAGCACATGCCCTCTTCAGCTTTTTTGGGGGAAATTCAGGCCAACAAAAGGCGCGTTTAAAACTGAGGCCGCATCTGGGATGCTGCGTCCAGTTCTGGGCCCCTCAGTCCCAGAAGGACAGGGAACTGCTGGAGAGAGTCCAGCACAGCCACGAAGATGCTGGAGGGAGTGGAGCATCTCCCGTGTGAGGAAAGGCTGAGGAGCTGGGGCTCTGGAGCTGGAGAAGAGGAGACTGAGGGGTGACTCGTTCATGGGGATCAATATGGAAAGGGGGAGTGTCAGGAGGATGCAGCCAGGCTCTTCTGGGTGACAACCAGTGACAGGACAAGGGGCAATGGGTGCAAACTGGAACACAGGAGGTTCCACTTGAATACGAGAAGAAACTCCTTCCCGGTGAGGGTGCCAGAGCCTGGCCCAGGCTGCCCAGGGAGGTTGTGGAGTCTCCTTCTCTGCAGACATTCCAACCCGCCTGGACACCTTCCTGTGTAACCTCATCTGGGTGTTCCTGCTCCGGCGGGGGGATTGGGCTGGATGAGCTTCCGAGGTCCCTTCCAACCCCTGACACTCTGGGATTCTGTGAAAAGCACCCCTGTTGAAGTTCCAAGCGCTGGGCTCCGAGCTCAGCAGAGTGTGGCTTAAGGATGAGCAAGATCTGGCTCGGCCAGGCCGCCAGGCTCTGAGCTCGCTGGCTGCCGGGGACAAAAAGTCAGTTTTGCCCACAGAGCCGGTGGATAGTAACACCAGAGAAGGGCTGGCCTGGGGACTGCGGTGCACGGCGTACGCGCCTTGGGCGTTTCTGCAGCTCTTCCTCCTCTCCTGGTCCCCAGCACAACCTCATAGCACAAGATACATGTAGAAGAAAGCAGAGATTTGTGCTATTGGTATTTTACATCAGTTACTTTCCAGGTCTATTTTAGCCAGTTTGGTTCTTTTTCACTAGTAACCTGTCAGCCAGAATTTGTTTTTCACTTTTTAAGGGGATTCCCCCAGTATAGCGTTAGTGAGCAGGAGTCGTTTGTGTGCCTTAAGTAAATAAAACCTTCTATACCTTTTAGTCTTTGGTAATTGCATCAGCAAGCACTAAAATCTTATGTCAGCACAGCATGTAGAGTGCAGGATACCTAATAACTAGTAAACCATTTAAAGAAGTCTTCTGCTTGATCAGACGTGGTGCTTAACGTATAGTGCTGTATCCTGCCTCGTAGGTAATTAGTATTGGGGGGAAAAGCCTCCCCTGTGGACCACGACACCATAGACCTAAACTGGCATTTTTTCACGTTTAAGGCTTTTGTTCTTTAGTGGAGGGCATTTCTTTGACCGTTTTAAAAATAATTCTCTAAGAATTAACAGACTGTGTTGAGGATATTGTATATCTCAAACGAACTTTGCAAGCGCTAACAGACACTGTATAGGGTGGCCCGGCAGGCACTGTTGTAGTGCCAGAGGACTAGAAATCAAATGTTGGGTAGCGAAAACCCTAACCTGGGAAAGAAATGTTGATCGGTGATTACCGCAATCCCCTTTTGCTGTGATTTCGTTGGTTCCCGTCCTGGAACAAGTGCCTGTGTGGATGTGCTGGTGAAATGCGTGAGCATTATTAAGGTAAGACACCGTGGTTTATTTATCGCGAAGAGGCTGGGGTTTTCACTGGAGCTCTGTCACATTTTCCCCAGAGCGGCAACAGGAGATTTCTTTGTGCGTGGGCTGAAGTTCATGGGATTTTTCTCGGCTGCTGAAGAGGTGGAGCATTTGCCGGCTGTCTGGGCAGGAGAAGGCTATCCTGAAACCCAAAACATGGCTGTGAACCACAGCTGATATCTTGTCAGACTGACGGGTCTCCTCTGCCGAAAGAGCCGGTGATCTCCCTTGTCGCGACCCTTGGGTATGAAAGGGGCAAGTCAGCTGTGAAGGAAGACAACTTTCTTGAAGGCACCATGTAAAAACTTCGGCCGGACACCAACGCAACCATTGCTCATCAACTTAGGCAGGGGCATGGTTCAGATTAGAGGGTCCTTGTGTGGAAAGAATTTGGTACTTTTTACATTCTCCTTGTAGACTCGAGAGCCTACAGGGTTACTGCTGCTGATCTCTCATCTTTGATATAATTAAACCAACAAATATAATGAGGTCTGGTGTCTTTGGCCACTGTGAGATGACTGACAAGGTGACACTGGCCTTCTTTGCCTTAAGGACAACCGAGAAGCTGCCGCTGGGCAGTCTGATGCTCCTGCTCCTCAGCCCCCGTTTCATCCTCCACCGGCCTTGCCAAGCCTGTTGGCCTCAGAAGTGCTGACAGCACAAGTGCCGAAGCGAAAAGCTCTGCGAGGCCATTTGGGTAGAGAAAAGTGAGTAGAATTCATGCAGATAACGCGCGCCCACCGGCCGCCTGCCCGCGCTCCTGCACGCGAAGGCAAACAGGTTTGAAACGTGGCTCCTGTGCTGAGGGCTGGCGCTGAATTTTGTGGTGTGGGCCGGTGTGTAGGACACCGAGAGCTGGCAGTGGCAGGCAGCAGGAGGAACGGGCCTCGTGAACCAACTCTTGAACTACAAGGGGGCAGGTTTTAACTTAAAACCGAAACAGAAAGTCCCTAGTGTCTGCGCAGCCCCGGGCCGAGCGCGGCGGGGTCGGCAGGTTTTCCTGGGTGCAGGTCCCGCCGCAGCCCCAGCAGAGCCGCGGGACGGTCACGCCGCTGCCCTCGCTCAGGTGGGACCTGTTCTCCCGACCCACGCGTGTTTCCGTGGGGCGGGAGCTGTGGGGAAGGGAGCGTGGGGCACTGAGGACGGGGCCGTGGGTGTGCGGTGGCTGCGGCGGGGAGCGGGCAGGCCCTGCGCACGCAGCTGGTGCAGCGGGGGATGAAGGGGGATTTCTCCCTCCAAACAGGCAGCTGAATGTTAAGATACCTTAAAGCAGAGAGTGGTTCACTGGGAAACAGACTCGTATACTTGTTTTGCCGCATGTTAGCTTTTAAATGGACAGCAGGAGGTAAAAAAAATACACTAGGGGAAAAGCTGGGTGAATTCCTGTAGCAGCGAAGGTGGGAGAGTAGTACCAGGGTAGCAGCTACTTGGGAGGTGGCAGTGGATGGAGGGGAAACATCAGCATGGGAGGGAGCAGAAAAGGGAAGAATGCCGAGGGAAACACCACAAAACTGATTTCTGTCCCTCTGGTAAGAATTGGGACATTTATGAGTGAAGCAACTCCTGCTTTTCCTGCGACATTTCTGTTTCCCTGCTTTGCTCCAGGCCCGTGTGGCCCTGCAGCCCGGCTCTCCTTCCATTCCTGGACCAAACACAAGTGGCACTGCGGCATAGCAGGGGTCTTCAGGTGAATACTCTGAAATTGGGGTTGTTCTTGCCATATAATTTGCAGAGTTTCACTCAAGCCGCATCCAGAACATTACATCTGCCCCAGAGAATAAGGAGGAAATTCGGCAGGTTATTTTAAGTTGGTGCTGTGGAATCATGCAGGGATATATCCAAGTTAAACTCAGAGGGAAACGGCCGGATTGGTCGCAGATTTCATCAGGTTTATAGTTGCATTAGAAATCTCACATGAGCCTTTAAAAATGTTTGAGAATTGAAAAACTTGCAGGTTTGGAGCAAAAATCGTTATGCAAAAAGTATCAATATGAGTATGTATCTCGTATCGGTATGAGAGGGCAGTTTCAGTAAGGCTTCGGTTAATTGATGTTTGAGAAAACATGTGGGACAGAGGGTGAGCATGGTCTTGATATCAGGGAGGCTGATGGATTGTATGCCAGAGAAAAGTTAGAATAACAGGACTAGAGACAGGGGATGCGAGATGGGACAGTAACCAGCAAGAGGAAGATGAGATATCAAAACAGCATGGGGAGGGAAGAAGGGGAAAAGTCTGAGAAAAGGTTGAGTGGGTCCAGAGGCAGCAACTAAGAAGTGAAACACAAAGGCCGAGATCGTTGACTCAGGAGAAGAAATTGCTAAGACAAAATTGGTAACTTCAGCGAAGGATTGTATCTTCCACACTTCAAAAGTCAGAAACTCAGTAGAAGGAAGAAATACATGTAATTTATTTTGTGTTTCTGTGCTTTTGGCCAGGCACTGACTGCTCTGCATCCTTTTCTAACGGCTGCCTCATTCCCTCCCTGAGGCACTGTCACAGCAAGGGATTTGGGAAGCAAATGTCCTGATTCTGGGAAGCAAATGTCCTGATTCTGGGAAGCACGGTGAGGTAGTATCTTCTCTGCCCAGGGATTGACAGGCTTCCAGGAGCTAGTCGGTTAGAGTTGTTTTTCTTGTAAAGTATCCTCAAAAAAAAAAAAAAGTTATTACATTTTCTCCAATATGCCCACAACTTTCTTGTGGTAGCATCAAAATAACTTTGAGGAACAGTTTATATAGAGGTGACCTCCATGCGTCCCTCCCAGACTAAATTATTCTGTGATTGATCCTCCTCACAAAAAATAAATCTGTAGCGGGATGTGAAGTTCGAGTTTTGCTTTTGGGGCAGTTTGAAAGGGCTTAACGAGCAGCACTCTGTTCTAGCCAAGTTAAATGAGAATTAACCAGGCGATTGACTTCCACAGTCAAAATCGGAATTCCACAATCCCAGCAGCCGAGGTGAGTTGAGTTCCCTGGGAAAACAACTCGATTAGCTCAGCAAGACGCCGTTTTCCTGAGTCAGAGGCCACTTTGGGCCTTCCCGGCCTTTGCAGCGGTACCTGTGGGGCAGGAAAAGGCACACGTGCTCCCGGTGACGGCAGCTTGAGCTCATTAGTTTTGATTTTTAGATAGGCTGGCGTTGTCTCAACAGCCTGCTTTCGCATTTATGGCCTTTCCAGAGTGCTTATCTAGGGGAGGAGCGTGCTTGCCGTTTGTGCTTTGCCTTCTTTAGTTACCGGTGACGTTGGGAGCCCGGACAAAGCCAAAGGCTGCTTGGGCAGCCCTGCGCCTACGGTCGGAGATGAAAAGGAAAGACCCAAAGCAGAGGCAGCTCTCCCACGGACATTTTTACCTCTAGCAGTCCTGTTGGGTCATTCCACTGTCTTCTCGAGGTCTTTTGAACAAAGGTATCAAAAATAGCTGAAGTATTAGAAAATTACTCCCTCCCATGAATGAGCATGTAGGTATTTTTCTGATGAGATTTAAAAATTAGTCTTATTTTATACCATCCCTATTAGTTTGCACTCCAATTATTTCCTTCTTGTGAAGTGATCTTGCAGTGTTTTGGCAGATTCCTCCGTGCATTTTGTGGGACAGTCTATGGAAAGGACAGAACATTCGCTCAAGAGCCTTTACTGTATTTCCCTCGCTACAGCTCCCTGCTCAGGGCTGACATTTCAAGAGGCTTTTTGAGTGATCTGGTTGATCCTCTTTTGAACCCATCATGGATTTTCCTTTGTATTTAATTTCCTTCAAAGTTTATTTCTTTCCTTATGCAGCCACCTTTTGCCAAACAAGTAAGGCACTCCAGTTCTTCCTGGGTTTTGCCCCTTTTACCACCTTCCAAAAAGATTGTGGTGGCTATATGGCTGCATCTCAGATTTTCCCCTGAGTGATCTCTGATTTCTTTTCCATCAGTTCATTTAATTGACCATGTTTATTTCCCTGGTCCTCGCGGCTCCCCAAGTGCAGCTCTTCGTCAGAAGCTGGATGTTAAGCATCCTTTTCATGTGTTACCTGGAGACTCTCTTAAGCCATCTCATCTGTTCTTAGCATTTGGGACTAAGCCCAAAAGGGAATCTCTCTCAATCAAAAGGCTATCTGACTGGATAACGGGATACTTTGAGACCTGTAACAAATGTCCCCGTCCCCCCGCTCCCGTGCGTGTCCCACCAGAGCTGCGGTGGCTTTGAAGGCTTTGCTTGGGCAAGGTTCCCACCGCGGATGTTTGCGAGACAGCTAACTGGAACTTGGTACGCGTACCTAGCGTTCGGCTTAGATGTAGCGCCTAGGCACGATGCCCGCTTTGGAAAGCAGCCTCGTAGTCTATATTTGCTTAATTTAGTCCTCAGCTGTCCTCCTGAGAATGGCAGCTCGCTGCGTGTTAGTGTCCAAGAGCAGGAAACGGTGGAGGCAACTTTCGTCAGAAAGTAGATGAAGTAACTTGGCACTTGCTGGAGTCTGAAGGCTAAATTGCCTCTTAAAAGATCATGCTTACTGCTTGTCTAAGGAGTTTCCAAGCTGTAAATAGGATAGGAAGAAGGATGCCTTTGTGTCCTGTGTTCCCCTCTTCTAGATGTTGTCTTGGTGATATCAGCTGCCTTCTCCAGCCTATAAAATCGTCTGAATGCTTTTCATGCTCTAGTTTGGCATACAGCATAAATCCAAGCAAACTGACCTGAGACAGGAATATATTTTCCTTTTCAGCATCTTCTGCCCACCACTAGCATCTATATTAGCAAACACAATTTCTTGGGAACATCCTGGAGCTTTTCTTCTCCAAAATCTTTTAAAAAGTGACAAAGCACTACTATTTCCTAGAAAGTTTGGTCAGCTTCTTGCACATAATATTTTAAATCATTGTCCTATTATTTCCTTACGCCAGTTATTTTTATACTATCTTTTAAAAATAAACATAAGTCGAGAGTAGTTAGGGAGAAACATGCTGCATTTGAAACATAAATAGAAGGAAGTAAAGGCTACGATGTGTCACTCCAGTCAGTGGTCAGATATCCAAATCTTAATCTTGACAGCTGAGTTAAATAAAAAGAGATCCTTTCGAATAACTTAACATTTCCTTAATGATTCATGAAAGGTAAAGTTGAACGTTTGACTTCATCGCAATAGCACAGCTAGTTTAATTTTTTATTATTTTTAAACCTGCAAGCCAGCATGCTGGAGTAAGTTATTTGCAGTGCATTTTTAAAGTCCATATTGAAATATTAGCCATAACTCTCTGCTCCGTATAAAAAGGGGGGGGTATGCTTGAAGTTTAATCATGCCTCTACTTAGGCTCAGTCCCAGAGCAATCTTTTTTTCTGCTACTGAGCTCAAACAGCCAGTGGGCAGGTTTGATCTGCTGCCCCACGGAGCAGTGCCCATGTGAACGTGAAGTTTTCCCGACCCGGGAGGGCTGCAAATAAAGAGTAGCCTCAGGTAGGCAGCGGCTCCTTCCCACAGCAGCTCCCGGGGCGCTGCCTGGAGCAGCCCTGCTCCAATTGTTCCAGGCGATTGCCATAGACCATCTCTACCCCTGCCCCTCTTACCCCTCCTTCCCTCTCCTCCTCCTGCCATAAGGGAGGAGTTCTGGAGTCCAGGAGTCCTATTTGACTTTAAAAAAATGAAAAAAAAAAGCAATAAAAAGCAGAGCAGTTTGTAGGGAACTGGCACAGACTGTGGAAACAGGAGCCACAGCAAGACAAAACCCAGTGGCCTTCAAAACTTTTTTCCCTTCTTTCTCACCACATGACTTGGAGGATGTGGCCAGTAATTAAAGGACCCCCTAGCTCCTCATTTTCTGTGCCTGCTCCTTTGATCTGGTTTGTGTCGGGGAGCTATTTTCATTGTTCCTGTCTTTTCTTTTATTCTCACCCAGCCCCTTTGATGTGAGCAATGACGATCTTTAATTCCAAAATAGGAGATGGGCAGGATAGCAGTACTGGCCTTACATAATGCATCTTTCACATCTTATTTTTAAACTTGAGCATAATAGGTGCAAGTCAGAGCCTGGGGAGCATTAACCCTTTCCCCGCAGGGGAAATGCCAAGGAGGCGAAGAGCCTATCAGTTTTGGTAACGCCAGTCAGGTTAATCTTCTGTAGATGCCTACAGATGCATTTGTGAAAAAGATTATTATTATTATTATTTTTTCTGCAAATATGATGGATCTCTAAACATAATCTGGAGGGAGTTTGTCCTAATTGTTCCCATGTGGGAAAAATGTGCTGAGAAAGAACAGTAAAGCTAATGCAGTTATTCTGACTGGCTTCACTTGGCAGCACAGTGGGAGTGAAGCATCCTGTTTATTAGTGTATGTTAATAAACTATAAGGGACAAGCCGCGGGTGGCGGTTTATAAACTGTTAGCTCAGGTAGGGTAGATGACAATACGGAGGTTATTAGTAACATTAGCAGGAGAGAAGGGCTGGAGGTTCTTATTGTTGTTTTGGAATCCCAGAAGGCCGTTATGTCTCTGTGGGCTGCGCCTTTGTGGCGGGACCTGCAGACAGCAGCTGCGCTCAGCCCCGCGGAGCCAGGGGGGTGGCACTGGAGCCAGGGGGTGGCACTGGAGCCAGGGGGGTGGCGCCGGAGCCAGGGGGTGGCACTGGAGCCAGAGGGTGACATCAGGGCCAGGGGGTGGCACCGGAGCCAGTGGGGTCGCACCGGAGCCAGGGGGTGGCACTGGAGCCAGAGGGTGACATCAGAGCCAGGGGGTGGCACTGGAGCCAGGGGGGTAGTTTTTGGGGTGGCACACGTGGCACCCCTGTGCCATATCTTCTGGGGTGGCACATGTGTCACCCCTGTGCCAGGCTGTCTTGGGCAGCACACGTAACACCCCCCTGTGCCATATTTTTTGGTGAGGCACATGCAGCACCCCTACGCCATGGTTATTGGGATGACACATGTGGCACCCCTGTGCCATGGTTTTTGGGGTGGCACATGTGTCACCCCTGTGCCAGGCTGTCTGGGGTAGCCCTCGTGGCACCCCTGTTATGTTTTTTGAGGTAGCACATGTGGCACCCCTGTGCCATGGTTTTCGGGGTGGCACATGTGGCACCCCTAGGCTAGGCTGTCTGGGGTGGCCCCCATGGCACCCCCTTGCCATGGTTTTGGTGGCGACACACGTGTCACCCCAGTGCCATGGTTTTTGGAGTGGCACACGTGGCACTCCTGTGCCAGGCTGTCTGGGGTAGCACATGTAGAATCCCTGTGCCATTTTTTTGGAGTGGCACGTGTCACCCCGTGTCAGACTGTCTGAGGTGGCCCCCGTGGCACCCCTGTGCCACGGTTTTCAGGGTGCCACATGCAGCACCCCTGTGCCGTGTTTTTTGGGGCGACACCCCTGTGCCATGGTTTTTGGGGTGACACCTCTGTGCCATGTTTTTTGGGGTGGCACCCCTGCGCCATGGTTTTTGGGGCGGCAGCCCTGCGCCATGGTTTTTGGGGTGGCACCCCAGTGCCATGGTTTTTGGGGTGACGTATGTGGCACTCCTGTGCCAGGCTGTCCAGGGTAGCATATGTTGTCACCCCTGTGCCATGGATTTTGTGGGGACATGTGGTACCCCTGCACCAGGCTGTCCGGGGTGGCCGCTGGCGCTGCAGGGCCTTGCCCTGGGGGGTTCAGCCCAGGGGGTTCAGCCCGTGAGGTTCATCCCGGGGGGTTCATCCTGGGGTTCAGCCCGTTGGCGCCGCTGCGCGGTCCCATCTGCCGCGGCCGCTCCCCCCGGGGCCGGTGACAATGGCAGCGCTGCCGGCTGCGGCCTCTCCAGCGGCCGGGGCCATGAGTGGGGTCGGGCCTGGCTGCACGTTCCCTCGGGAAACAGCCCGGGAATTGCAAATGGGGAGCCCAAAACCGTCGGGCTGCGGGACTGGAGGCACCCGCACCCACTGTAACGCTTAATGCCGTGGAGGGGGGCTCAGCTTTCCCCAGCGCTTTTTATCCTTAGCAGGATTTGTGACTATTTGGAAATGCAGAAAATGAGAGGCCTGCTGCTCAGCCACTTCAGTGTTATTGTTAGAACATTTTGTCCCTATTTTCCATGTTCAGAAGCAGACCTAAAGGGGCACAAATTAAAGAAAAAAAAAAAAAGAAAAAAGCCCCAACATTGTGCCTGTTTGCCTGGGAGAATTAACTTGAGGCAAAATACAACCAATTGTCAATAAGAAATAACAAAGAAACAGTAAGGATTGCAAAGGTTAAGTGCGGTAATGGACAGAGGATAATATACAGGTCAATGTGTCTGATTATGTTTTTGTTTAATGCCCGCCTTTTTATTTTCATTCACAAAATAGATATGCATACGCATCCCAGTGTCCGAAACTATTTTAGATGGTGGATTTATACCCTCCTGACACCAGCTCTTTTAGGGACATAAAATGTGTGTTATGCTTGTGTAGTTCTTAAAATAACAGCTGTTTATTAGATAACTTTGAGGGAGATTCTTATTATATGTTATGGTCGTGCATCAGTAAAGTACTTGAGCAGATGCCGGACGGCAGCACGTGACAGGACACGTAGACTTTCCAGCCTGCGCTTGCTTAAACCTGGGCACATGCTTAAATACTTTGCTGAACAGAGGCCAAGACCAGATGTAGTGAATACCTATAATTAACTTTGCTAAATGGCTTACAATATGCCACTTGTTTCCATGTGCTTTTAAATTTCCCACTTGATTATGATTTGGGCTGAACTTCTGTGTGTTTGTCCTTGTCTGCAGGTCTCGTTTTTTCTTTTTAACTCAATTGGTTCCCTCAATCTATTTCTGAGTTAGGAGTGAAGGAGGAAAAATTCTCTTCCAGTACAGTTCATCTTTAATACCAGCGGTTTTGTAGCTGTGGTGCTCCAAGCAAATAAAGGAAGGAAAGGTTGTAGAGAGAAATAATATTTACTGGAGCAGCTTCTAGAGTTGGAAAAAGTAGACACACTTCTAAGATCTGGCAAAACCTGTAATCTTGTCCACTTTTTCCAGCTATATCAGCTAATCTAATAATAAAAGCTTATAAGGCAATGTCATTTCTTTTTTTAGGCAGAGCAAAACAAACATTGAGATTGGAAAGGGCAAAGTTGGCACAAATACATTCCTCGATGAGGACTAGAGCCTTTCCTTGAGTCGGAAAGAACAGGAAAAAAATGGCTTTTTCTAAAACAAGCCTATTTTAAGGGCTCGAGCACGCCCAGATAGGCTCTGGTTGGGTTTGGGCAGGCTAATGAAACCTCTTTTTTGTGATTTCAGCGCACATACTCCCTGCCGGCGTGATTGGCAGCTGGGTAGCAGACCTCTGCAGCTGTGACAATTTGCCTGAGGGAGACTGTAAGTGTCTCATTGAAACCCGCATTGTAAAATCCTCCAAAATGCCTCCCGTAATATTAGGCACAGGAGAAAAACACAGGTGTGAAAAACTTTCACAGATCCCACGAGTTCCACGTCTCTTGGCAGCTTGGGTGGATTCGGCGTTACGATATAAATTTTAAACTTTGCGTTTTACGAAGACGAAGTCGCTGCGTCGCGAGGAGAAGCGGCTCAAAGCGGTGCTCGCCGTGGCCAGGACGGGGAGGGCTGGTTCTCTACCTGCTGTGCCGGGGGCAGATCCCGGTGCGGGGGACACCGGTGTCCCCAATGTGGTGGCATTTCACAGGCACTGCCGTGTTGCAGGAGCTCGGGTTTTCCGAGCGAAGGTGCGGTCTCGTACTGCCCAAAAATGAGCGCTCGGTGATGGATTCTGCTGCCGCTGAAGGAGGGATTTGAAACCCTAAGTGATGTCTCGATGAAGTCAACCTTCCTGTATGTACGTAAGGTTTTATCCTTCTCTCTTGCGCTGGTTAAGAAGCTGAACGCGCTGCGCGTTAACACGGAGCATCGCCAGCGTTCCTGGGAGACGAATCCCAGCTTCTCCATAACCTGGTCCTGTTGCTGGTGGTGTTTGTTCCTGAACTATATCTTACAGCAACTTCGCTTCTTCCATTGGCCATAAATGAATTTCGATGTGACTGCAGCCTGATCTGGCACGTGGACTCTCTCAGGAGGGTCAAAACAATATTCGGGAATTAAAGTTCTGAAGAAACGCAGCTAAACTTAGATTTAAGTAACGTGCCTGATTTGGGCGAGCTGTGGGTATGCTGATACATGGAAGTTTCCCTGCAAGCCGGCCAGGCTTTATTTCTTGCTTAAAGGGAGGAGATTTAAGTTGGAACATTTGATCTGCTTGCTTGAATTGTTTTTGATTAGTGACTGAGTGCAAGGTTAAGCTTTAATAACATATCCGTTGTAATAAAATCATGTTGGTGAGTGATACATGTGGCTAAAAAGATTTAGATACGCTAGTCTGTTAAACAAATATAATTTCAAAATGCTCTGGAAATAAACACACAAAATAAGAACCAAAAGCAAATCTGGGGATTTTTTTAACTCTTTCTGGGGCTGAGGTTTTTGTGACGGGATTGACTTGTTCTGGCCAGCTGGGTTAACAAGGCAACAAAGCTGAAGCCTTGGTAAAAGAGAAGGTGTTTTGAATTTAGTAGCGAGAAGTGTTAATGCATCACTGAGTTTCTGTGGCGGTGGACTAGTGGCAGATCCAGTGACTAGTTAAAGCTGAAAATAGGTGTTATTGGGCCTTGTCAAACCTCAAGTTAAAATGACATTCAGAAGTTTCATGAGAGACGTTTGCCACTCTTTACCTTCTGTCCTGAACTACAAACTTGGGTCAGTTCAAGACAGATCGATGAGTTGCTGTGATGTGTAGATTTTGTGAGTTGATAGGGGCAGCAAGGCTGAGGTTTAGTTTCAGGTTTTTATCAGAGTTTTCTGCTTTCAGTGCTTTCCGCAGGCTGTCCTAAGAGCCACAAAACTTGTGCTGCTGCATAGCGGTTTAATGTGCTGTAAACTACACGAGAGGGCTCCGTTTCATGGATGTGTAAAGCTGTTGTATAAATCTTTTTAGTGGTGTCAGCTGAGGAGTTGAACTCAAAGTTCAGTTGAGCGTTAGAGGTATCAGGTGGAAGCTCAACTCGAAATACTCGCTCCTCGAGGCCGTTTCATTTCACAGCAACATTTTAAACAAACTTTGCAAAGCAGGTCAGTATTACATTTCTTATGTCATGGATGGGGAAACCGAGGCACAAAGCTATTGAGTTCCGTCCCGTTCTGATGCACTCGGGAGAGCATTAGCAGAACGTGGAGCCTCCATATAGTGCTGCTGGGTGTTACTGACTTGTTGAGGGAGGTCTGGATTTTGTCTCCTCAGTGAGGAAAGGAACGGATTGAAATGGCGAAGCTCGGGACAGCCATTGGCTTCTTTTTTATGGCACCGAATGTGTTGTCGCATTCCTCTGCTACCAAACAAATAAATGAAACTGTAAGGGAAATGGTAGTTTTGAAAACTCTTCCAACAGCGATTGGCCAACAGAGCCGCGGTCCGAGCTGGTTTCTGTTGCGATTTGCGGAGGGGACCCGCGGCGTGTGGGTCTCCCAGTGTTGCTCCTGGGGCCGTTTTGCTGCCACCGTCGCTCCCCTCTCCGGGAACTGGCTGCGAATGATCGTCCCTGGGCTGAGCTCTGCAAATGCGTCGCTCTGGTTGTGTTTGGCTTGGTCCTCTGCTCATTTATCCCAGTTGTATTCGGTGTATTTCCATTGGCTTAACTCAGTGGCAGTATTCCCAATTTACTTGGGTATAAGTAAGAGCGTCGGGTTCATTACTTCTAACAGTTTAATTCTCCTGATTTATTTCTGTTGTTCAGTCACACAAATGCCGAGGTTAATTTGCTCTCAAACACTTGATTTCCTAGGACATAAAAGTGACTCCATATTTAAAGAGCAAAATAGAGAATGGTTTTATTCTGCAAAGTGGTTTAGGTTGTGGGTAAGCCGTTGGGTTAATATCTGAGAATGGAGAGAATTAATTTTGCCCTCACTCTTGGATCTTTTGGATTCCTCAGCCGTGGGTCGGGAGCTGATATGGGGTGACACGGACTTGGCCCAAAGGGGTTGCAGTGCCTTTAATAACAAGTGGTTATAACAGAGAACTTCTCACAGCAGAGGAGAACGCAGATATATACCGTACTTTACAAATGTCTCCACAGTGTGCATTAGTCAGTGAGTTAAACAAGCATCAACATTAAAACAGACATTATCCCCTGCAGTGTATTTTCTTAGTTCTTTGTCCATTACAGCTCTCGAATGATGAGATTCCTAGTCCTTCCCGTTGGAAACAGCTCTTTTTTAACATTTATTGCAGATGTCTTCCTGGTGCCTAGCATAAAATTTTGTTTTCTGATCTCCTGCCCTTCCCGACGTGGTCGGTGGAACGCGTTGAGGGTGTTCAGCGCACACGAACCCCTTGAAAGCAGGTCTGCACCCTCTTGAGCTGTTCTTTACAAAGATACATATAATTGGACCTTTTCACCTTTCCTCATAAATCAGTCCATCCAGCCCATTAATCATTTCTGTTGCCCCGTTCTGAATTCTCCCCAATTTGTCGCTGTCTTGTGGCTGGGGACAGGTCGGTGACCCTGCGTGGAGCTTCAGTACCAGCCCGCTGCACCCGGGACAGGAGTGATTTATTTTGTCCCTTTTTCCCTTTGCTTCATTCCCCGTCAGAATGGATCTTCTGCCCACTCTGCATAATCACTTCTTTAAAACATTTATGGAGATAATTTGCGGCGTCCCAGGCCCTCTGTCATTCTCTGATGTCCAGTTAGCAGAGGCTGAAAAGGAAAAGGATTGAATGTGACACCCTTTGCCTCCTTCCCTTCCTTCCCCTGTTCCCCACCCCAAAATAAACAGCACAACTCTTGGTTTGGCGCATACGGTCGTACTGAATGCGAGCAAAGAGGTGGCATTTCAGTGGAAAATAGACGCTGAAAATATAATTGCCTAATTGAGAATCCTAAGTAGTGCAGGCAGCAGGGGCAGCCCTGGCTGGAAGGAACCAGAGGGTCACTAATTCACACTGCCAACATCCTAATTAGCTGTGCAAATGTAATGTTTATATTGTTGAGGATGGATTACAATATCCATTGTAGAACGGAAAGAAATAAATGAATTGTGTCAGTGGAGCTGTGTAGAAAACACTCCTGCCGCCCCATTAAACCATGAGAAGTAGCTTAGCTACTAAAAAAAGTTTGTTTTCAGGCTGATGCGCAAGTCTAATTGGGTTTCCAAAGAAAGGAACATGTTTTAATTATTAATTAGAAATCAGAGGAGTAAAGGAGTGGAAATCTGCTTCAGCTGGAGGTTTTGCTCAATGCTGGATTTCTCCTTAATAAGCTGAAACATTCCAGGCCTGCCTTCGTTAGCGGTTGGGTGCAGTGGCTTTACTCGGGGGGTAGACATCTTAATGCTCGTGTAATTATCATGTAATTATTTTGTAATGTGGGATCAAAATTTTGCATAGATGGCATTCTTTCACTGAACTTGAAAAATAATAATAATAAAAAAAAGTTGTGTTCATTAATGCAGTGATTCAGTCATTTTGGTTCGAGAAGCAGGGTTCCCTCACCCCCCTGCCTCTCTCTTTAACACGCAAATATTTTGAAACAGTTGTAGAGATGGTGACTTGAAGATAAATAGAATTATTGAACTCCGAGTTTGTTGAATATTTATCAGATTTCTTGTTGGTAATACTGCCTTTCAACAGAAGTGTCAAGTGGGTTGCAATTATCATCAAAGCTGATAGGTACAAATAAGTGATGATCACGTCTGCTAACACAGGGCGTGCAGGTTCGTAAAGGGGTTTTTTGGTGGAAGTGGCTTTCTCTCTGTGAGTTTTCCTCGCTGTTGCCATTGAACTTCTGCAGTCAAAGTTGCTAGAGACTGATAGACTTTGTCAGAAGATGTTAAGTGGATTATGGCCTGTCATAGTAAATATTCCTGCCGGAGTGGCAGGGTTTGTTCTCCTGAGCAGACGGTGTGGAGCTGCCTCTTTGGGCTTGTGCTTTCTGCTGCCTAGAAATGTGCTGGAGCAGAGCTCACCCTGTTTGCAGCTGCAGACAGCTTGTCTGCGCAGATGAAAACCTTACCGGAGCTCGTACTTCTGGAAATCACCGGCAGCCTGGATCCGAGCCGAATCACAGGTTAAACCCGAGAAATTATAGAACACGCCGAGAGCTGCTGGCTCTCGAGTCACCAGATGTTTGTGGCTGCGTGTGTGTCGGAGCTGCCCGTGGAACGCCGCGTTCAGCGGGGAGAGGGGACGGCCAAGAGGAGCCTGTGGCTCCATACGGCTCCCGCAGCACAGCGGTAGATCCTGGTGCTGGTGGGGTGCGACTGTGAAGAAGAACAGAGCTGGCTCTTGATGTTGCTGTTTCATGGTAAAAAAACCCCGCGGATGGGCTGGGGAGGATGCGGCTGATGGGAAATGGATGGTTTCCTTCGGGTTGTGGCTCGCGTTAGCTCGTAGGTGCGCAGTTATGATAGACAAAACGTCCGACTTCACAGAGCAACTGTTAAGAAAATTTCCAGTGGCCTTTTATTTCATGTGTCTACTGGAACTATTACATTTGGAAATGTTTGGTTTGGATTCACAAAAGTAAAATATCCTTACTGTGGGCCATTGGGCACCCGTTTCTGCCCATAAGACTCAATATATCCTTTTCCGTGACCCTGTTTTAAGAAGTCCAAGGGAAAATACAGTTTCTTAGCTTTCCTTTATCAAATACCAGCAGTGTACTGTCCTACCCCTTCTCTGTAGTTTATTGCCATGCTACTTGGTCATGAAGGATTTGACAAAGATAGATATCAATATCAAGAAGAGATACAGTGATTTGTGCTGCTCTTAAAAGCTAATTCTGCTGCTGTGGATGGCGAGGTGCCCTGGTCCCCCCTCCCAACTTACCAGCAAAGTGTTCCCTGTTATCGAAAGGGAAACCACCTTCATGACTTGTATTCTCCCAGCAGAAGTCAGGTTAAGCTTCGTACTGTAACGGAAGTAACATGTAGTTAAGAATAACAAGCAACTTTGATGAAAAAATCAAAAGAAAACCTTCACTTTCAAGGGGCCCTGTGGTGGTAAAAGTATTCCCCAGTTGAACCGTACGGACGGGTGGAATGTGGGATCTCCTACACGTACTTGTGTTGGGAAGAGGCCGGAATAATTTGTGACGTGACATACTATTGCCGTGTTTCCTTTTGATCAGGCCAGACATCCACGAGGCTCCGTCACATCCTCGTAGGAGAATGAACGTGGGTCTCTGCAAACTAATATCTTCCGCTCAGAGTTCAAAAGCAAGTGGGTCCTTGATTGAAAAAAGGTCGACTTCTACCAGACGTGTGTGTTGCCTTGGTCAGATGACAGAGTCGATGATCCTTTCTCCTCCCTTGGTGGAAGCTGGAAATAGTTACAAAACCATTTTGAAGGATGTTTTGCAGCCGGTCTGGCAAATGCTTCATGTCAAAACATTCATCTTTTCCCTCCATGGGCAAAGAAAGAGCTCAACTCACTTGGCTGTTCGTTGGGCACACGGAGAAGGCTTAGCATGCCATCTGGACTTCTGTTTTGACCTGAAGAGTTGAATTAGTCCTTGATTTTATGAAGGCCGCTTTATCTTTTGTGAAAAAGGAAGCGCAGACAAAGTCATAGATAGATAGAGATGCATAAGAAATCATGGATAGTCTTGAATTTTCAGCAGCTTCGTGGAGGCCTTTCAACAGGGTTTTAGGCTAAGATTAATACAAGAATACATGCTGATATATGAGAAAGGGACATCTCAAGGCCTCGTGTGTGAGTGTGTCAGTCCATGTGATGGGACCACTGACAATTTGGCTTCTCCAAATGTCTTGAATATACGTTTTCCTGCTGTGCATCCTGGCACAGCTTTGCAGAAGGGCAGGTCTTCAACAGACCATCGGAAAGGCTTCAGATCGCTGGATGCTCTGTGCACCACGGCTACCGCTGCTCTCGTGTGTCTCAACAGCTGGAGCTTCAGCACACACAGAAACCCATCTTTGGATCAGGCTGGGCAGTGTTCCACGTGGTACATTTGCTGAGGAACTGTTTTTCTTTCTAAGCTACGTGTGGACAACTCCCTTTTTCTGTGAAGAAGCCGTCTCAGTCACCCCTTGCAGCGCTGAACCCCAAGGCAGCCAAGATAAGGTACATCTCTAACTGGTGTGCAGGCAGCTGGGATCTTGAGAGCTTCATGGTGGTACCCAGAGCATCCCATCTGGGTGCATAGCTCACGGGTCCTTGCGTTTCACATTGCCACGAGAAGTGGTTTTAATAGAATGCATACCCTCATGGAAGCAATAAATTCAGGTCCACAAACATACAGGTTCAGATTTAGGTATTGTTCAGTCTTTTTTATTTTGGGGAGGCTTTTGCAGTCTGCTATAGTGGGTTAACCGTGGCTGGCTGCAGACGCTCTCTCGCTTTCCCTCAACAGGACAGGCAGAGGAAATAAGATGAAAAAGCTCACAAGTCGAGATAAAGACAGGGAGATCACTTACCAGTTATTGTCATGGGCAAAACAGGCTCAAATTGAAGAAAACTCAATGAATTTTAATTTATGCCAGTGGTGGGCTGGGCAGTGGGGGGTTACGGTCAGTCCGGTGCTGGTCTGTGGGTCTGTCCCTTGCCTTCTGCTCACAGACCCCCCGGCAGCCCCTGCTCCCCAGTCCTGGGCACGTACCCCCCGTACACACACACACATTTCCCGGCCAGCCTGACCCCTGCCCTGGAGCAGATGTCTCCAACTTTTTCTTGCCGCTGTCAGGGTACGTAGGTGACGGGCTCTCACCCCAGTGTTGACTCTGAGCCGGGCTTGCGGAGGCCCCCTTTGATGTTTTATTGTGGTTTCTCGCCAGGGGCTCCGATTTTTAAAGCACTGGGGCAACGATTAGATGATTATTATTATTATCCCTGCTTCGGCATTCCCTGTTCTGCAGACGCTGTGTTTCCTGCACCCTTGCTGGGGAGCCGGTTGGCAAAAGGTCCCCGAGAAGGATGTAGCCCCAGATGCAGGAGCCGTCGCTGTGACGCTGGGAGGAATAACCCGGGGACTGAAGAATTTGCTTGACTGTTCATATATTATGTCCCAAACTTGCTCCGCGTTGCTTTCCTAGATTAGCCGCTCCGGAGAACTATTTGTGCACACAGTGGGTCAAGAAAAACCCTCCTTGCCTTTCTTCTGGATACCTGGTGCTGCGTCTGAGTGCATCTCGGTGCCAGACCGTGTGTGCAGTGCAGCAAAACTCAGTCTGGAATTAATACCTGCCTGGAGTTTTCTGTGTACTCAAGTGAGAAATTCAGCTTTATCAGTCACTTGTGCTTAAGTCTTCAGAATAAGTACCGTTCAGATTTATGGGCTGCGCAGTTTATTAATTGAGGGAAAAGAAGACAAAAATATATCTGATCTATTTAATATCCTATCTTTTGGCAGATCAGGAAGAAAAAAAAAAAGCACTGAACACTTGCCTGGAATAGAAATCTTCAAATATTATCATCTGATGCAGAAATCAGCTGGCGGAGCAACAAAGGTTGCCTATATTTAACATTCATGGCATTTTATTGCTAGATACACTGGCTAGCTCAGATGTCAAAAAATAAGAGACTTTGCACAAAAGCTGGGTTTTATTCATTTTGTGACACACTTCCTAATGCTACCCAAACCAGCATGTGTTGGTCTAATGGCCCTTCTGTATATCTATTTTTATGTCTCTGTAGCTGTTTGGAATTTGGAAATTCTCGATTACCCTGCGTACTGTAACATTTTGCAACTGTGCTTGAGCGTAAATGTATTTTGATGCCCCTGTTTGCTTTAAATGGGAGATGCACTGAATATAAAATAGAATATATTAGCAGCTTGCTGGCATTTATTGCGACACGGAAAGAGTTAATCCTAGACTTTTAGCTCTGAGCTTAGTTTATTGAGCTTCTGGATACACGTGTTAATTTTCTCAGATGAGGGATAATGGATGTCACTTGAGAAAACAATACTGATTTGGGTTCTTTCATAGTTTGTGGGTTTATGTCCCACATGGTACAGAAGCAGGCGCTGGGAGATTGCCTGAAATATGCCTGGCCTCTCAGCTGCACTAAAAATAATTCCTGCTTCCCCGATTTCTACAAGTAATTCTGAGATGCTGCAAACCTTATCAGCTCCTTGTTTAGCAAAAAGATTTCTCATCAGCTTTCAACAGCAATAAGGGAATGGTCTGTAGGGGCGAGCGGTGTGTTTTCAAAATGCTCCTTTGTAAGAACATAGTGTGTTTTGGAGGTTTTTCGTTTTGTTCCGTTGCTTTTGTTATGGAGTGTTCTTGGCTGGGTGACCTTTCTTTGAGAGCAGCCGCTCACATTGGATTTTGGCAAACCGGGTTTGATAGTCCTTGCTTTACTAAGCACCAGCACCTCGATGACAGTAATTCACCCTCTAATACCCCCACAAAACCTATTTATGCAGAACCTGACGTGATTTGCAGTCCCCGTAAAGGAGGAACACAGGACTTAAGCAGCGCCCAGAATTAATTTTTTGACCTCCATTTCAGCTACTGGTTGAAGTATTGGGCTCCTCAGACAACTGAGCTGCGCTTGCTATGACCTGGCACTTTGCACCTCATAACAGCCGCACTATCAATTCTGCGGCATTCGCGCGTCTCCCTCGTAACGTGAAAAAATGGCAAGGGAAATTGCTGCCCAGCATCGCAGAGTTTAAGGCTGCCAGTAAAACTGATCTTAGTAGCGATAGCAGTCCAATTGAAGCCAACGCAATCACAACCTTTTTATTAATATTGGCTCACCGTTGTCCATTTTAAGTGTAACGTGTTGCCGGTGAATGCCAGCAAGCAGCCCCAAGTCAGAGTGCTTGTCTGAGATTTGTGACCAGCAACAAATACATGTTCAGAGGCGTTAGTTTGTTTGCTTGTTTCCGGAGACAGAAAAAAATGCTGGCAACTAATAGTTTTGAGAGAGATTGGGTTTTTTTTCCAACACCTATTTTAGGGAAACGCGTGAGTGGAAAATTTTGTTTTCACAAATTCAGACAACATCTGCATTAATATGGTATATCGTAAGGATCATTAATGTTCAGAGTATATTATCAGGTGTTCTCTAATGCACTTTTGATGAGCTTTAATGATGCTTGCTGTAGTGTTTTTTCATCTTTTTGCTCCCTCCCCCCCCCCCCCCCTTTTTTTTTTCAGCTTGATTGTAATAATGACTTAACCCAGGTGGTAGGCTCGATCCAGAAAGTGCCCAAGGGAAATATTATTCCCCAGTACCAGCAAACGTCACAGCAAGTCATTGAGTTTGCTGTGGTAGTTTCCCCAGGAGAGAAGATCTTGGCTCTCCCCCCGGGGGGCTGGACCTGCCCCCATTTACAGTCTGATAATTTGGCTTTGGGAGGAGATGGAGAAATGGCAGAAAGAAACAAGATGGAAAACGTAAGTGGAGGGGCAGGAGAGAAGCCAAAAATGCGTGGTAACTTTTTACTGATTTCTGTTAGAAAATTACCTGTCGTAGAACAGGGTCCTGGAAAGTGTCTGGGCCATTTGGATGTGATTAGTAAGGAGCACGGGGTGCCGTTCAAACAGAAAATACTTTCAGTTTTTGGAAATAACTGATATTTGTCCTCAGTATTTGTGTCTTACGGGTCTCTTAATCTGCACTGTCAATCAGAAAACTTATTTTAAAAGCCATAGTTTCACAGGCTTTTTTATGCTATCCAAATTGCACGGAAAAGCAAGTTTTAAAGTATGAGTCACAGATAGGTTGTAGCTTCATTGAGCAGAGATGCCGGATAAAAGTGTAAAAGTGGAAATGCAGGCAACGGTGAAAGAAAAGCACCACAAATACTTTCAGCTGAGCAAGTTCTTTGTAGCCGTGAGTTTGCAGAGTGTCGGGTATCACTCACTGCGGGCCCGTAAGATTTACTGGCGGTCGCCAGCGCCTGCACCACAAGCAGGAGTAAATCATGTCAGTTCTTTAAAAGATGGTCTCTTGTAAGTTTACCCAGGTTTACAAGCACATGGGAAGAAGGGGATTCTTTGTTTTCCTATGTTTTTTCCGAACCTCCGCTTCATTGTTCGTAAAAGAATTCAAAAGTAAAATACCCGGGAAGAAAATGCCGCCGTTAGGTTGCTTTTGGCTGCGCTACGTTGAAAGCTATACTTTGCAAATGTAATCTGCGAATGCTGTACAAAGGGAAAGGAGTCACGTTGTTGAGCACAGTGTTTCCCATCTTCTGTGCAAAAAGCTTGTTTAAATAGTTTTCTTGCCCTCCCTATTTTAATGTCTTTTCCCCCCGGTGCCCGGGCTGGGTGTGGGGAGGTTTGGCAGCAACGGTGCCGCTCGGGGCAGGCTCGAGCGCAGCAGCCCCAGCCGTGCCCATTTTGTGTGACACGGGTGTTCTTTGCGGTCGTTTCCACTTTCTGGGAGCTCTTTGCGGCATCTCCGACTCACCCACATCTGCTCCTTCCCGGCTGCAGCAGCCCCTGGATGTTCTCCGTGGATGGGGCAAGACGGGAAGGACATGGCGCGAGGCTCCTAAACTGGAAATGAAAAACCTACGTGATATCTGGCCTGAAACTGGCTTAGATTTATGCTGGAAAATAAAAAGAGGCTTTTTAGTGGTCTTTTACTTCTAGGAGCATGGTTTCTCTCCCCAGTGAGATGCATTTTGTGTCAGCTGTTTCTATATTAAAAAAAGTCTCCCGAAATAACCACTCTTGGCTTGTCAGCTTCTGGCACGAGCCCCGAGCCCCTCACCCGTCTGGCCCCATGGAGAGGGGGGTGCCCGGCCCAGGGGGCACAGGGGGTCCCAGTGGGTCCCCCCACGGCCGCTTCTGATGTGCCCAGCCTGTGCGCACACACCCCGATTAAATTTCTGCTCTTGTCAGGCCATTAAACCTCCCAAAGTGATTTGTTCTCCCCAGAGAATCCAGGGAGAGGGGGTGGAAAGGTAAAAAGAGAAAGAAGGAGGAGAATAAAGAAGGGCTGGCGGGGGGAGAGGGGGAACCAAAAATGAGTAAAACAGAGCTGCGGAATCCAATAGCCAAGTATTACATTATAGGCTCCCAGTTTGGATATAAACAAAATGTTTCCTTAGAGCAGAACCGCATCCAAAAGCTAGAAAAGTTGTTTTCCAGAGCTGAAACAGCCACGCTCTGTCCTGCCTCAGGAGCGGGAGAAGGCGGCTTACGCCTTTTACCCCCTCCTTACCCAGTGTACCCCCTCCTTACCCCTTGTCCCCCCTCCTTACTCCTTGTACCCCCTCCTTACCCAGTGTACCCCCTCCTTACCCCTTGCACCCCCTCCTTGCCCGTTGTACCCCCTCCTTACACCTTGTCCCCCTTCCTTACCCCTTGTACCCCCTTCTTACCCAATGTACCCCCTCCTTACCCCTTGTACCCCCTCCTTACCCAGTGTACCCCCTCCTTAGCCCTTGTACCCCCTCCTTACCCCTTGTACCCCCTCCTTACCCCTTGTACCCCGTCCTTACGCCTTGTACCCCCTCCTTACCCCTTGTACCCCCCTCCTTACCCAGTGTACCCACTCCTTACCCCTGGTACCCCTCTCCTTACCCCTTGTACCCCCCCTTAACCCTCGTACCCCTCTCCTTACCCCTTGTACCCCCTCCTTACCCCTTGCACCCGTCCCTTACTCCTTGCACCCCCCTTGCCCCCCTCCCCATCTACCCAGCTCTTGGGTTGACTTCCATCGTCTTCTCACAGCGCTGTGTTGACTCTGTGTATCTCGATGGCCCTGATTTAACGTGACCGGTTGATGTATCGTTTAACGTTGCTCCATTGCGAGGGTTTGCAGGCTCGTCCAGCGCTGCGTGACAGTGACCGCTCCGCAGTGACGTCCCCAAACGCGCCTGGGGACAGCGGAGTGAGGCCGGGGCTTTGGGCGGTTTCGGGTCAGCCAGGTTTCTGGTTTGGAGGAGTCTCCATCTCTTAAAATATCACTCAGCTAACAAAAAGTGTTTTCTAACAAAACAAAAAAAAAAAGTCAAAAGAGCATGAATGTTGTCACCAAAGTTAATAAAAGTGAGGAAATTAATATTATAGTTGACCTCCAATACCTAGGCACAGTGGGGTGCAGCAAGGAAGTAGTTAGAAAGGCACCATGGTGAGCCTTAGCAGTGAATTACCTTATTTTTATTAACTTGTGACAACCTCAGTGAATTTCCTTTCTGTTTTATGAAGTGATTAAAAAAGCTAATCAGATCATGTAATTAAAATACATAATTACACAATCTCAGAGTTTTTCATAATTACTGTACATGGTAAATATTGTTACCTGATGACGCTTTGCACAAAAATTCTGGCAGGAATTTGTATAGGATGGTTAGGAGGTGTCTGCTTTCCAGTGCTTGCAATGGAAGCTTCTCTAACAACAGTAGCGAGACAGTAAAATGTTTAAAAATGGAAAACATAGCGAAACTCTAAAATAATGACTCGCTTTTATTTTTTTTAATGCTTTTGCATGTGTTGGGCAGCTGGTATGCGTTGACACGGTGTGTTTCTGTGCATTTCCAATGGCTCTTTCCTTTGTGCTCACACCTCGGCTTCATATTTTGTTAGGCACCACCCACTGGAAAACGGGTGTTTTGATACAAAGCAACACAGTAAGAAAAAAATCAGATCCAATATCATAATTCCAGCCAAAGAACTGAATTAAGATGGAGTCACTCTTTAGTACAGTGACTTCAGGGTTGACATCATGTTGCGGCTTTCCTGAGGTCGGGTGGCCAGGAGGTCTGGGGCTCTGGTTATGTTCGTAGGAAATCTAAACATACAAGGCGTGATAATCCTAAATAATGGGAAAATCAATTAAAAAACCCCAAACAAACAAACCTCTAAAGCGAACCGTTTGAAATCGTAGTTACTGCTCTATGTCAGTCTGATATTTACTGTTCAGAAGGTGAGTTTTGCACTGAGATGCTCCGTGACTGAGGTGGAGTTTCCATTTTTCGACCGCAGAATTAAACAGACAGAGGACTCAGTCTGGATGGGCAGCCAAGGCTGGCACTCCCATAGCCCTTGGTACTCACACTTCCATGTGTTAAACTGAGTCTGAGGTGGAGGAGGTGGAATTCAGTTTCGCAGGTAATTCTGGTGTGAGGGAGCAGTTACCGGATTTTCACTCAAACCATTCATTTGTCCAGTTTTGTTTGTTTTTGCAAGGATGAGATGGGATAAAGATCCTGTTTAAGACAGCAGTCCAGGTTATCTGTGGCCAGAAAACTACTTTATCCTGAAAATAAATAATAGAAAACCCTTGACAATACAAGCAATAATTTTTCATTTCCCCTCTAAATTTAAATTGCCCTCTCAGTTATGACCATCGTATTGGCAACGTTTCTTCTTTTTGACACGCAGCGTGTGAGCTCATGCGGCTAAAAGTCCCTGTTTTGCCCTTTTATGGCAGCAGAGGTGGGACAGGGTTTGATTTTTTGGACCATTTTTTCCTCTGCAGGAAACATACACCCACCCCAAACACCCAGCTCCAGCTTCCACCCACTTTTTAATTTAGTGGACTCCTCTATAGAAAGCCAAATGCTTTCTATACCTGTAGCGTCAAGATGCATCTTTCTCAGGTAAATTCAGTCTCTCCCTCCCCACCGCCTCCTCGTTCCTTTTAATGAGTTATTTAGTCTGTTAACATTCCCAGATACTTTTTTGTAAGTATAGCCAGTGGGTAGAGGTAGAGAGAAAGGTATTTACTAGAGCTTTTTCCTATATTTCGTTTAATTCTGTGATATCGGTGTGTTGTGTGGGGCAGCGCGAGTCCCCGCATCACAGACGCCGGGTCAGCGCCCGTTGTTGTCGGGGAACACTGATGGACCGAGAAGGATTCTTACCGGGTGGCGAATGCTTGTTTTAAAAGCCGTTTCTTATTTAAGATGATGGCTACTGTTAGTGAAAAAGAAGTAGCATTACCATATGGTGCGGAATACACATCTCTCCCAGGCAAGTCACGCTGGTTGGCTTTTATCTTGCAGAGCACAAAATCTATAGTTATCTTCTTTTTAAACCTTCCAGTTGTTTCTGTCAGGTGTTGGTAAGTGCAGAACTTCCTTCCTCCCTCTGTTTCAATGCAGTTCCCCTCAGGCCAGTCGCAAAC
The DNA here is from genome assembly GCF_036013445.1 of Caloenas nicobarica. Lineage (NCBI taxonomy): Eukaryota > Metazoa > Chordata > Aves > Columbiformes > Columbidae > Caloenas > Caloenas nicobarica. The sequence goes on along the minus strand of NC_088253.1, from coordinate 3,898,702 downwards.
GGAGCGCAGATTCCTGACCGACGTTTCTCTAAATGATGCGCTTCATGTTCAGCACTGTGCGTTTACATTTGTGGGTGTTCTTTTTTAATTTTAAATGGTATGTTAAAAAAAAAAAAAGTTCACGGTAGCGAACCCAGAGTGTTGTGTGAAATCTTGACTGTGAATTCACAAAAGGGACAGGGAATCCCTGCACCCTTCTGAAAATCCCTCTATGTAGAACTGGCTATATTTCATATTTATGTCATTTGAGTTTTCAGAAGTGTTGAGCAACTGCTGTTCCTATTGATTTCAGTAGGATTGATGTGAATACACAACACATTTGGAAGTCAGACCAATAATGCATATGCGTGACTATAAAACAGCTTACTTGATACTGTCTGTCACGTGTAATTTATTGATTTTTCTTCCCTGGTTCTTTGAAGGCAATATAAAATCTGGATGTTGTTGTTTTTTACTGTTTGTTTATTGCTGAGTAATTTCAGCCAACATGTGTTTTTCAGCATTAGGTCTATTCATCATGAACGTCAACCCATTAAGTTTGTAAGTGCATCACAGTTTTCCCACCTAGATCAAAATGAGAGTCTGGAACAGCCCACTCTTTCTAACTTAACAAGCCTGTTTTATATTCCCCTGCAACTTGCTCTAATAATATGACCGGCTTTAAATTCCTGGGGCCGGAAAGCTCGGCAGTAAAGTCCTGTGCAGGGCTGCGGTTTGAAACACGAGGCTTTTCTCAGGTTTGGAGCATGGCCGTTGACATCTCTTCTGCTGAGCACCAGTGGAAAGTACTCATTAGGAGCAAAAGTCTGCTCTTGGGAAAGTATTTTCATGTGTTAAAGACAGGGACTGCAAACCGGTTTTCCTGGAGGTCAGGTCACTGCAGAGCATCACCGAAGATCTCATCGCAGAAAGCCATCCTGGTAAACCGGTCACTTTTGGTGACCCCAGCCAGAAGACACAGAACAGTTGTGGTGCCTGGTCCCAGTTTTCTCCATTCTTAGTGGTTCTTCTGTCTGAGAGTTGATACGTGGTCCAAAAGTTGAAGCAGAGCCCTGCACAAAAGGAAACCCCGCTCCAGTGTTTGTCAGCACAGGGGAAGGGGTGAGCTTGGCTTAGGGGTAGCAGAAGCTTACGGGAAAGGTGTTGACAGAGCTCTTTGTCCTCGTTTGCCACCACCACAGGTTTAAAGGCGCTTGCTCCTCCAGACGGCTGCCCGCGCCGTCAGAACCAGCTCAGAGCTGGTTCTGCACGAGCTGGAACGTGCTGCCCGTCTGTGCCAGCGCCGCTGCCGGGGCTCCCGTGCACGACGTGACCCCGACGTGAATTTTGTGAATGAGCTAAATGGGTTGTAATTGATGGCTTAATCTTCACTTGAAAGTACAATTGAAAAACATGGAAATGAGCGCAGTGAGCATTAAATTAAATCGCACTGATCTGGTCGGTGAGAAAAGTCTGTCTCTCTTTAATTTTGGATTCTGTATTCAGTGGGTTTCTCCAAACAGCGGCTAGTCTGTGTTTCTGATGCCGGTTACGGGTGTGAACGGGGGGAAAGAACGTGAGCCGGGTCTGTCTGACCCTGTGTACCTGAGAGAACCGGTGCCCGCTGAATCTGAGAGCTGCCCCGTCAGACGGGAGGACGGAAATCACAAATCTAGGAGATCGACCTCATGCCCTTCATCCCACCAGAAAGGCTCTTCCACCGGCCACATCTCCACGAGTAGCTCAGAGTCTTGAAGTTTGTGCTGTGTGGGGAGCGCGCTCCCTGCTAACGGGAGTAAAAAACACCAGCAAGGGAAAACGTCTTCATGTAGAGATGAGAAAAGGACTTTCTTTTTTTCCTTTTTATGGAGGTCGATGCTCTTCCACAGCTCTGGCTGGATCTTTGGGGTGCCCAGGGCAGGTCCGCACATGTGCCGTGGGCTCTGCTCCAAATGCCGCCCGCGTCCTTAGGTTTAGATACAGAACGAAGTGGGCAAAAGCTCCTAGCCGCTGTGTTAGGCTCTTTGTTTTGTATAATCAAGTGCTGAAATCGTGATAAATGCTGACATCCAGTAGCAAGAAGTGCAGAATATAATTGTGTGAGTGTAAGGCCAGTTGGGTCAGATGAAATTTATGCTCTGGCTAACGTAATATGGAGGAATATTAGTAACAATTAGCATAATTATTACCATTTATTATAACTAATTTTATAACTAATTATTCTAAGTAATAATTATCCTACTAGGATTATTTTCCTAAGGGCTTTGTCGTTCCTTATGTTTGAAAGTTGGCCATGTCGTCGCTGAAACTCTAATTTTACTGTATTCTCTCGGTGTGACTGTTGCAGCCGTGACGTGCACGTGTGGCCCCCGATCCCGTTTTGTTCTCTTACACCTTTCTTACTCCGTGCCTTCCTGCTAAATGCTCCGTGGGTGTCAAAGCAGGCGAGGATGGCACGGGACCCTCTGGGCAGCAAGGTCAGCACGGGCAGCGAGATATTAACATCCCTCTGTTAATTCATTGATGATTTTGCCGGTATCGTCTTCTAATCTGGCTTGAAAAAGACCGAATGTGCATTTGAACATTTCCGAAGAGCAGATTGCTAAGCAAAATATATGTATAATCCTAACATTTTGGGAGAAATAGGGTGAGTTGTTATTGATTCACAGAGCACGACAAAACATCACTGCATGAATTAGCAAACAGCTGTTTCTAATTTGAGTTTAGAACTGTACACAGAGGAACTTGTTTTAGTGCTCACTCCTTTCATTTATAATGAATTTTAATCACCGCTACAGGTGAGAAAAATGTAGGAACAAGCTTGTATCTTGTGGAAGAAACAAAGGAGAGACAGATGCTAACAGATTTACAGTCTGTGATAAAAGGAATGTTTTGGTACACTTTACATGTAATTAGAGTGCAGCTGTTTCCAGTCCCAAGTCCATGATGCACAGCAGAATATCGTATCTGCTGCTTTTCCAAAGGGACCAAAGAAAAACAGTGATTCAACTCCAAAAGCATTTCGTTTATTCCTACATCTAACATAAAACTTTCTCCTCCACCCTTTATTATTTAAGTGTAAAATAGCTTATTTAATGATATGTTAATTTTTTTGTTACCAGCAAAATATAGGCTCTTTGACTTAAGAAAAAATGGTGTTAAAAATGACTTTCTGATTTTATCATCTGCATGGAATTATGTGTCATCCTATGGATGGTCGTTACTGAGTCTTGGTACCTCTGCTAACGGGAGACAAGGGCTCAGACACGCATTACTCTGGCTTAACAAATTTCTGTGTATCAATAGACATCTTCGTGTGTACTTTTAACTTGTAGCATAAAAAAAAGACTAATTAGATGTATCTTTGATCATTATAGAAAGGTTTAAACAACGACAGCAAGGTTTAAACCCTCTATGTGTAACAGTTTATCTGCGGCAGACATCCCAGCAAGTTTAATGTTTGAAATTCTGCGCTACATCTTGTGCTGATTTTGTATTCTAAATACCAAGTTACTCTCTGCATGAGAAGAAAAATTAGATTATATTTACTTTCCATTGAGCCAGACATCTTTCCTTCTTTTTTAAAAACTTGAAAATGAATTGCAGTGCAAAGCTGAGAAGTTGGAAAAAGAGTCCCTAACTGTTGGTAATTTAGCCCAACAAAAATGCTTGCCACATAAGCATAGAATTAGGTATAGCTGCATTTTTCTCAAGTCGCAGATAATCATGAAAGCACTGCCTGTGGTGCCACTTACATTAGCACCCCTTAGTTTTTTACCCAATTTCAGGTTTGCTTTGAACATTTTATGTGTATTTACATAAACCTATATTTTAAAAATGGCATAGTGCCTTAAAATACCAACTGATGAAGATGGTTTTGTGGGGAAGCAGCTGTTGCTGACACTGCGCACAGGGCTCGTCATTGGCGCCTTGGCCAAGGGTGGGTGACCAGTTCTCATCAGATTTTTGTAGGGATAATTATCAAGAAGATGTGAAAATCTTGTTTCCATTGTTCAGTGTACATTAGCGCTGGGTTTCAGTCGCAGCCCAGCAGTTACAGCCCCGTTCAGAGGTAGGTGCCGCATCAGCGTAAAAAGCGTCTCGTTGCCACAGGAGCTGGGGCGTCGCGTTCCGCTGTTGCAACACAACCAACAGGAACGGTCCGCTAAGCTAATATGTGCATAGAAAATTGAGTTTGGAATATTAAGGATATTTTTTATTATTTACTTTGTCATAACTGTGCGGGAAATGTGCAGGAAAATGGGGCTAAACACTCCAACAAAAAAATGAAGTAAAAAGCTGTCACAGTGCACTGAAAATATTGAAACTTAAAACATTTGCTCTGTAAACTTGATTTGCATTATTTCACACTGCAGTGTCGATGAGCAGCTTCTGCTATGTGCGGTTCTTACTGTAATCCACGGTAATGATCTATCCTTGGCTTTAATACATAGTGCAGCAATGCAAAATCTGCTGTAACTGGTACTGAATGTTTCTCAGTCCTCAATCTCTGTGTTGTATTCTCATCATTAAGCATCCGTGATAATAATAATTATTGAAATTGGTAGTAATTTTATCAGGCCTTCCATCCGAGGATGTCTGGGGCTTTCACAGCTATGCAGAAGCAAGCCCTACAATTTGCCCTTGAGGAGCAGATGGTTTCTTCTGTTATGGAGATGAGGAACCGAAACACAGTTCAGAAGCGTGTCTTATGGTGCCGAGCTTGGTTGCAAAAGTAACTTACTTTTTTGGGTTCTAGAATTCCTTCAGCTCTCAATAGTCTAAAGCGATGTGGGTGCTTTGACCATTTTGAAGTTGTGTGCCAGGGAGAGGCTCAGGGAGAACCAGGAGTCTGAACTGACATCAAAGAGCAAGCCTTTCCTCAACCCTTGGGTTTTGTTTTGGTTAATTTATCTATTTCTCTTACGTACTAGCTCTGTGCTAGAGGAATAAACCCGATAGAATAAAAGCATCTAACCCCTGGTTTATTGTCCTGCATGGAGGTACCTTCTGTGCTCAGGAGGAGTCTCGGAGTTGCCTCTTTGGCCCAATCCTGGATAATTTGCTGATGCCCGGGCAGGTTGTGCGGCCTCTTCCGAGCCCCGCGGTGCTCGGCCTGTGCTGCTCTTTGCACCCAAACCAGGGGGAACAAACTGGTGTCCCATAGCGCGACGTGCCCGCGGTGTGGGAGACGTTCGGCCACCGGGACCCCCCAGTAGGGGAGGTGGAGCAGGAGGCGTTTTGCTGGGGGGATCCTCGTGACACCCCACGTTGCCAAACACATGTTTAGGTGAGGAGGCACCGCAGCTCTGGGCCAGCCCGTGGGGGCCCTGGCCACACCTTGTGTTCTATAGCAAAATAATTGAGAAATAATAAATGTGTCACCACCACCGGTGCTGCTCGCTCCTGGCAATCGCCGATGGGCTGCTGGTCCCCTCGCTAAGACACATCGCGTTTTCTGAGACTTCGTTTGATTGTTTGAGCTTCACCGTTATTTCTGAACTTGGCTCATGTTACCTGGAAGATAAACAGAGAGTGAAGTATGATTTATATCGCCGCTTGGCCAAATTGCTCTTAATAGAAGGAAAAATACATTTATTGGATGCATTGAGGCTGGAATGATCTCCTCAGTGATGATGATAAATGCTCGCAGTCCCGTAAACGTGCTGAACATTAAGTTGCTAAATTACTGTACCACTTTGAGATTGATTATCAAGTTGGGCCCTTTAAGCTTCATGACCCGCACATATATCCTGAGGACTACTGACATCCTGAAGCTTCCTTAATGTTCTTTTTTTCCTAATTAAACTTTTTATTGAATTTTCTTACCCTTTTAATACTTGTTTGGATTCTCTTATGTGCAGATGACAAAAGCCTTGCACCAGCCATGTGATTCTCTATTTTAGAACAGTCCCACTTTGCAGGATTAGCCATTTTTAATGACTTTAATCTCCTTTTTGAAAGTGATTTTTCTCATTCTGCTACACATTCCTTTGATTGCATTAATGTAGAATTATTATTCTCACCATCATTGCCAGACATGTCACACCACATCTAAAATATGTCTTCCCACTAAAATATTTCTCTGGTAAAATACCTTAGCATTTCCTTCTCAGTGCATTGTAGGTATTTTCTTCATTTTAATATGGCAATTTAAAATTAACAGGGCTATTTTTCATTCCATAAAGAGATTAATGATAATGAGTTTTCCTTAATTTCTCCAGTTTAGGCCTTGAGTAATTTAGTATCTTGTTTGTAAGGAAGTCAAGGTAGGTTGTTTCTGGGTCTTAAAGTTTCCCGATTCTTTTTAAATTGTAAAAGTAAGAGAAAACGGTGCAGTAAAAAGAATCCAGAAGTTCAACATGAAATTCAGTGAAAGGTCTAAACAAAGTAACAAAAGTACACAATCTTTCAACTATGCAAATGCTTCTATTTTTATTACAAGCTCAGCTTTTCAACCTGAGAAATGTTAACTTTTTTTGATCCAGATCACATTAGCACAGCAACGTCTTTGTGCATCCCTCACAAAGTAACACCAGCTTTCTTTGGTTTTGTTTTTTGAATAGCCCAACACGTTTGAAGAGCAGCAGCTGGAGGGGACCTGGCCCCGTTTGAGCGCTGAGTGCGTTTTGAGGTAGATCAGTTGGTGTCGGAGGAAAACGAGACCCTCGGAGAGATTTGTTGGATTTGCACGGTGGGCCAGCGTCGTGGTTGGCATCAGCGCGTGTGGATGGAACAAAGTTAAAGCAATGGCCCAGCCGGCGTTACTGCTGGATTTGGCCCATCGCGTCTCCAGTTCCAAAGCAGAACAATGGAGCTTTGTTCACTGGAGTGGTTTAAGGGCTCGGGGCTCCCCCGGTGCAGCCCTTGAGCTGGGCAGGGAAGAGATTAAAAATATATATATTTTTGTAGTAATTTCTGCAAAGTGGACATTTTAAATTATTTTAATTACAGCCAATAAGCCAAGCAGTAAATAACACAATGCTAGTGTGCTTTTTTTCCCCTGTTGTTGTTGTTTTTCTTCACCCCCCCCGCTCCAGACAGCAGCGGCGGTAGCAAACACACCATGTGCTGCCCTAGTTGGGGCCCAGCACCCCCCTCTTGCTCCCCTTTGTCTCCTCTCCCGGAGGAGCCCAGCTGGCGAGAGGAGGGAATTAGCCAGCCCGGAGCCACCCGCACCTCCCCGGGGCCCCTAATCCGGGCGCTGCAGCCGGCTGCTCCTGCCGGCCGTGGGGCCGTGGGGCTGCGGGGCCGTGGGGCTGCAGCCCCGGCTCGGGGGACAGAGGAGTCCCCGGGGCAGCGCAGGATGGGGCCTGAGGTTGGCAACGTGAGGCTTTGTTGCAGCCACAGAGAGACACCGGCTCATGGTTGGGGGGATGGAGAAGAGAAGAGTTTATGTAAAAATCAGGGGCTCGTCGCGCGGGTTTTGGGCTCAGGCTGGGCCAGGCGCGGAGGAGTGAGTTGAGCACAAAGAGCTGGAGCACCTCAGGACGCGGTGCTGGAGCCGGGTGCATTTCGGGAGGCGCGTTCTCGGTGTCCGGCGTCGCTCCGGAGCAGGAGGTTTATTAAACGGGGAAGCGAGGGGCGCGGGCGACCGACCCACACAGCCCAAAACCCGCAGCCCCTTGTGCCGGAGAAGCTGTTTGGTGTGTGACTTTGGTGTGGTTTGTCGAGGCAGCTCTGCTCACCCTTTCCTGGGTGACAGGAGGACTTTAGCACAGGAGCTGCCCGAACGGGGCGATGTCCGGGCCAGCCCGGCCCCGCTCGCGGATCGTCCCCAACACGCGCTCCTGCGCGCCGGTGGCTGCGGAGCTGGCAGCTCCGACACGCGCAGCCGGGGATTGTTTCATTGGTTTGGTTTAGTAAGAGCTGAAGTAGGAACATAAAATGTTTTATAAGGACAACGTATCTGGAGAACCAGTTCTTTTTTTTGAATCTCCAAATGTATATGTGGTCAGCGCCTTCCCTCATTTACGTTAATTTTCTTTTTTGCTTCATTCCGTGGTTCAGTTTAATATCGGACTGGTGGCGTTTTTGCTTCACTCAACATCTCCGCATTTATTGGGATTAGGATATTTGAACTTCGCTCTCTTCTGTTTCTTGTTAACAGTTCTGTTTATGAAAGCTGCCAACATTTTATGTATTCTTCCTAAAATGACTGTTTTGCTGCTGCAGTTGGTGCTGTGTTTCTTTATGGTAATATCAAATTATAAAATATTTTCCAAAGCATCATATTGAGCAAAGGAAATAGTTATTGAAACAGAGACTGGGCTCTTGTTGTTTTACCCTGAAGTTGTTTCTTTTGTGATGTCTTGAGACCTCCAATGGCGATTTTCTGAGCTTCTAAAATTTGTTTGGTTTTGCACCAGGCAGGCAACGTTACCTGTCGTACAAATGAATGTGGTAATGATGCAGATCTCTGATTTCATCGAGGTGCCTCAAATCTGATGCTTGTATTTCACCTCTGCTTTTGAGCAGCCTTTCATTCTGTTACAGTTGTGAGACAGAACGGAAGGATTTTGTTTAATGCAGACGTTACTTAAAATCATCTCGATGTAGCGTTTAAAAAGACCCACAAAATCACAGGTGAACACTTAACACGGTAGCTTTTCAAAATGTTTGTATTGCTTCACTGCACATTGTGTTTTGCTTTCTTTATTCATTGTTTATTGCTTTACAGTACAGTGAGCAGGTGTTTAACCTGCTAAAGAGAAATGCTTTTTATTAACACTGTATGTTGGCGTTTTTGTGAATGATGTGTACAAATAGATTTTATCGCTCTTTCTCAAACCTCCTTTGAAATTCAAAAGATTTTTTTTTTTTTTTTTTTTTTTTTTTTAAATGCTGTAGTGGCGGAAGCCCATCGTGTTGTTGAGAGCTTTGTCCTTATTTCACAGATGCACTGGGAATTGTTTTTAATCTCCTTTCTGCTTTCCCATTACAGATGGTGATGACGACCCACAACTCTCCTGGGTGGCTTCATCTCCCTCCAGCAAAGATGTTGCATCACCCACTCAGATGATAGGAGATGGGTGTGATCTCGGCATCGGGGAGGAGGAAGGGGGGACCGGCCTGCCGTATCCCTGTCAGTTTTGCGATAAGTCCTTCATCCGCCTGAGCTACCTTAAAAGGCACGAGCAGATCCACAGTGACAAACTACCTTTCAAATGCACCTACTGTAGCCGGCTTTTTAAGCACAAGAGAAGTAGGGACCGCCACATAAAGCTTCACACGGGGGATAAAAAGTACCATTGCCACGAATGCGAGGCCGCGTTCTCTCGCAGCGACCACCTCAAAATTCACCTGAAAACCCACAGCTCCAGCAAACCGTTCAAGTGTACTGTGTGTAAACGCGGGTTTTCCTCCACCAGCTCGTTGCAGAGTCACATGCAAGCTCATAAAAAGAACAAGGAACATATGGCAAAGACTGAGAAAGAGGTGAAGAAGGATGATTTTATGTGTGATTACTGTGAAGAGACATTCAGTCAGACTGAAGATTTGGAGAAGCACGTAATGACACGCCACCCACAGCTTTCCGAGAAGGCAGATTTGCAGTGTATTCATTGCCCTGAAGTATTTGCAGACGAAAACTCGCTGCTCTCACACATTCATCAAGCCCATGCCAACAAAAAACACAAGTGCCCTATGTGCCCGGAGCAGTTCTCTTCCGTGGAGGAAGTTTATTGCCACTTGGACAGCCACAGACAACCTGACTCCAGCAATCACAGCATCAGCCCGGACCCCGTCCTGGGCAGCGTGGCGTCCATGAGCAGCGCGACGCCCGACTCCAGCGCCTCGGTGGAGAGGGGTTCCACCCCGGATTCGACCTTAAAGCCTTTGAGAGGACAGAAGAAAATGAGGTCTGTGGACAGAGAAGAAGGGCAGAGCTGGTCGAAAGTTACGTACAGCTGCCCGTACTGCTCGAAGCGCGACTTCAACAGCCTCGCCGTTCTGGAGATCCACCTGAAGACCATTCACGCAGATAAACCTCAGCAAAGCCACACGTGCCAGATCTGCCTTGATTCCATGCCTACGCTCTACAACTTGAACGAGCACGTGCGAAAGGTGCACAAAAACCATGCCTATCCCATGGTGCAGTTTAGCAACATTTCTGCCTTTCACTGTAACTACTGCCCAGAGATGTTTGCGGACATCAACAGCTTACAAGAACACATCCGTATCACTCACTGTGGCCCGAATGCTACCCCTCAAGATGGCAACAACGCTTTCTTCTGTAACCAGTGCTCCATGGGCTTTCTGACCGAAGCAACCTTGACTGAGCACATTCAGCAGACTCACTGCAATGTAGGAAATTCAAAATTGGATTCCCCTGTCATTCAGCCAACCCAGTCTTTTATGGAAGTTTATTCATGCCCTTATTGCACAAACTCCCCCATTTTTGGCTCCATCCTGAAGCTTACAAAGCATATTAAAGAAAACCACAAGAACATTCCTCTGGCACACAATAAGAAGTCAAAAGCAGAGCAGAGTCCAGTTTCTTCTGATGTTGAAGTCTCTTCCCCTAAAAGGCAACGGCTTTCTGCTAGCGTGAACTCGGTGTCGAATGGTGAATACCCGTGTAATCAGTGTGATCTAAAGTTCTCCAATTTTGAAAGTTTTCAAACCCATTTAAAGTTGCATTTGGAGTTGCTGTTGAGGAAACAGTCTTGCCCTCAGTGTAAAGAAGACTTTGATTCCCAGGAGTCTCTTCTGCAGCATCTCACCGTACATTACATGACAACTTCAACTCATTATGTATGCGAGAGCTGCGACAAACAGTTTTCTTCGGTGGATGATTTGCAGAAGCATTTGTTGGACATGCACACTTTTGTGTTGTATCACTGCACCCTTTGCCAAGAAGTTTTTGATTCCAAGGTATCTATCCAAGTGCATCTGGCAGTCAAGCATAGCAATGAAAAGAAGATGTATCGCTGCACAGCCTGTAACTGGGATTTCAGGAAGGAGGTGGATCTCCAGATCCACGTGAAGCACAGTCACTTGGGGAACCCGTCAAAGTCTCACAAATGCATCTTCTGCGGTGAGACCTTTAGCACAGAGGTAGAACTGCAGTGCCACATCACAACCCACAGCAAAAAGTACAACTGCAAGTTTTGTAGCAAAGCTTTTCACGCCATCATATTGCTGGAAAAGCACTTGCGGGAGAAACATTGCGTGTTTGATGCTAGCGCTGAGAATGGGACGGCTAACGGCATGACCCCAACAAATAAGAAGACGGAAGGGGCAGATATCCAGAACATGTTGATGAAGAATCCGGATACTTCCAACAGCCACGAAGCCAGTGAGGACGACGTGGACGCTTCGGAGCCCATGTACGGCTGTGACATTTGTGGGGCCGCCTACACTATGGAGGTTCTCTTGCAGAACCATCGCTTGAGAGATCATAACATCAGGCCTGGGGAGGACGACTGTTCTAGGAAGAAAGCAGAATTCATCAAAGGTAGCCACAAGTGTAACATCTGCTCGAGGACCTTTTTCTCCGAAAACGGCCTGAGAGAGCACATGCAGACCCACCGGGGCCCCGCTAAGCACTACATGTGCCCCATCTGCGGGGAGCGCTTCCCGTCGCTCCTCACCCTGACGGAGCACAAAGTCACCCACAGCAAGAGTCTGGATACGGGCACGTGTCGGATCTGCAAAATGCCGCTGCAGAGCGAGGAGGAATTTATCGAGCACTGCCAGATGCATCCGGACCTCAGAAACTCCCTCACCGGGTTTCGCTGTGTTGTCTGCATGCAGACGGTCACCTCCACCCTGGAGCTGAAAATTCACGGGACCTTCCACATGCAGAAACTGGCGGGAAACTCCGCAACCTCGTCGCCCAACGGCCAGGCCTTGCAAAAACTCTACAAGTGTGCGTTGTGCTTGAAGGAGTTCCGGAACAAGCAGGACTTGGTAAAGCTGGATGTGAACGGCCTCCCCTATGGGCTGTGCGCGGGATGCATGAGCAGGGGCACCAACGGACAGTCCTCGGGGCTGACGCCGCAGGAGGTGAACGAGAGGCCCTGTGGCAGCCTGAGGTGTCCCGAGTGTAGTGTCAAATTTGAAAGTGCCGAAGACCTCGAGAGCCACATTCAGTTAGACCACCGAGACCTGACGCCCGAGACCAGCGGCCAGAGGAAAGGTACCCAGACGTCCCCCGTTCCCAGAGTAAGTACAGCTGGACCTTAAAATGTCTGAGGGATAACGTGTAGACCTCAATGTGACATAGAACTGATCCGATGTTATTTGGTTTTTAAACTGTCACTTCATAAAATGACTTGTGCTAGCAAAAAAACCCAGCAGACCAGGAGGAAAGGGAGAGTCCTGGGGAGTACAGGCTCCTTGATTCCTAGTGGCAGCGCACCGGATTTTTTTGTCATAAAACTGCCCTAGATTTACCGACAGAGAGCTGAGACACTTGAATGGTGGGGATTGAGTTTGTCCGTGAATTCTGATGCTACGGAACTGGCAGAGCTGGAAAAGCTGGGGCATTGCCGTGAATGAAAGGAGATGCTGGGTACCCAAAACAACAACCAAAACATCTCTCATACTTGAGGAATGAGATTATTTCTTACCAGGGAACTGAACGCGAGCAGGAGGATAAAGGAACTTCTGAGGAAAAACGCAGTGAATTCCAACCTACCCCCCAAATTCTCACCTAAAACAAACTTCCGTGCTAAAGAGCTTGTGGATGTCTGGCAGCGTGAACGTCGTGAGGCTACTTGGATGTCTGTGTGCGTACGTGTGTGCCTGTGTGTTTGTAGGGTTTTAAAAGTGATTTTGGAAGCATCTGCTTCATGGCCCTCCTGTAAGATAAGTATTTTTCTTACCAAAGCTGGAAACTGCTGTCTGATGCAGGTTCCATGTAGTTGCACTCCCACAACCGTTTGCAGATAGCCTGCTTTCCCATTTCTTAGCTTACAAGATACTTGGGAACACGCAGATCCAAGTAAGGGTTCAGAGGCCTACTCAGGAGATTAATATCATTTGCAGTTTATAGTCTTTTAAAATTATTTGTTGACGTTTTGGTTCAAGAATGGGCCAAGTCAGTCCTCCCTCTGTCAGGAACAGATGGAATGAGAAGTAGATTTTGGAAATCTTCTCGGGAGACCAACAGCAGACACATCTGAGTATTGATATCATCTGACATTTTTAATTAAACATGATGGGGTGAGATTTTCAAAAGTATCTAAGGAAATTAGGCACCCAACTCCTAATGAATAATTCCAGCCCTAGATGCCTGTTTATGTCAATCTGCTAATTAAAGCACCCACAAACACTTCTTGCTGCGTGAAAAGGACCTGAAAATACCATTCAGCTGCGATAGGAGAGGCTCAGTAAGTGAGAGAAGACCCAAAGTGTGTCCTGAGGATGCAGATGGAGACGTGACCAGCAGAGCTGGTGCAGGCTGTGTCCCCTGTCCCCAGCTGGGCTGGTGAGCACTGGATCTTTATTTCCTTCCAAATTCCTTAGAACACCGCTCTTCTCTTAGGTAGGACTAATCCTTACTTCATATGGCCGTGCCTATAGCCCAAAGTTTTATCTTTTCTTTCCTATCCACCGTCAGAGCAGAATACGCTGCCACTGTCTCCTCTGATTTCTTACTTTAACTCCTTCTTTTCAGCGAGAGCTTCCATACTTGTTCTCTCGGGGAAGAGTTTTAAGTTCTTCAATGAGATAACTGCTTTGAATTTAGTCCCATGAGGGCAGGTCTTAGCTCCTTTACCGAAGATAACGAAAAACCAGCATTTGTGATGATGGCAAATGGTACCTTCAACAGGTGTCTATGGCCTGCACAGATGCAGATCGGAGACCTTTATGGCACGCATCCTAGGAACAGATATATTGTAATTAGGAATAATTCATTCTCTTACCCTTCATTATATGGACAAGACCTGAATTCTGATACCAGTTCACGTGAAAACTATTGGTGTTTCACACAGATTTCTCAAGGCAATGAGTGCCCTTCGCATCTGCCTGGCACAGGGCTTTTCAAAGACTTACACCATCTTTCAATGGCGACAAATCCATCTATTTCTAGAACAGAGATTACTTAACTTCATTGCCTTTGTGGCAAAGCTCAGCAAGTTGAACGCGATCTCTCTTGTCATCTCGTTAGCATTCTGTGCGCAGGGAAAAGAACATTTTGCTGGAGCAATCTGGCGTGCACGATGCTGTAGAGTCATCTGCACGTGTCCAGACAAGAGCTGCTTCTCTCCAGCTCTTAAGCACTTCTACGTTTCTTTTTTAAACAGCTTATTGACTTTTCTTTCTTAAACAGAAAAGTAGTTGAAGGACTAGGACTAGGTACAGTCAGAAAGAAAATAAAGGGAGATTAGATCTCAACTAGTGGGCATATACTTCAGAGTAAATAAGAATAAGCAGAATGAAATCCAAGCAAACGGAAAAGGGGACAACGACATACAAAATACATAACTTCTGTGAATGTTGGAAATCACTCCATCAGCAGTAATACTTCTTGAAATGAAGAAGAGAGTGTGGAAGCTGAGAGAAATTTCAGGAAAAAATGAAGATTTAACGCAAAAGTGGAAGGAAGGAGGAAAATAGATATTAGCTCTTGATTAATAAGAAGTGAAAATCTTTGGGAGGAAAAAAAGATACAGCAGGAGAAAAACAAAATTCATTTTTACTGTGTGTTCTTATGGTTGTGTATGTATGCACATGGATATAGCACCACAAGGGGAGCATGAATATTTTGTTATATTCTGTTTGGGGTTTTTTGCTATTGAATTTTTGGAGGTTTTGTTTGGAAAATCAGTTGGAGACAGGTGAGGATGAAAAAGCACTCCAGTTTCTTCGGCAGTTTTAGTGTTGTTTGCTTGTTTGGTTTTTAAATATCCATAAGAATGAAAGAGAAAGCCCTTGAAAACCCTTGAAAATGCTGCTGTGTTCTGTCTTCCTCATGTACATTTTAGTATGGCAAACACCCAGGAAGAAATATCTATGAATTCATCGCCTGTGTTCCTAGGACATCTAAACAGGACCCAGTCATGATGGCCAGAAAATGTGGATTTCCAGATGGACAAAGTTTTTGCCTCCGGTACACGAAGACATCTGCATCAAAGGATTCGTATTGGGAGATTTTAAGTGAAGTCAATGGTCTTCTGTATGGAACATCACTAAGAGGAATAGATAAAATATGCTTTTTTACTGAAAGGTTACTCTAACATCAACTTTTGTTGGATTCTTGTATTTAGTTCTATGTGAGCTATTCTATTTGGATAGGACTAAAAGGGCTTTTTTTAGATCAGCATCACAAGTGGAGGTGCCATTCTGGTATCTGGCACACGTACAGCTCAAGTGCTTTTTTCATTCTATTATGATCGCATCAGAGGCGATGCTTTCGTTTTTCTGAATGTATTTCTGCGTGTAGGAGCTTCAGTTTTGAATACACTTTATTAGTTCCTTTTAGCATGTCTTCTAGAGGAATGTGGGTGTCTTGAGATGCACGACGATTTGTTTGATATTGCGATTTCTCATCTCCTCTTCTAATACTGGAAGCAGTCACATTTCAGGCTGCTCTTTCTCTTGCAACACATTTATCCTTATTTTGTACTGTAGTTATCATGAACAACGCTTGTTTAACATTGACAATGGCAAATGCTTAGACTTCAGTCGAATTTCCATCTTGAATGGTCTTGCTGTATTTAGCCCACCCAGGTTATTTGGGCTGAAGAAGCGAAGGAGGTGGCACAGAGAGGGGGAAGAACGAGCCCCGTCGTGCTCCTTTTCTCAGTTCCTTTTCTCCTGCACACTCTCTTGGCCTCAATTCCTTCTCTTTGTTCTCCCCCGCGCCCCTTCTCTTCCCTTGTAAATCCACTTGAATGGAGGAATATTTTCTTTGTAGAGCAGGAAACCATTTCCAGATTTAAAGGAGGACAGTCTGGAAAACCCCTGGGAACAACAGTCACTTCAGAAACGAAACCAGAACCCTCTGTTGTTAATGCTACTACTTTGTGCCCAGATTAGAATTAAATATCTTGACTTAATGGGGACCGAGCTGTCAGCCGAAGGCCTGGACGTCCGCTCTCCGATGTCACCTCGACACCGTCACCTACACCCTCCTCACTCCTTGGAGTCAGGACACCTCTGTTGTCACCACACGTCAAGACGAAACTTTAAAAAGACATAACTGACCAATTAATAACGTTTGTGAAGCCACGATACCCACCAAAACAGTAGCAGAAGATCATATTTGGTACCACAAATAACTCAACGTTGCATTCTAAGTAGTGCTCCCATTTACTGCGAAGGCAAGTCTGGTTTTGTGACATTCTTTTAAAGACAATTATCAATGAGTCAGAAGTGAACTCTTCCATCTCTTGCATATACATCTGAGTGCTCATCTAGCTACAGCTATTTCAAGGCAGCTTATTAACCTCCGTATCAAGTGGGGTACCCATCGCAAGAGCCATCACCTCAGTTAAGTTGCTCTTTTGCACGGACGTGTCTCAGCTGAGGCTGAGGATACTACAGGGAGTAGCGCTGCAACCTGCCGGCTCCTCTGAGGAGTGGTCGTGCCAAACGGGGTGTCGTGGAAGTTTGTGAAGTGGTGACGAGGAGTTTGCAGTGGGTCTGTGGATGAACAAAGGCATCCTGTCTCCAGATCTGTTAGTACGGAGCTTTCAGATCACCCAAATCAACTAAAAAAAGAAAAATCCTTTGTCCGTCTTTAATATTAGTTACTGAGGGAACCCTCATAAAAGAGCTAAGTGTTGAACAAGGCACAGAACTGAGCTTTGAGGTTTTAAAGCAGAGGAAGGTTTCAAGTTTTGAACGTGACCACATGAATCCTTCACCGCCTAATGCTGTTTTTCTCTTCCGAAGTTTTCTGTGGTTTGTTTTGTTTTTAACGTCAGGAGCCCTCAGCATGTGTACACCCGTGCGTGTGTGTGTGTGTGTGTGCGTCTGCCGGAATTGATCCCAGGAAAGAGCGCGGCAGAGATCCAGCTGCTTTTCCAGAACAGCCCCCATTCCCGAATGGATTCCGGGATAACACTTTGCCGAGCTGCCCAGAGATAACCAGACAATCCAAATATTTCCTTTTCTATGACTGCCCGCGTCCACTTTGAGCCAATGGCGTGTAACCGTCTCCCTATTTTGTTAATCGCCCACTGCTATTTTAGCCCGGCAAGCCCTGCCTATGTGCAAACACAAACTGCATGCAGAATTCATGGCATACGCAGCACATCCATAGACCGGCGCATTTGTTAGATGGTATTACAGCACGTTCATTAACCTCCAGCAGGCTAACTTGTTGCCATTGATGACATGCGAAGTAGTTAAGAAGCTCCTGGCAGCACCTAATTTGTTCTTCCCTCAGCAGGTGCGCGAGGAAATTGGATCCCATGCGCAGAGGGGCTGACAGCAACTCCTCTGGTTAACTCCAAACTTCTGACTTATTACTGCTGTCCTAAAAATGGGATTCTACACCTAGGCCTGGGGGAGAGGCTATAAGAAAAAAATAACGCGCATCTAAAACTGCGTAAATAATACCTGCAAAACATTTTGCTTCAAAAAAGTTGAGAGGCTGTTGTTTACGGAATTGGGTTTTTTAGTGCTAATGGCTCAAGATTCTCGTCCTTTCCTTGGCTACCTGAGCTGTGACCGGGCATGGAGATTCCCCTGCGTCCTGCTGCCATCGTAAGCATTTAAACCACACGCTCATGCTTGGTGGCACGCGTTGCAGTAGGAGTTATTCTCTAGGAAAAAATAAGCACAGAACGCCCCGTTTTTCTAAACAGCACGTCAAAAGATGTCTATTTAGACAGCGTATTCCCAAGCAGTAAATGAGCGTGCATGTTAGACAAAAGCACTCTAGTCCTGCTTTGGGAAATAAGAGTTTTTTTCAAGAGTACAAAAGCTTTGTATTAGTGCTTAATGTTTTTCCTAAGTTGGATGTCTAACTTGTCAACATGCATTTTAATTTCTACAAATGATTTCTTGGATTTTTTCCTGTACATGCACCACCGTCAATCCGAATGCAAACCCCATTTTCCCTCTTTGACTAAATGGTTCGTGTAATTGCCTCTTCACACTATCTCCTGACTTGTGCAGCTAAGCCTCCCTAATACGACTTTGAGATGGAGAAAATATGCAGCAGATTGTGCTAGGAAACTTTTCTTTATGCTAATGCAGTTTTTCCAGGATTTCTGATGAGACACTGTTACAAAATATATTTTTTTTGTTTTGTCCTTCACTTCCTCAAGTAACTATAGGTGTTTTGCCTGCTGTATTTTGAGTTTAACTAAAGACGGAATTTTCTGAGAAAGCTGATCTTTCTCTGAAAACAGAGTTACCATTCAATGTCTTTTATTTCACTCTGCTGGAATGTTTACTGCAGTGGGTTAAACAACACAAGGAATCTGATAGTGGCTCTAGTACTCAGATTTTCAAGTAGCATCATTTGAAATTTTTAAAGTTGAAATTAAAAATTCTCCTAATGCAGGCTGCTCATTCGAGGTTGTATTTCTGGTCCCAGAAAAGCCCGGCCCAACGCGGTGTCTTGTCGGGGATGTGTGAGCAGAAAAGGCCTCGGAGGAGGAAAGTTGAAACACGTAACATGCTGTATTCATGATCACACTTGCCTTATGCTACAGTGCAGTTTTCTCTAATCTCTTTTTGGTTATTAAACAGAAAAAGACCTATCAATGCATCAAGTGCCAGATGACCTTTGAGAATGAGAGAGAGATACAAATCCATGTCGCTAACCATATGATTGGTAAGACATTCTTTAAACTAGGCCACTCATCGGCTGCTTGTTTTTTGCTACTCTTTGAAATTCACTATTCTAATAACTTGTTAATATTCATGCTGCAATTTATTTTTTTTTATCTTTCAAGGAAAATGATTTTGATGTAATGATTCTTCACTTCAAAGCTTTTTAAATATGTGGTTATAAAAGTGTTACTGCTGAGCTTTTTTCCTTATCCTTTTGAGTCCTCATGTTGCATTTTCATTTATATTAAAATCAAACTTTTGACAGTATCTTCCATTTGATAGCATAAATTTCTCTCTATCCATGTAAAAAGTACTTGCCAGTTGTCAACCACTTAGGAGCAATTATGTTTCAATTTTGTATGTCATGACATTGAATAGATTTAACTGCTAGCATTTTCCCTGCTAACTGTGGTGAATTCCTGAGGAACATTGTCAAAACAAAACACTTACAGAGTTATTTCAGTGGGTTTTTTTCTTCTTTTTCCAACAATTCTGGGCTTCAGAAAGTTCAACTTTTCAGACGTACAAGTGTTTTAAAAATCAGTGCTTGTTGCCTTTTACTACAGTCCTGTCGCAAGAGCTTGTAGTGAAGTGTTGTTGGAATCTGATGGGTTGTGTTTGTGCTGCAGCTCTACAATTGCTTTTCTGATGAACGCAAGGAAATGTTTTTCCTGTCCGTACAGATGCTATAAATACATGTGTTGGCCCAAGAGGTCAGTTTATTTTGATGCACAGACCACAAAGGAGTTACTTACACATGCCCCTGTAGGCGTATGTTGGGTGAGATCCTTCAGATCCTACACCACACTCTGTGTGTCTTGGGTGTTCACATGCAGCATTTATCTCCCGTAAGCGTAGTGGTTTTCCTTCAACAATTTTACATTTAGGAGCCTGTTCTCCTGTCAAAGGATGTATGCAACTCCTATTTGCTTGGAAGTGAATTATGCATAAATACCAGAGAGGGAGAAATACGGACTGACACAGTCTTCACACCCCCACCCCCAAATGAAAAATACACATGTCAGTCACGGTAATTTTCATCCTAGCGCCAGGCAGGAGTTTGAAGTCAATGTCAAGCGGGTTAAGATGAAGATATCTAAAAATGTTTGCTTTTGTAGCAGGTGTTAATGTAATCTCTTGTTTGCAAGCTTGAAGAGTGAGATCCTTGTTAATTGGACCATAGTGATTTCATACAGCTCCCCCCTAGTTTGTGGGTTTTTTTGTTTTTTTGTTGTTTTTTGGGGTTTTTTAAGAAGCCTGAAAGAAAGAAGTCCTTAGGCAAGCTTAGCATTTGTTTCAATTTTATTTGTGATCCGGTACCTAATAAATGATTTTTAAATACAAAGATCACAAAGCGCTGAGTTAAAGTTCTGCTTGGTTCAAGATGGGAATTATTTTTCCTTTTGGAAGGATATAATGTCTTCATTTTCCAGTAACCGATGTGTGTTTATTTATGTATATCCGCAAAATACTGCTGTCTGGAAAAATACACAGTGAGATATATGACATTACAAGGTTCACTATTAGTGCTATTGGAAAAAAACCAGTGGTATTGTAGAAGATGTAGGAGGCTGAGAAAAGTGTGATGCTGCCGTTTGTGAAAACGGTACCTCTTGTTTCCTTGAAGCCGTACGTAAGTTATACATGTTCGGAGGGAGCCTATATAAATACAAAGGTGTGTATGGATTCAGTTCTGTACACCTAGGACATTGTAAATGCCAGGACAAGGTAAGAAAATATATGACTATTCCATTGTGGGGTCATGTCTTTGTGTCTCTTTCCTAAGATATGGACTGAGAACGTGCATTATGCTCAAGTCGTCACTTTTGTATGGTGCAGTTTAGGAAAGAGTGAAGTATGGAAACATTTAATAGGAGCGAAGCTTCCTCCCACTCCGGGCATCTCAGACACTTCCCAAGGTGCCGGGGCCACCTCTTCTCCGGGACACTTGAGTGTGTTGTCAGCGAGTCTGCTGTCGGTGTTTGCTCTTTACCGGGGAATGCTGAAGGGGAACGGAAAGACTAGATATCACCGTTTCTCCAGAAATAAATGCTGTGCAGATTTTTTGTGTTAATTTGCATAGTGAGTACTAGCAAGGAGGGCGGTGGGTTTCCTCTCGGGCTTGCTGCCGTGCCCTTTGTTCGGAGCCCGAGAGCCTTGAGCCCTTGCTCAGGCCAAAGGAGAGATGGACACGTGTCTCCTTCCCGCTCAGGTTTATCGCTTGTGAAATAAGCGGTGCAGGAGTTTCCCTTCTCTGTTAGACCAAGTCTAGCCAGATGGACAGTGAGAGAAAGAAGCTAATGTAGCTGTTTCTGAAGCCCAGCTGTGTGTCACAGGGGTTATTAGTGTCGTCGTTGTCAATTTAAGATCTAGAGATGAGGATTTGTTTGTGCTGGGGTGCGCTGCGATCCCGGGGTGAACACGCGGGTGTTTTGGGGGGTGTGGAGAGCTTGTCCTCAGACTGTGTGTCCTCGGAGCTTAGGGCTGGACTCATCTCCGCGAACTTGTATCTGTCTAAAATTAAGGTGTCTGGTTTAATATAGTCATTGAGGTGCCGTCTGGGGAAAACGAGTGATTGATACCAATCTAAGATAAGAGTTTGAGTAGGATAAGCATTTCCAGGGAGAGATTCTTATCTCTCTTTTGAATTTGAAGTGAGCCAAGACAATGAAATTAGCCTTGACATGTAATTTTTAGGTAAAAAACCCCTTGGCTTTGATAATCCAAGACCTCTCCGCAGCACTTTCTTCTCATGCTTTGAGAAACACAAAATCAATAGTCGAGATATCCTAAGCACTTGCTTGGTTTTATTCTACTCAAGTGACTGTCAACATCTGTGGCAACGACATTAAGTATTAGTGTCTGTAATATCATTAAAGAATTCGGTTATGTCTTACATCACAGTCTGAAAAAGCTCATCCACTGAACTTGGCTGTGCCTCCCTCTTCAACCTCTCGGCTCCGGAGTCAGAGGCCCTGGTCATAATTCATGGAGGTAGGGGGTTTATATTTTTCAGCACCGTGTGCGGGGAATTTCCAGTGCTACTCCCACACACCGCTTTGAAAAATTGCCCTTCTGCACTCCAGCCCTTCACATCCTGCGCACAAACACGGAGGCACACGGGTCCCGCGTGGGTCCCCGGGGACGGCGCGGGCTGCATGTGTCCCCAGAGGAGCGAAATGGTGGGTGTTTTGTTTCGCTCGACACTGGGGCTGGGTGGAGGGCTGTAAGGACAGAACAGATGTCCTCAGCTGTGATGACCCAAGGAGGGATCTGTTTAGAAATGTTTCCAGCCTGGGGGGGGACCTCAAGGTGGAATTTTTAGAGAGCAGAGGTCTTTGAAACATTGCGCTGATTGGGGCTCCTTTGAAACGTTTCTGTGCCCACGGGAAGGGGATCCCCCTTTGAAACATTTACAGGCACCGGGGAGTCCACCTGGGAGTAAATCAAAAACTTTCAGTAGTTCTTGCTGCCTCTGTACTTGCTCACCTCCTGTTGCGCTGACCTGGCAATGCTTAAAGCCTCTCCCCCTTATCTCCCCCTTATCTCCCACCTCCCACGGCCTCTGATGTGCCCGTGTCTGTGTGAGAGGCCGGGGAAGATGGTTGTACACAGCCGGGGGCTCCACGAGGGCACGGAGCAGCAGCCAGACACACAGAAATCTGTCAGTGCAGCTTCTCCCTGCTGGCTGGGGAAGCTGTGGAGCTTCAGTCCCTGTCACAGGGCCATCGCTGGGTCCCCGTGGCCACCACTGAGTCCGCATGGCCACCACCGAGTCCCCATGGCCACCGCTGAGTCCCCATGGCCACCACCGAGTCCCTGTGGCCACCGCCAAGTCTCCATGGCCCCTGCCGAGTCCCCGTGGCCACCGCCGAGTCCCCGTGGCCACCGCTGAGTCCCCATGGCCACCGCTGAGTCCCCGTGGCCACCGCCGAGTCTCCATGGCCACTGCCGAGTCCCCGTGGCCACCGCCGAGTCTCCATGGCCACCGCTGAGTCCCCGTGGCCACCGCCGAGTCCCCGTGGCCACCGCTGAGTCCCCATGGCCACCGCCGAGTCCCCGTGGCCACCGCCGAGTCTCCGTGGCCACCGCCGAGTCCCCGTGGCCACCGCTGAGTCCCCGTGGCCACCGCCGAGTCTCCATGGCCACGACTGAGTCCCCGTTGCCACCGCCGAGTCTCCATGGCCACCACCGAGTCCCCGTGGCCACCGCCCATTCTCCATGGCCACCACCGAGTCCCCGTGGCCACCGCTGAGTCCCCGTGGCCACCGCCGAGTCTCCATGGCCACCACCGAGTCCCCGTGGCCACCGCTGAGTCCCCGTGGCCACCGCCGAGTCTCCATGGCCACCACTGAGTCCCCGTGGCCACCGCTGAGTCTGCATGGCCACCACCGAGTCCCCGTGGCCACCGCCCATTCTCCATGGCCACAGCTGAGTCCCCGTGGCCACCACTGAGTCCCCGTGGCCACCGCCGAGTCTCCATGGCCACCGCCGAGTCCCCGTGGCCACCGCCGAGTCTCCATGGCCACCACTGAGTCCCCGTGGCCACCGCCGAGTCTCCATGGCCACCACTGAGTCCCCGTGGCCACCGCCGAGTCCCCGTGGCCACCACCGAGTCTCCGTGGCCACCACCGAGTCCCCGTGGCCACCACCGAGTCCCCCTGGCACGTGAGCGGCGGCTGCCCTGGGTCCAGGCCCCGTCCCGCACCGCCAAGGGGGTCCCGCTCGGAGCCCCGTGCAGGGAACATCGGGATTTGGCCCAGGGTTTTCCTGTTGGGTGTTTACAGATGCCTTGCTCCCACAGCCAGGCCGGGTGCCCTAATTACTATTTTTGAGGGTGTGCAAAATGCCACAGGCTTGTTGCTCTCCAAGCGGCTCAGGTTGCCCAGTACCAAGGGAACGCGTGTTTGGAGCCGAGCTGGGGCTCCCTGCTCTTTGGGTAAGAGAAGTGGACATGGCAGTCCTGCTCTCCGTCTCTGTCGGGTGGGGGATCTTTTCTATTTAACGTTCAAAGAAGATGAACAACTTTCCTCAGCCTTCTTTCTCCAAGAAAGTCTCCTGGCAAATGTGCGCGGGAAACTCAACTGGGGTGCAGTTAGTGCTGGAAGAGGGAGGACAGAGATTCCCGGCCGTGCTCTGGCACTGGGCTGGCTGCAGGACTGTCCTGCCGCCGGCTCCCGTCAGCACAGTGCCGCTCCTGTCCTTACAGCCGCAACCGCCAGCGCTCCCCGCCAAAACTCGCGTACGGATGCGGCGAGGGCGGGAGGGGACGCGACGTGAAGCGCGGGGCCCTGGTTGTGCTTTGGGAGCCGCGGGGGACAGGCGGGAGGGCTGGAGGGGACACTGCCAGAGGTCACACTGCAGCTGTTGGGCTGTTCTTGGACTGCTGTCCGGATCAACACCTCCCGTTCAACACCGTGTTTGGCGGAATGGGGACTTTCCCAAGTACCGCCCTGGGCTGTGGCGTATCGTACGCTGTGCGGAGCGTCAGACTCCAATATCTGAATTACCTTTCCTGCCCTTGGGGATCACGTTTCAGGTTCTGGAAACACTCTGCCGGAGTGAAGCACAAACAGGAGGGATAACATCCATCCTCAGTTACGTTTCTTTCAGCTGCGTACAAGTATTCCAAACAAAAAATGACCCCATAGAGGCTGATTATTTTGTTAATGTTTAAAAATAATATAATATTTAAAACCAACAAAATAAGTTTGTTGCTCGTAGGAGGTCAAACTGCAATAATAACTACAGAAATAATTTTCTTAAACCCCAGCAATTTAGAATGCTGATTTTATGTTTGGAAGAATTAGGAGTTGGTACCAAGCTCAGTCACTGAGATGAAACCAGCGCAGCGGTGAAGGGGTTGAGAGAGTATTAAAAATCAAACGTAAACCAATATGTTTGGTCCCGGTTACGTTTTCCTCTTCTGTTTAAAAATTGAAGCAAACAGCTTTTATCTTTTGATTTAGGAACTCATAGTTTTCGTAAATTCAGATCTTAACAAAATCGCTACGTTATATATGATATAAATAAAAATTAGGACTCATTTTGGATGGTATTGAACTCCAGCCTGTCTCAGTAGATTCTCAGCGCACGTGTATGTGAAAAAGATGTAGGTAAGGGTAATTTTTGCAGAACCGACTTTTATAGATGTGGAAATACTAGCCCTGGGCATCTCTGAGGAGGATGTGAAGCATTTCTGATGCTCAGGCCTGATCTTGTGAAGCGCTTTGTTCCCCGTTCTCATTGATTTGGGCGCTGAGGGCGGCCACCGTGTCTCAGAATCTCTCATAATAAACCATGTTTTATTTTATATGAAATAAATGTAGTCAATACTAGAAGAAGGGCAGCTTTAATTCTTGTAAAATTCCTATTTTCCTATGTATTTTGTTTAACACAGTACTTGAATTCTAATTGATTTAAAGTTTAAGGGTGCTATTTGCTAAATACATTCCCTCCCGTTTAGATGCTGTCATGACATTGTGTCCTGAGACAAAACTGTTTAATTCCTGAGGGAAACTCTTCAGACCTAAGCGCTGGTGTTAGTTAAAGCGTATACGTGGTAGCAATGATGATGACATTGTAAAGCGCTATCTTGGTAATAGCTTTCAGGCATTAAGGCGAGGAAAAATGTGCCAGATTGTTTCTGAAGCATTAGATGCAAATTATCAACAGGAACATATTTCTGGACTCAACAGCTGAATGTGTGAATTAATTATGGACACATTAGGAACTCAAAAATATTTTTTTAACTTTGACGTTTGTAAAGCATATTCCAAGTAATTGCTCTTTTAATGCAGAAATGAAGGTACAACCTTCATGTATTTACCCAGTGCTTGCTTCAATATCCAATTCTATGTGGACTTGCTTTAATTAACAGTATGTGCTAGACTTCCATTTTGCAGTGGCTGGCTATTGCGAAAGACTAATTTTAGGGGAAAAAGGCTGCGTGTACTTATCCTAAGAGACAAACAACATACATGATGTTTCCACACGCACACGAGAGCCCCGGTCTCGCCGCTGCAGTGTCTGGTATAAACAATGTTGGCCTTAATATCATCTATTACTTAATTGATTTCTTACTTTGAAACTGGTTTCATAACATTACATTTTTACTGCCCCTTCCTTTCTAAGGCTGGAAGATTCATTACCCAAAATCTTAATAATTTTATCTAGTCGTACTGTGCAGATGCGGCCTCCTGCAATTGTTATCTATGCATATATGGTCAGACGAATTACTCGGCTTCATGAGAATGTGCTTTGCTTGTTTATCTACCAGGAAAGAAATAACATTTCCCTTAATATATTCATTCACATATTCCTTTTGCATTTTTCATTTCATTTACAACTTGGTAATAGTAGTTCAGTGACATTTTTATAGCTGCTATGACAACATTCCTGTTTTGCATGATACATGCATAATCGGCGATGATCAGAGTTTTACATTGCTTTCATTCTTTCTTAACTGTGTTAAGATTCCTTGCAGCTTCTAAACTCAATTTTCATATGCAGTTGTGATTACATCTGTTTAAACATTTCCCTGGTAGTTTCATATTTATTCATAAAGGGAGCAGTTGATAAAACACCTTTTCTGCAATCAGTCTGAGTTTTAAGTGTGATGTTTCTTCAAAGTTATCATTAGCGAGCACCTCAATCTATTCCCAGCCTTTCAGCATCAGTGTGGCAAAAAAATGCTCTTTTCCAGTAAACTTTGCCCCCTATAGCAGTGACATCTCTGAATGTGTGACTTGTTCTTCATTTTATTAATGCCATTAACCTTGAAAACTGTTGTATGTTTGTATTTAAGAGTCTGCAGAGGTGCTTTCTGCCTTTTTCTCAGATATATTTATGCTGTGTATCTCTTAAGTTCACAAATTTCTTGGCCGCTCTTTGCCAGTCTTGAATGTGGAAAAGAAGGCAAGTCCCCATCACGTGGGGTTTGGTTCTCCCTGGGTCCTACTTTTGAGAAAGAAAAAAACCCCAGAATATTTCCTGGGGGTGGAAGAGGGAGCAAACCCTCTATCATTTCTAGGTGTAGTCTTGAGACTCCACATAAAGAATGTTTTTGGGAAGTTGTTCTCCTCATGGGACTTGTGGGACTAATGTCTGTATCAGTTCTGTCGTACAGTCTTGGTGATTTCTTTATGGGAGCTTGTGGTTTTGTCTGCAGAAAGTAGATGTTACCCCCATTTCTTCTTAATTGGCCAAACGAATTTACTGGTTTGGAACCATCAGGTACCCGTACCATCTTTCTGGAGCGACAGAAAGCTTTGTGGGGTTTTTTTGGTGAGAGATAGCTGAAATGTGAGAAGTGGACAAGGAACACAGCAATGAATCTTTGCGAAACTGGGAAAACCCATACTGGGTTAGTTAGGAATTAACTAAAATACTAGTATACCTCTTTGGGGAAACCTAGACAAGGTTCCAGACTATTTCCAGTCGTAGGAAAATGGGAAAAGAAAGTATATAATAATAGTAAACTATAATTGAATTCCTTTTCTACTAATAAGAATTCTGGATTTCACTTTTTCTGGGTATCTAGTTCAATATTCAGCACTTCTGAGCATTGGACCTAAAATGTTTATTTGTCTTCTTTTTATTATGGAGCAGCCCTCTGGTTTTGAATCAGTAAGGGTACTGGCATACATATGCTGAACCCTAACTCTATAGTTATCAGAGAAAAATGGTTTGTCTACATGTCAAAGGTCCAGATTTGTTCCTCCTGTTACTTGGTTGACTTCAAAGAGAGACATTTGGCCCGTTGCCTTTAATTATAGTTCAAACCAAACGGCGTCCTTAACCTTGGGGAAGATTTAATCTGGTCTCCTAGAACAAGAGGTTACACACTGACATGGCCTTTAAAAATATTATTTCTGTTTGGTCACAGCTGGCAAGCAAGTGGAATCAAACACAGCCCCCTCTGTGCGCTCTGCCTGTTTGGGGTACTGGCACCTTTTTTTTTTTATTCATTTGTGGAGGAAAACTTTTCTACCCTGGGGTTCCTTACAAGTTCCTTCTGCAAAGGAAGCCCATGAAAATTATTCACATGCTTTTTACCTTTTTTCAGTGTTTCAAGGGTCCTGGCACAGATAAAGCCCTTGCATGGATGGTCTCTATCCTTTGCACCAGATGTGCGTGCTTGCTTGTACAGCAAATTTTTGTCACAAACTCCTTTTCATCCGATTTATTAGTAATTTCTGACAGCTTTGGGCCTTTGTAAGAATCAGAAGGTTTTTAATTGAATATTTTGACCTGGCAGATTCATTGTATGCTGTTTAAAAAAATTAAATTTCTTTAATTAACAAATAACAAGCTTCCCATTCTTGCGAAAGCCAATAACCACTGTATGATTGGACGGTAAACTTGAGGAAGAAGACAATGTCAAACTCGAAAGAACTGGAAAATCATGATTTTATAAATGAAAAAAAATTGTCCTGCCACAACTGAAAAAGTCCAGAGAAACCATGTGCATGAATACCATGTTCTTCAGAAGACAGAGCTCCGTAGGAGGCCAAACCACCTCCCTGGTCGTGGTGTTTTCCACCATCGCCTTGTTCACCCCCGTGCTCCCTCCCGCCTCTCCCCTGCTCTGTGCTCTGTGCTCGGGTCTGATGTTTCCTTCTTTTGCGCCCACGGAATTGATGGAGAAGAATCCAAAAAATGGACCTGTTGGAGAGGGGCCAGAGGGGCCACCAAGATGGTCCGAGGCTGGAGCAGCTCTGCTGGGAGGAACGGCTGAGAGAGCTGGGGGGTTCAGCTGGAGAAGAGAAGCTCTGGGGAGACCTTAGTGCGGCCTTTCCAGACCGATGAGAAAGATGGGGACAGACTTTTGAGCAGGGCCTGTTGCGATAGGACGAGGGGTGATGGTTTTAAATTAAAGATTTAGGTTCGGACATGAGGAAGAAACTGTTGGCCCTGAGGGCGGTGAGAGCCTGGCCCAGGCTGCCCAGAGAGGTGGTGGCTGAACCATCCCTGGAGACATCCCAGGCCAGGCTGGACGGGGCTCTGAGCAACCTGAGCTGGTGCACATGTCCCTGCTCATGGCAGGGGGGGCGCTGGGGGGGCTGGGAAGGGCCCTCCAACCCAAACCAGCTGTGATTCTAAGGAAAATGGCACCGCAGGTAGGAGTACCCAGCTCTGCTGGGTATCAGTCACCACTTCAGTCGGTCACAGCCACCTCGAGATCTCATCCCACCTTCAGACACACGTCATCCATCGGCTGGTGGCCGGGCTGGGGCCTTAAACAGTGACCAAATCTTCCTAACGTTGTGCGTGTAACTGTGACACGTTTAGGTTTTATGATGACTATATCTTATTTTGTATTCGCAGGCAGGTTTTTTAGCGTGGCCCAGGCCAGGCAGACCCGTCGGGTTTAGGTTTTGCTCCAGGTACAGTTTGGCTGTTTCGGAGGATCGGCACCAGTTGGCACCACTGCTGTGTCCTCTGCTGGTATGTTGTGCACGCATCAGCTGTCACATATTATTGGGGTATGGACAGATATTTCTGAAACCCCATGACTCTGAGTTATATCCAGGAATGAATATTGGCATCAAAAGTTAAATGATGAAACCTCGTGCAATGAACAGTAACTGATTCAAGCTGGGCCGGATATAGATAGCTGAAGTGGAAGGGAAGGAAGGAAAGTATTCCAGTGACATTTTCTCCTTTTAAAATTTTCTAGTTAAGAATTTCCATTCTTCCCCTCCCCCCCTTTTTTTTTTTTAAAAAAAAGAGAAAATTTTAAAAAGGATTGAGCAACTTTTGACCTTTTGATTCGGTAATCGTTCTTAAAATCTAGGATTTGGGGGAGAAAAAAGGAAGGAAAACCAACCCTCCCTACCCCTTTAAAATCTTTTAAAACTGTTAATAGCTGTGCCTGCACTTACAGAAGGACATCAGGCTTTTAATCTAATCCTTTTAAAATTATATATGCATTGACTTAGTTCAACAGAGAAAAAATTTAAAAATACAATGAAAAAGCAATCTATAACTTTTCATTTTTTGCATGTGTATTCACAATAATTCAAAAATAATGGCCCGGAGGTGAAGTCTGGAGTCCTTTTAAAATTTTATTTTCTCTCTTGGAAAAAAAAGGAAGCGTATTGTGCTACCCCCCAGTTATACAGAAATCGAATACTGCAAAAATAGGTTCGGAAAAGTTAAATGCGTTATTAGACCATAATTAAAAGGAAAGGTAGGTTCTTTTCATGTTTTCACCGAAACTTGTAATTTTTATTTTTTTTTTAAGTGTGTTAGCAAAGTTAACATCCACTGTCAGGGGACCTAATGCCCAGGTACCCATCGCACCCTTTGACGCAGAAGCGTTCAGCTTTGGGCGCCAGGGTCCACATGGAGCTGATGTGTGGAAAACGTGCTCGGTGTTTGCGAACAGCCTGTTTTGAAACAGAAATGTGCAGTCGCTTGTAAATGCTTCTCTTCCAAGCAGCTCAAGATGGTGAAGGCACAGACATTTCTTGTAAACTATGAGCTACCGAGGGGTTTTGCGTTTGTGCACTGGTTGTCCCTGCAACCTAAAGATCGACCTGCAATTTTAAAGAAAATCCAGATTTGTCGTGCAGGTCGGGATGCCAGATTTCAAGTAAGACAAAGGTGCGGGTCTGCCACCTCTAGAACTATGACTTCATACACTTTTACTATCAGCACCTGGAAATACTGGGGTTTGTTTTTCATTTCAGTGGAGATACTATTAGACCATAAGTGTACAAGGAGTAATTATATCTATCTTGCATTTTTATTCTTGTTTGAACATGACTTATTAGGGAAAGAACTCCAGAGACCCAGAATACTTATATTAAATGGCCTCGTCGAAGAGTTTTCTCATTTTCCTAGGGCTTAATCCGGGGAAGTGGCTGCCATTTGCAGGCTAGCAATACAGTAAAAGCACATCTTTGTACACAACATTTTATTTGGACAGCTGTATAAAAATGGCAACACACTGTGAAATCCATTAACAGCAAAACATGTTAAATTCAGCAAAATGCAGCTCATGTGGAACACTGAATAAGAAATTACAGTCTGAGTTTTACTAGTTGGTTATCAGAGTCTGTCTTGAATGAAGAAAATTGAATTTTTTCCATGCGTCTGCCTATAATAACAGTGAATGCTGTACATTGGCTTTTGAAACTAGTGCACACCTATACATTCTTGCTCTGCAGACTTTTCTGCAAGGTTTTTGCAAATCTAATCCTAGTACCTGTGAGACGCCTAAAGGGACAGGTTTCACTCACGCAAGTAGCTCTTGGTGGCGTGTCGGGTCCCGCTGGTGCTCACTGGTGTTACTGGGTTGGGCAGGATCTGGCAGGGTGAGATGCGGGGACTGGAAGAGGAAGAGCTCGGACTGGGAATACTGGGAATTCTCCCCTTGTCTCCGCACCGGTGCCAGCAGGACCGCGATCCTGACAACCCACAGCAGATCCTTTCACCCGGGGGTAATTCCTTGGGTGGATTTCTTAGTGAGGCTTTTCAGGGTTAATCAAATAGCATTTAAAAATTCCAAAAATCTCTTGCAAAGTATTTGGCGTCTCCATGGTTCGTGCTGTTTAACTATGAGATGTTGCTTATCGAGATAGGATGCCATTAGGTATTCTGGTACAGAAAGAAAAAATGAGTTTACTATTTACCCCTGCCTGGTAGAAGACGAAACAGCCGTGTTAACTTTAGCTCCAGTCGTGAGATTAAAAGTCTAATGGGGGATAATATCGTTTTCAGTCTTCAAAGCCCGCATCAATGACCTTTGGAGAGTTTTAACTTTAACAGCCTAACGATTTCTCTTCTAGAAGATGCAAACCCTGGTCTTTCCCTCGACGCGGCAATGAAAAGTGGATGCATAAAGGCAAATAACCGTGCGCTGGAGCGGGCCGAACGGCTTCTGGTTGCGTTCAGGACGACTCGTGAGAGGTGGTTTCCAGGCGACGTCGCCCGAGCCGGCGAGGGGGGGACAGTGACCCCAGGGCTGGGGACAGCGCGGGGACAGCCCCGCTGCTCTGCTCCGCGCTCTGGGTGCGGGTCGTGTCCGCCGGGGCTTGTTTCCTGCCTCCGAGCGCTGGGATTTCTGGTTGCGGTTCCTGTTTGCCGCGGGGGCGAGTTCCTGCGCGGGGTCCGGCCTCCCTTCTTCCCCTGCAGCCATCGGGAGAGAAAAGCCAGGACATCGGGGACTGCAAAGAGGGAGCCAAATGATATTTATAATATTAAAGTGAGTGAATTTGTGGTTTTGCCATTCTCCAGGGCTTCTCATAAGTAGAAAAACATGAATTAGCATTTTCCATTTCCATATATTGACTGGAAAAATAGCCTGCTCTCAATTAAGACCTATAGCTTTTGGGATGTATGCAACAATTTTATAAAATATTTACAGCGAAATTTGCATTTTACATGGTATTACAGTTTTTCTTGTGTTTAGTAGAAAGGACTTTAGGCCTAAGAGAGGAAATGCATCCAGCGTACCAGAAGAGACATAAATCTAAAATTAGATGGTTAGTATTCACCCCAAGGAATGTCCAGCGCTGACGGTGACCGTCAGTAGTTCTCCAAGGTCGCTTCCCCCCCAGCTATTTATTGCAGCCGCCGCAAGGACCCTGTTCCCTGTCCCTTTAAAACTGCCTTCGGAAGCGATTGGAGCTTTGTGCGAGACAGATAAGTAGAACATTTTTTAGCAAATGTAAATGCGCACTGTAAAGAACATCGCTATTTCCTGGCTAATTTGCAGTTGTATATTTTATGTTAATTTCACCGAAAATATTGCACCCCTGCCAGGTTTAGTAGAGGCTCACTGTGATATGAATAATTTCTAGCGAATCATTTTTTTTTCTTCATTTAAGATTTGGCACCTTTTTAAGATTTTAATAATAGCAACAAGGAGGAAGATTTAGAACAAGTGAAACATTAGAGCCAAAGAAATTCACATTGAGAGCTCATGTAAAATAGCAAGAATAATTACATGGAAAACAGTTTCCGCAGATGTTTTTCCTTGTAATGTAATAACTATTTACTAAACTGTTTATTTTAGGCCCTTGGTTTACAATAAAATATTTATACATGCTCTGCTGTAATAAAAAAATATTGACAAAATACTATAGAGATTTTTAAAAGACAATTAGTATTTCCCTGAGCAGAGGAGAAGCAGCGGGGTGAGCGGCATCGTCCCTCTCGGGTTTGTCACCGTTCGGCTGGGCTGACGGGGGATAGTGGCAAAGCAGAGGGTGACTTACTGCAGAACATGAAAGCCAGCGCTCTAAAGACTGTGGAAACGTGCTTTTCCACTTCAGGGCAAAAAGAAAAACCTGTTTCCATTCCTGAAATATCATACAATATGGTTTTGTCTTGTCTTCGCGAAATGTGTCCGCTCTAAACAGGTTTAAAGTTCAAGATGCCAGAATCCTGAATGTTGTTCGTACAACCCGGTGTGATTCAGCAGCTTCTCGGAAGAGCTGCCCGTGGCACGTTCAGAACTATTGCTTTTTCCTGACCGAGCTGCGTTTGCACGCACCTGATTCCTGAGGTTACTCGGTGCCCATGGAGTGCGTGCAGGTGTTACACGGGGGTAGCTGGACCGCTTTCTGCACATCATCCAAGTCCAGATAAGCAAAAATATCGTGTTTGAAATGGCGCTTAGGGACATGGTTTAGAGGTGGACTTGGCAGTGTTGGGTTAATGGTTGGATTTGATGATCTTAAAGGTCTTTTCCAACCTCAACAATTCTATGATTTTTACCCTGTTTCGCTGAAAATAGGATGGGGTCTTATACAATTTTTGCTCCAAAAGACGCTTATTTTTTACATGTACAGTTGCCTGGACACTATTTAAATTGACTTTTTAAATGAACTGTGACTAGGGCTTATTTTTGGAGTAGGGCTTATATTTTGAACATCCTCAAAAATCCTGAAAAATCATGCTAGGGCTTATTTTCAGGGTAGGTCTTATTTTGGGGGAAAGAGGTTACACAGACATAGCAGTGTCTTAGGGTACTGAAATAATAAATTCAGAAATATTGAGGGGTCTGCAGATTCTAATTTCCACACATAATCTCAAAACATCTATTCTTCTATTCATGAACATAGAGAAGAAACTTTCTTTTCAGGTGTCTTTGACCCTAGCGTTTAAAATCTTGCACACAGGCTACTCTCCCATAAGGAACTTTAGTTCCTCTGCCTGCCAGTTTCATAATGAAGGACTTTATTTTTTATTCTTCACAAGTTATTGTACATCTTTTACGTAACACCAGACTGCTGGTACACAGCGACTTTAAAAGAGGCCCTGAGGACAAAAGAGAACATCCCCGTAATTCCGTGGATGCGGGCCCTGCTGTTTGGTTTGAGCACCACCAACGTGTCAGAGGAACCCGAGTGTAAACTCTGAGTAGAGGCTGCGTGGCTGGATCTGAACACCCGCTGGTTCTTTTGGGGAAGCTGGAAGGTTTCGATATCTAGATCTGAATCCATATTTAGAAGTTCAGGCTCTACTTTCAAGTAGACAATTCCCTCGAGTTTCCACGCTAGCAAGTTCTGGGCTTTAGCACTGCAGAAGGAACAGGGTAGCTGCCTTGTGAAATGATTTGAAAAATGAATTTAAAATGTACCCACGAACCTCTTTTCTTGGTGAAACTAACAATGCTCACCTGTTTAAGAATCAGTGGTGTGAATGACTACGCAGATTTATGTCGTGCTGGGTTATAACACGCACAAAAAAAGAACAGGCCAGAGGAGAAAACGGCAAGTATGAGAATTAAAACTGAACAAAAGAGGGAGCTCAGAAATCTAAAATGCTCAGTTTTGGGGCAGAATAATCGTGGTTACCAGATGCCTTTTGTTGTAAACAGACTTTTTTCCATGGTTCGCTCTTACACGGGGACCAACGCACAGAAGGGGTTTGTGAGCCTTGCGCTGCGCCATGCGAAACCACCGCGTCCCTTCCCCATGGCTTGTCCTCGTGGAACCCCTTTGATAATTAAAAATTGCCTTGCCCTGTGGAAGTCTGGAGAATCTAATATCAAACTTGCAATAAGAAAAATAGATGGTGTCCTGTGTATATATATATTTTTTTTTTTTTTGGTGAATTAACCCGAAGTTGGGGTCTTGGCTTTTAGCCCTTTGCTGCTTTCCCGCGTTGCAGAGTGCGGCAGGTCGCGCAGTTGTTTCGGTGCGACTCCTTTGGAGATCCACAGCAAAACAAAGGAATTTGTGCTTGGGAGTCAGCCTTGCTCTGCACACACACAGGGCTTTTTTTTTTTCTTTTCAAGGACTGTGTTATTGTGTAAGCTAATGATTTTGTTTTGAAGTTGTATTCTCAGGGGCGTGGACATCCAGAATAGTGGAGGATGTACTTTTAATACTGATCCTGTGCCACGTTAGGTCTCTGGTGGAAAAACTGGACGGGTTGCAGGGCTTGAGCCCTGGATTAACCCCTGCTTGGAAGAACTGGTGATTTCCTGGTGCTGAATGTGTTTGTAAATGGATACATGTTACCCATGTGTAAATTAGCTCAAATGAAAGTAAATTAGCCAGTTCCCTTCCCTCAAAGGCCACTTAGTGTTTATCACAGTAGAAGCCTGTTGGTAATTTTGAAAACTCAGTGCATCTGTGGCAGTTCTGCCCTTGGTTGGTTGAGCACAGCTCACTTAAGCACAGCTTACCTAAGCACAGCTTACCTGAGCACAGCTCCTCCCCGGCAAAGCTCGGCTCACGGGTCTCGGTGTCCGGCCTAAATCAGACATCTCTTTGACCAAAGCGGGAGCCCCGTGGTGGTATGTAACGCAGAATTGTGGGATGTATTGCGTGGGTCCGAGAGGAAAGGCGGGCATGTTTTGCAGTTTTGAATGGGTTGATTTTTTTTGGCTATGGAGGGGAGTTCAGAAATTTCCCGCTGAAAGCGCGCAATGTTATAAGTACTTCTGTGTGGAAAAGTAGCATATTGAGAGAGGTAAATAAAGGAACGGAGCAAGAAAGCGCATGTAGAGGAAGACTGTGGAAGCAGTTCTTTTTCCTCTTTTGGAAAGCCATGTGGTATGAGTTACAACACAAACCTTTTCAAGCATTCTCCAAACCTGCTCACCTAGTACCCCTGCCATAGCGCTGCACGTAATGAAACAACTGGCAGAGCGCTTGATTTTAATAAAGCACTGGCTGTTAGTGTCTCTCGTACTGGATCAGGAAAGGAGTTCAGAGGATCAGATGTTGCTGGAGAATCTGTCTCCAATTTTCCCTTGGAACTGCACTTCGAGGGTTTTTGAGGGTTTATGTATTTAACAGTGCAAATCTTTATTTTAGCTTTCATTCGCTGCTCGGGGTTTTTATTAATTTTGCAGCGTTCATTTAAGTTGGTGCAGCCCTTTATGTCATTTCCAGCTTGAAATATTAGTTCAGAGATAAGCTTTGTTATTAAATGCTTAATTTCGAACACTTGTCTTATTTGGTAAGAATTATCTCGGAGAAGTAGGCAAAGACAAGTTGACTGCTGTGGTTTTAAAGCAGCTGTAACTGGAGTAGCCCAAGTGCTCGTTTACAAAGGTTGGCATCCCTTCAGTTTGCCATCGCAGCAGCTGGACTTCATTAAGCGCTGGTGTTAATTACTGGGAGAGCATTGGTTCAGTATGCGTGCAGCAGCACTTGGGGTGACACACACAACAAGGAAAGGGTCACCTTGAAAAGGAAGCTTTTTCAAAAAAACAGAAGAGCGGGGCTGCCGCTAATTTTCTAATTGCATTTCGTTCAAACTGATGCTGAAAAGAGTGAAATAAGCACTAATGTGCGGGAGTGAGGAATGTCTTAATTGTGTCTGCGTTGACGAGGCTGCGAAGGAACGTAGGCGCAGTGCTGGGCTAACTTGCCCTGTAATAAAGGAAGATGTTAATGTCATATTTCCTATGTGTGTGGTGTGAAGGAGAGAGGGAAAATTCTTTCTGTATTCTCCAGAGTTTTCAAGCCATGTACAATACAGTTTGAGGAGGAATTATTAATGTTTTCTTATACTGTAAATAGTATTCTATGGAGAAAACCTGTTAAGGGCTTGTATCTAAGGCGGAATGTTTAGGGGATGAATGTCATGGAGAATAACATAAAACATGTGGCAGCAGAAAACAAGCGTTGCTTGGAAATGTCGTGTCCTGCAGCCGATGACACCCAGACAAAGCGGCCGAGCCCTGGTGTCAGCAGTGGGTGCTTCTTCCCTGCCCCAAAAAGCTCATTTTTGACCCCATTTTCAGCCAGGCGATGGTCTGGGTGCAGGAACCGGGGGCCCGGGCTGGAACGGGTGTGTGCGAGGACGTTGGAGGAGAATTAGGTTATTACGTTTTCCTCCTTAATTCTTCATCAGGGCTGCCGCCTGTATTTTCTGCAGGAAAATCAATGCATTCTGATGCTGTGATTTCCCATGGAGCCTCGCCGGGCGCGCGGCGTGCCGTGGGAGGTGACATATCCGGTCATGGCAGCTTGAACTCTTTTTTTCTTTTTTTTTTTTCTTTCCAGCGAAAGAATTCATTGGAATTTCACAACCTTTGCATGCTTTTGTGAAAACACTCATTTGTGTTTGCGCCAACCTGCTAATGGCGGATGCCGGGGCTTGCGAATCCCACCTACATTCGGTGCTCGTTATGGCATGGAATGTGCCGTTAATAATGCATCTGTGAAACTCAGCTGCGAGGGAGCCAAGTAATTATCCCACCGTAGTGTTCCCTGCTTCAGTGTCATCACAACTGGGGCTTCATTAAAAGTCCTAACAGTAGAGATGTTGTGTGGTGCAGCCTGTATATATATTTTTTCATTTAAATTATCAGCAATGCCATGGCTCAGAGGTAATTTGACTTTTTGAAACCATGGAGCCCCTGTGAATTTCCTTCCTCCTCTCCCTCTCACTGCTGCACCAGCTGATCAGCCCCAGAAGAACAAAAGGTTTATCTGAAGCTATGAAGCATATATTCACCAGCTTCTGGCGTCTAGATAAAAAAAAAAAAAAAATCAAAGTACTCCATTGAACATGTTAATACTGAGCAAAATGCACACAGCCAGACACTAAACCTTTACAGGGATTTAGGCATTTGAAAAGTGATACTCTGATCAGGTCTTGAGTTAGTTTCCTCAGCATAAAGTAAAGCAGAATCATAAAATAATATAGGTTTTTAAATAAATGGAAAGCTTAACATTTCCCCCCCCCGCCTTTTGTTTTATTTCTTTGTCTGGTTTCTGTCAGGCAGGCAGTAACAAAATCTTGGGCAAAGGTATGCTATAATGAAAGTATTTTCCCTTTTTAATATCATATCCTTCCAACAGAAAATATAGTATGAACCTCTGGCATAAAAATAAATGGGCATGAAGAACAAAAGCATCTGTGGCTCCTTACAGGTCTCTGGGGGAGTTTGGGATGCTTCTGAAAATTATTAATCTGGTAACTTATTCCTCTTCCTTGTTGGTGCTGGGTTGTGCTTTTTTTTTTTTTCCTTCCTTAGTTTTTTTATTTTTTATTGCCACTGGCTTCCCATGTTCCCGTCCGCTCCTGCGGCTGTTGGGTGTACGGAGAGCCCTGCCGGGGTGAGCAGGACACTGTGGTGCCGGATCTTGTCTGGGTCTGGACATTCTGCCGGTGCCGGAGGCATCGCTGGGGCGCGGGGGCTGTTCACAAAGCCTCCCCAGCGATAATCCCCGCCTGGCCGGTGGTTACTCTCCTGCAAAGCCCAGCCTTGCTGCTTTGATACAGGAGGTCTTTAGTGATGGGGGAGATGTGCCATCCCCTTGGGGGATCCAAGCTCTTGCAAAGCTCTCGTTGTTTACACCAACTTTTCGGTCAGGGTCAGCTGGAAACCAAGAAGCCCCAGGTCCTACCTGCGTCAAAAGAAAAGGGGAAGAGGAGAAAACCCGGCTGCACTAATAAATCGATTGGTTTGAGGGTGGGACATGGTTGAGCTGTCCAGATGGAAGGTGTGTACCGTACCCCATGGGTGGAGGCTGCATCTTCCCCTGTTTCCCCAGGTAATTGCCATTTAGACATTACTCTTCATCAAAATAAGTTCATCCGCTTTAATATGCATTTTTCTGCAAGGCTATAGAGAGCTGCCCAGAAGCGTGGGGCTTTCCCGGGTGCTGGTCATCACCATACTTGAATTACGTTGCATTTAAGCAATATTAGTTAGGAATTCTGTTACCAGCTGGAATCTGCAACCCATTAGGAAGTGAAGTGGTCTTGCTCTTATAGGTTGTTTCGTGCCTCAATTTTGGAATTTTGATCAATTTTTGATCCATTTTCAAAACTCATTGGAAATGAGTTTGCTGGAAACATGGAAAGGTTGTCCAACAGATTCTGTAGAAAAGCCTTCCAGGACTATTCCTTGGAGCTGAGCGCTTTTTCTTACTCTGTAATGAAACACTGACAATCGTGAGGTTATATATGGTGAATTCCTATTGATTTAGAAGAGTTTTGCTTGCTGTGGGCCAATCTCAACATTAAATGAAACCAGATTTGGAGAAGTCTCTTGCAGGACTCAACTGCTACAGGAGTTTTTCCCCCCAAAAGGGTGAGAAATCTTGTTCTCCCACCAAAAAGGTGTTTGTATAAGAGACTTCCAGTAAGAAGTCAGCGCTTTGGTTTGCAACCTCGGGAAAGGAGCTGTAGGAGCCGAGCTGCTCCCTAAAACAATCCGTGTGTCTGAGGTTGGTTCCACCGCCTGTCCTGAGGTTGTGTTGGCCCCGGGCCATCCCGTCAAGAGGTGTCTGCGGGGCTAAGTGCCGCACACACCGATGTTTTGTGTCGGAACCCTTGCTGTCCCCTCACCCCCGCAGTCTGGCGTACGCTTAGATTTATTATTTATGAAAGGAAGGGGAGGGATGAGGAAATATCCGTCAAGGTAACTGTGTTAAGTCGCCTGCTTCTGCAACCGCAACCTGGCCTGTCATTTTATAAAACAAAGTGCTGTGGTTACACCGTGCCGTTAAAGACTTCGGAATGAGGAAAAGAGCAAAAAAACCGCCTCAAACCCCCTTCTTCGCATCGCAGCCTCCTCGAGGGACCGAGCCAGAACGGCCCCTAGTTCGGTTTCCCCGGTTTCGAGCTGAAAATAGCGAGGCAAAGAAGTGTTTGAATATTGTGCTATGAAGGGAACAGTCCTGCAGCGAGGCAGTTGTGATATTAGAGCAGATCTCCTAAGAGATCCCCTGGCTCCCGTGTACTGCTCGGAGTGGCACATTCCCAGCCAGCTGGTCGCTCAGCATGGGCTGTGCATGCAGCTCGGAAGCTGGCACACTGGCGAAGAACAGGTAATGCTCTAATTTCCCCTGTGCAGATGCGGCCAGGAATATCTTAATTTATTGGTGTGCTGGCATGCAAGAGGGAATGCTGGCTGTGCAGTCTTGCATAACTATTAGCAAAAAATAGAGCTGATAGGGGCTTGACTTTTACTAAACTGGGTTTGAAATAATCATTGCCTTTTGTTGTGTTTGGAAGGGCTTGAACAATTCTTAATTATTTAATTATAGATATGCAAGTAATACACTGGGAATGGTCCTGCTATTCCAGTGAAACTGAGCATATGAAAATGTTTAGTTACAGTAGTAAAAAGGCAGTAATTAAATAGCAGTGTCATTTGTATCGTGCAGCAACTATGAATCAGAAATTCATCCGGCAAGACGTTTGCTGTGTGCGAAGTTTTGCTGTTTGTAGATGATGCCGTGCACCGCAGGACAGGCTGTGGCGGAGCAGGGCGCGCAATCGCACCAGCCCCTCCGCAGCTTCGGCGACTGTTTGTCTGGGCTGTGTCTGTGTGCACGGAATGCTTTTGGTGACAGACACCTCATAATTATCCCATATAAGCATTCGTTGTATTCGTATCATTAATTTTGTTTGGACTATTACATTTGATAGATTAGGCACTATATAGTTCTTTTTATACGTGAAATGGAGCTGCCTTTGAACATTCAGGCAGCTAATTGCTAGTAATTTGTGTTACTAACAAGCAGCAGAATGGTAGCATAACATTAGACTCAACAGTCAGTTAACAAATTTGCCGATTCAGATTTCAAAGCGTGCCTTTCTGTGACAGTGGTTTTTTGTATCTCCCGGGCAATTTTAAAAATTCTACCCGTAAAAAAAAAAAATGTGGTACGGTGCCATGCTCTGCTCTCGCTTGCATCG
The DNA here is from genome assembly GCF_036013445.1 of Caloenas nicobarica. Classification (NCBI taxonomy): domain Eukaryota; kingdom Metazoa; phylum Chordata; class Aves; order Columbiformes; family Columbidae; genus Caloenas; species Caloenas nicobarica. The sequence goes on along the minus strand of NC_088253.1, from coordinate 3,857,851 downwards.
GTCTCTGAACCGGAGTTATTCCACTTTAATTTTAAACCTTTTTAAAAGAGGTTTTTCATAATTATGCTAGTGAAGTTGAGAACATGCATTTATTTGTACATTTAGAAAAGCTATTTCAGGATGATTTAAAGGCTGTTTTACCTGTTAGCAGGTAGTCATTTCCAACAGTCCCAGATAATGGAGGTTCCTGACCAGTCTATGCTGAAACGCTGCAGATCTCTAAATGAGGAGGTGCCCTCAAAGCTTTCCTTGTCGGAGCATTCATTGTGAAATACAGACATTTCCTTGGATAGGGATTTGTTTTACGGATGGGGCACAGATACATTGCACAAAGGTATCCAGGCAGAAGAGCGTGTACCTGTCTGTAGTAATTTGCTGCTGTCATCCAGCTACATGATCACAAAGCGAAGCTTTGGCATTATTTTTCCTTTGTAAAGGATCTGGCAAAACTTTCTGACGGGCTAACATGGGGATTTTTAATAGAGTTCATTCATGGACAAACGCTGCTCCCTTTGAAGTCTATGGCAGTTTTACTGTCGACTCTACAGCCGTGAAAATCTCCCCCAAATTAGTTGCTCACCTTGCCAAAATACTTGTCCTTTGTGCTGTTTCTCAGGAGCCCCTTGTCAAACCGGCACTGCCAAGCCACTAATGCGTTTTCTGGGAGAACGTCTTAATGTTTAGGGCTTAAAAAGAAAAAGAGAGTAGAAAGATATCTATTCCTATCTACAGCCAGCAAGTGTTTTGGAGCATGCTCAGAAACAGAAGGATGTGTATGATCATTGAAGACGTTGGAAAGCTCCTTTACAAAGAAATAAATTTGGAGTTTAAAACAAATTCAGCCCCAAGAAAAGTTCAGGCTTGATGAGGCGACAGAACTACTTGAAGTTTGTCTTTCCACCGAATGTTCTCAGTTCAAGGGCCTTCCCCGTGCGTTTGTGTTTTAATTGTGAGTGTCCTGAGCAGCGATCCGATGGGCAGACGGGTTTAAACAGGTGAGGGACTGAGCTGGAAAATATGTCTAGACAAATTTGTTTCCTTCAGTCCGACTGTTTGCAAGACCTGAGGAATGAGCTGGTGCTGGGACGCGGTGCTGGAGGCACCGAGGGTTGTTCAGCCCTTTGGAGAGCGAGCGGGTTCCGCGCCGGCTGCTCGTGTCCTCCCTCGCATCCAGCCAATGTCAGTAACCGGGCGGTTAAAATGGGAAGGTGATGACAAACTGTGTCAATGAATGAAACCCAATTGTTTATAACACTTGATTATGGCTCTGGAAATATTACTCCGAGCCTTCTCCTGGTGACATGTCACATTTAGATCAAAAAGTCTATGTGGCAGTTCACATTTTTTAGGCTGGGTGCAAGCGTGCCAGATTCTATTTCGATTGAGTGGCTGGCTTTCAGAAAGCCACATTTAATAGGATCGAAAGAAAAGAAATGTTACTTTTCATCACACGAGACAACAAAGAGAACCCAGGAAACGAAAATATTGTTTCGTTTGAACAAATTACAGTAAGGCTCTCAGGGGCTCTTTCAGGGAGTAGATGAGGAAAAGCACTTAAATATCATTCCATCAAACTAAATTTTTAACTACAATTTTTTACAGATAAAATGTGTTGGGAGGATTCAAAGAAGATTAGAGCTCACCTAAGAAACAGTATTCAAATTTGAACAGCTAATGGAAGCCTGCAAAAACTGTTAATGTCTATATCTTTCCTCTAAGGGACTTAGATTTCAGTATTCTTATAAAAACACATCGAGCTGATTTCATTTCTGTGTCTCCACAGACTTCATTCTTGTAATTTCAGTAAGTGTTATAAATGTCATTTTAAGTATTATAATGCTAATCCCTACTGACAATAAGGTTCTAAAGCTCAGCTTCCATTACTAAGGTAATGTTTACCTCAGATAGCATATAATTGTTTGCTTTTTTCACAGTAAATTCTCTGTTCCCAACTGCTTAATCAGCCATGGAAAAGAGAAGACTTTCGTACTGTTTAATGTTCTTGTGATTACATCAGAGTACCGTGTAAACCCACATCAGTGGACCTTGGGAAACACAGGGTTTTTTTGTTGTTGTTTGTCCACAGTTCTAAAGGCAAAGTATTTTGAGCAGTGGTCCTTGCAATAGCACAAATCATTTATTAATATAAATATCACGGACACGGTATAAATCTTCTCTGCTCCTGAACTCTCAGGACGTTTCTTCGTTGCCCGAGTTGGAATCAGCAAGGACTCGCCAGCGCCTTGCTGTACTTCAAATATCGTACCATATTCCAGTCACAGGCAGCGTATTCCCTGCCCTCGACACCGAGAGCTCAGCGCACGCTTTCCGTAGGAGCTTTCTGCTGCATCGCATCAACCTAAACAATATTTCATTACGCTTTATGAAAGTCAAAAACTTCTAACGCTTTGCAGAGGGCGCAGCTCGTTGTTGGCTCAAGGATGGAATCTGACCGCCTCGTCTTTTCTGCCAGAAACCAGATCCGGTCACACGTGAAGGTGTGAAGGGAACTGGTTCAGTTTGGTGCCAGTCCCTGCCCCGTGGGCGACAGGGCCATGGGGGATACCGCTTGGCATATGCTTTTTGGTGCCGCGATGCTCACATGGGTAACCTGTACCTTTGGAGAGCGGCACGTGTGCCGTGAGCTCGCGCTCTGTTACCATTCCGAAATTTTAGCTGGCAATGGACCGATGTTAGCGTTGCAGTCTAATATGTATTATCCCACAACCCTGAACCTCTCCCCAAGGCGAACGCTACACTGAAATTAGACCGTTGCTTCCAGCTCCACTGCAAAGGTTCATCGCCAGCTTTCCATTTCTTCGTGGTAGTTGTAGCACTGGCCAGCTGGTGTTTTTGCAGAATTTTTTACTTGACTGAGTTCCTCAGTGCACTTACCAGTGAGCTAAAAATAAGAGCTTTGCGGGCATGATAGCGTATTGCTTAACCAGAAATGCCTGTAAGGGCTGATAATAAACATAAATGGATAGACAAATAATGCAGTTAAATAAATTTTTACTTTGGACAAAGAGCACTGAAGTCCATAGGAGTTTTGCCTATTCAACCATATCATATCACGAAATGATTAGCGGATGAGAAGATGCAAACCTGGAAGCTCAGGGATAATCTCAGTACTGCCTTTGGGTTTGCCTTTCCTTTCTTAAATATCACTGTGGGTGAGGAGTTACAGCTGCCCACGGTTTGTAACTCCGGGCACTTACGCATTGCAGGGGTACGGGGTGGTGGGAGGTCCAGGAGGACACAGCTGGATATTATTTTATTATTATTTTTTTTAAATAGGTTGACATTTTAATGGTAGATGGCTTGTTTTGATGAGTTTTGAAATGAAGCGCCAAGCTCAGCTTTTTGAAGGGAAGTGATTGACCCTAAAGATGCTGCTTTTTTTCTTTTTTTTTTTTTGTGAACAGAAGGGCTGTGGTGTTATTTTTCTTCACATGATCTCTATAAGGGGTCACTTTAAGGATGCACAAAGCGCGCTTACACAAGACCGGAGCAGGGGTTTTTTCTCCAGTAAAATATTCAGCCGGCGCTCTTTGTCTCTCCCCGAGAACATTGCAGGATCCAGGAGCATTAAGTGAGCCACAGATGCCAAACCAGGGGGAAAAAAAAAAAAAAGGAAACAAACTATATTTTCTGCTCATCTGTGGAGTGAGGATAACACAGGCCCAGAAGCGCACATCGTGAAGCAATTTCAGTCGTAGCTGAGTGCCTGTTTTCCCCTGGAGCACAGACTGTAAAAACCTTAAAAACTCTGGTTTCTATTTCCTTAATATTCTAGTTTTGAAGATGATACTGTGATGAAGAAAGGAAGAGGAATGTCCTTTTTAAAGCTCTGCTCCCTGTTTATAATTAGGAGGTTTGGGCAGCATGAAGTAGTAGAACCGTGCAGTAGCTTTTCCTTCCTATTTGTGATGCATAGATAAATATTTCATTTAGGGAGATGGGGATGTGAACACAATAGCTTATATTTTAATCTGTTACACCCAGTGTAAATGTGGAGTAACTCCAACGTTCAGAAGTCATCGCTGTTAGTCAGGGTTTATCTCTCTGTAATTGAGATGGGAATCTGGCCCACTCTCTGCAACAGACTGTAAAGAGCTTTTTACCTTTAAATCTATCACATTTAAATTACATGGGGCCACAACGTGTCACCTACATCCTTGACTATTTTAATACAAAAAATATAGTTTAAATCTCCCTGGATTTGCTGATCGTCGTGGGATTTCTAAAGATACTGCTAGGCTGTAAGAGATAATGAATAGCAATGGAAAAAAAGGGTCTATATTCAGTTTTTCTGCATTAGAATAAATAATTTGATTGCGGTGTAGTTTGAGACTTAGCACGGTGCGATGCGTTGCTGGCAGACACAGCTATGGGTGCACACCTTTGGATGTACGTAGCCTGTGCCACCAGAGCATCACTTCCAACACTGCAGCGCAAAGTGCTTCCTTTGGACCCCAATTTTTGAGCTTGCATTCCCTGGGCAGAGTAATGCTGTTCCATGTATTTTATTTTAATTTTTTTTTTTATTGCACCTTGATTGCTCACGCTCTTTAAAAAGCATCGGGAAGGCTAAACAACAAATAGTGGCGAAGACAAATGAGAGATATTTGGCTCTCTTAGTGGGTCATCTCCCGGGTGGGTTGAGCAAGGGCAGGGTACCGAGGCTCCATCTGCGGCGGCCGCGTCGCACTCCTCCATCTGCCGGGTGGACACCGGCCTCGGCTCGCTGCACAGCAGACGAAACGCGGACAAGCAGATTTTTCCAGACCGAGCGAAGTGGATTTGACTGAACCAACAAATGGTTCGCTCGGCTAACGGGGAAGGGGGCAGCCTGCAGATCTCTAGGCTGGGTGACTGTAGATAATTCATGCAATAGCCCAGCACCTTGCGTAACTCAGCTGGAAAATTGAGTAGAAATAGCCCATCGGTGACAATGAGGTGTCACATCTTGGCCGGTGATGTTCTTTGGGCAGAATGGACCGACCCTCTTACAGTATGGATGTGAGCAGGCACGCTGCTGTGGTAACAAACTCTTCAAAATATCTATTTAAAAATGTATTTCTTTTCCCAATAATATAACGAGATATTTACTGGTGTGTCAATAAAATCATGGTCCCATTGAAGTCAACTGGAAGAGTTTAGTGCAGCCAGGGCTTGCTTTGGAGAGCTAGGGAGACGCTATTTAGAGTTTTTATTTTCCGTAGGAGATCCTCGTGTTCACGGCAATAAATGCCTCACCATACCTGCTTCAGACTCGCAAGGAGCCTCCATGTGAGATACGACACACAAAGATGAGCGTACATATATTTGCAATTTTTTAAAGAACGGCAGCCATTCGGAGAAATCTGTGAGGAGGGGGGAGACATGGATGAAATCATCACTTTCCTAATTGCTGTCATTAAAATTTCTATTGAGAGTAAATATTTGCCCAGCTCCAGTAACAATGGTGTGAAAAGAAATGGTAAAAAGTGGGAAATGGGAAGGAAAGTTTACTGAGTAAATGGTTTATTTACCGGGGAGAAATCACAGCACTGTTTCCATGTGCGTTCACCTGTGGAGTTTGTACTGCAAAGTTAACTTGGCAGCTAAATACTGGTTTGGAGTCCCTTTAGAATTACTTTGCAAAGCAAGAAATGGTTCAGTCGTGAAGGTAGTAAAAAAAGGAAACTAATGCTTGTCATAGAAAATTTTTTGTTGTTGTTGTTTTTAGTGTTAAAAGCAAGTGAACCCCTAGTGATCTTAGATAATTTGCGTATGTTTAGCACATCTACCTCCTTGGGAGTGCTGGTTGGGTACCAGTGTATTAGTCCCTTTAAAGAGAAAAAAATAAGGCAATGAGAGGCAGGAATGGTACCGTGGTGATAATTTCCTGCCCTTCTGCTTTGCTGGGAGGGCTGGTGTGTGGGATTGCCGACCACCTCCACACTCGCGCCGATAACAGAGTCACTTAGGAAAAGAGAGGTGGCGAAGGGCAGTTTAGGCAGGAGGGACGGCTCCGGCACTAGGACGGCCTCAGCGCTTAAGCGCAGCCTATGAGTAACTTCAGCTGAAGATGCTAAAAGAATCCTTGCAGCCTCCCCGCTGGCATGTTTGGGAGTCCGGTTATGAGACTATTAAGATGTTGTTTTGATAATTAAGCCCACAGCTGTTGCGAGGGCGGCGGGGGCAGGAGCTGGTGAAGCAGCCGGCTGCACCGCGCGTCGCCGGGGGAGAGGGGAGGAGGTGGGAAGCAGAGATCGGGGGGGATGGAGAGGGGCAGAAGAAGCCTTGTCTGGGCAGCCAGGCTGTGCTGGGGAGTGGATCGGTGTTGTCCTGCGCTGGGAACCAGCCCCCGGTTACACGCGGTTGTGTTCTGGGACCCCAGGTGCCGCGGCGTGGCTGTGGTGAGGATGTCCCGTGGTACATTCTGATCCTTCACAAATGCTTAACTGGATTAGTTATCGCGGCGTTAACAAGGCTACTGTCCTGTGTACTTTTGTGCAAATACGCCTTCAAAGTTTGCCGTTAAAATTAATGGTGAAAATTCTGTTGTTGGAAGTGGAATCGGGCCGTGATTGTGTTCAGGCCGCAGATACCTCTATCAAAACAAACCAACAAACCCAGAAGCGGTTCAGTATTTTAGAGGCTCAGGTCCCTGGGAGTGACCTATGGTTTGGGTTAGTGCTTTAAGTGCTTACTAAGTACGTAATAATAAAACCACAACTAATTTCACTGTGCCAGCTGACATAAACTCTTTTGCCAGCATACAGATTACATTTGTATTTTACTTATACTGCTAGAGAGCAAAACATACACTGTGCTATATGCATAGGTAAATAGTTTATCCGTGCTGCCCCAATCTCCTTTTCTGAGTTAAAATTAGGATGATTTACAGTGTTTATCCACATTGAGCAGGGTATAATTGCCCAAATGCAGGCTGTCCATCAGGACAACTGGTAAATTCAGTCTCTGGGCTGTGTGTCAGTGGTAACCTTTCCACAATTGCTCCTCTGCTCCTGCTGCAATGTCAGTCCTGCTCTCTCGTTGACTCCCTGCCTGCACATGCTCACTGAATACAGAATCAGAAACCGGTACGTGGGATTTTGTAAGATAGACCACTTAAGCAGAATGGAAAATGGGGGAAATTAGCCTTTTGATGAAAAGGGGAATGAACCCCAAGTACAGCTCCTGCCCCTTGGGTCAAAAATCGTTGCGTAGTATTTTCAACTTTTCCGCTATCTCCTGCTTTCCATGATCGCAAATATGTTTTCAGTAGCGTTTGTCTTCTTTCTCAATTCATCTATCCCTAAAGAGGGCCAGCTTTTAAAATATTATATGTAACATCAACTATGTATCTAAATTCAATTATTTGTAAGCTCAGATTTTAATTATCAGCTGGTTTATGTATAATTACAGCTGCTGTCAGTGGTGATCTTTATTAACATCCAAATAACGGTTCCTTTTTTAGAACATACAGCAAAATAAAGGGAGCAGCCCTTTAGAGTCTTGCCAGAACAGACAGGTATAACCTCACCTTCCTGGGAGGTCCGTGCTGAAAATTAACTGATAGTTTCTGCGCTCGCTGCGAGTGATCCACAATAAAAAACATTTTGTAACCCGAGCGTGTACTTTGAAGCGCATCGAGCGTTTGCGTGTTTGATATTTTCGCACGGCACCATAAACATCCTCTGCTCTGCGCAGCCGTTCGGGCAGCCGAGAAGAATCTGAACTTGAAATGTGTGAGGCAAAGCAAAGCCGGGGAAGGACAACTGGGTGGGAGGATCTCGGAGCCGCAGGACAGTGAGATGGTCTTGGTGTGAGCACCTCAACCCCACCGCGGGCTGGAAAGCCCAGATACGAAGAGACCAAGGCAAAGGGAAACGCCGTAGTTAAGGCAGGAGGTGGTTACAGCGTGGATCGGGGATTTCACAGCCAAGACGAGGCGGGAAGGATAGATTTTTGTTGAGGAATAAGAGGCTTAACACCACAATACTATGTTATTACAAGTCTGGTGAACTTGTTTTTGCTTTAGGGTGTTTTGATTCCTGAAAAGCAAATTAATTACATAGTAACTCTGAAATCCTGGCTTCCTCACCACTAGGAAAAGGTTACATGTCCCTTGTGGCTCTTTCTTATTACCACCTTGTGATGATAAAGTATTTGGCACATGAAAGTTGGATGCTTTGGAGATCGCTACACAAGCTATTAGCCTATCTACGTACCTGAAGTATTTATAGCGTTATTAATGTCTTCCACTGTTCAGCCTTCGTAGCAGGGAGCGTCACTTGACAATAGGGAGGAGATGCTGAGGCCAAAACGTGACCTTCCAGCAGCCGTGCAAACAGACATCTTTGTCAGGACACCCGGCACTGAGTGCTGTCATTCCAGGTTATGGGAGACAGAAGTGAGAGATGAGGCCACAAAAAAAAATATGAAGAATTTTTTGGGGAAAAAACCCTCTAGGACAGCAATGGCATTGGGGAAGGAGACCTAAAGGTAGCGAGTGTTGTCAAGAAAAGAAATTGAATGTTCTCATTAGATCTATCTCTATACCACTTTCCTCTTAAAAAGAGTATTAAATGTCCTTTAGGCAATGCTTCGAAAGCACCTTTTCCTTTTTCCAGGTGCTGTAATTAAAAGCCATTCGTTTGGTACCTAAGTTAAGAATCACCTTTCTGGATGTTAATTAAAAGCTATAGCTCACTAGGGCTGCCAAGCGCCTCGGTCTTGGTGACTTCAGGGGGTTTTAGGAAGAGTCCTGGTCAGAAGTGCTGGAACACCTTTGAAGCAGTCACTTAGATAACAGATGTCCTACTGTATTGCCTTTTTTAGGGATAATGATGATAAGCTTTTCTTCTGAAGGAGCACCATCATATGTTGCTCGTGTAACAGCTGATGGCAATTCATTTTAAGTTGGATAACTGGTCCTGTTTATTGCGTCTGTAGATGCAACATTTGTGTCTTTTTTTGCTGATGTGTGCATTTATATATGTTAAAAATTACAAATATATATATATTTTTTTTTTAAAATAAGTGGTTTTTATATATATAAAGTACACCCCCCCCTCCCCGGTATACAGGCTGCATTTCTTGCAGTTTGATGGCAATTGTGCTTCTGTGACACAAAGGGTTCTTCAGTGAAATACCAGCGAAATATACGTTTGAGTTCTTGGTTGTTTTTCAACTTTAGAAATATCCAATAAAGCAAAGACTCAAAATGTGTCGAGTCCCCGCAGCCCGGCGATGCGCTGGGGCCGTGTCCGTGTCCTCGCTGCGCAGGGTGACACAGCTGGCAGGGCCACCCGGGGCTTGGCTTGGCATTTCCCCAGGGGGTCCCGCAGGCAGGATGCAGGAGGACGTCTCCGCTCTAGAAATGTCCCCGAAATTGTCTTGGCACATGGGGACCCGCAGGGATTTGGCACAAGCCCAGCTCCTGTGCCGCCTGTGGACCTCTCCTGGGCTAAGGCAATGTCCAGACCTGGTTTTTTTTTTTATGTCAACAGAAATGACACGCTGGAGAAACACGAATGGGATTTTTTCCACTTTAGAAAATAATTCTAACATAACATCTTTTTTTTTTTTTTTGCTGGTGTTTTTTTTTTGGTTTTTTTGGGGGGGGCAGGGGGAGTGCAGTTTGCCCCCAAATCTCAACAGCTAGACTTTGTAATGTCAAGGATTTCTTCTGTCAGTGTCTAGTTATGAAAGTGCCTTGAGTAGGGATTTCTGGGTGTCTGGTTTATTTGAATTGCCGAAAGTCCCATCCTGCAAACTGCTGACTGACCTCGGATGAGGCTGAATTTGGGTAATGAAAGATGACCCACTGTAAAGAAAATGCTGGTCTTCTGTTGCATGCTCCGCAAGATTCTCAACAAGACGTTTCCACTTTTAATTCTCCCTGCGCATCTGTGAGATAAAACATTGCATATTAGCTCAGAGATTTCTTTCTCCTTTTCTCTTTGGCTTTCAGTACTTAGGTGTGCAATTTCTAAGGATCAGTTGCTAGGTTTAAAGAATCAAAGGTAATTTTCCTCCTCAGCAAAAGATTTCCAAAATTCCGATGCGTTCTGTAAGCTACAGCAGAATAACGGGCGGCTGGTGGTACTGTCGTGTTGCCATTAGCTTCGCTGCTCGGTAGCTGCACATCAACACAGTAATCATTTTCAGATTTACAAGCATTAAATATTTTAATTTAATGCCTTGGCTCTCTTGTAATTCATGCACTTAATTATATGATAATTACTCAAATGAAAGAGATACAGCTGCTGCTGTATCAATTCTTCTAGGAATGTGAGATTTTGGAATTGGCTTCTGATTTCAGGGTGGGCTTTTTTCTGGTCCTTTCCAAAAGCTAGTGGGCGCTTAAAGGTGATTTTTTTGAGTACGTGGAACGCAGGTGGGTTTCAGGTGGTGTTACCTGCCTAGCTTCTTTTCCTGGAGCAGGGAGCACATTTGGCAGCTTTGGGACTGGGTACCGCGCTGGCTGCTTTTACTGCTCCTCGTGGATTATAGTCATTAAACCGGAGGAGCGAAGGCAAAGCGTCCGCAGCGCAGGACGCTGCTCCCTTGCAGATGGCCGCGGAAGGAAGGAAACCGTAGGAAAGAGGTGCGTGCTTGTGTACACGTGCACGTAAGCGTATAGAGTTTAATACCTTCGTAATGGGCCAGTTGGCCAGTCTGCAACCGCTGCACAGTGAAGTCACACAATGAAGTCCAGTATAGAGGTTCAAGCAGGCCAAATATGCCACCAGCTGGAGCAAAAGGATTTGGCACCAAGGCAAACCCAAGTGACCTCAGCAGAGAAGGGCAATTAAAACACGGGGTGGGGGAGAAAATAAGTTAGCAAATGCAAAACCAGCAAAGGCAGTGCGAAGAAGGAGGCCTGTAGAATCCATGGAGGATAACGCTGCCAAATGCCACGGAGCACCCATGAGGACCACGCGGCCGCCAGCCCAGGGCTGTGGCGCATCCTCGGCGGGAGCGGAGCTGCCGATGGGCATCCTGCAGCCGGTAATGCCCCGGACCTCTGGTTTCTGCTTTCCAGCCCTCAGCAGCTCTGTGCTTGAAGATTTAAAATACATAGCAACAGGCTTTTTCTTAGGAGAAGCAGTAATTATCAGATGGTGGAATAGGCCTTCTGATTTTTACTGTTTTGGTTCTTTTGTATGTCTTCAGTGCTCGAAGGTGGAAAATTAGCATGGGAAGGCTCTTCAGTTAGGAGATGTGCTTGTGAAAGTCCCCACGAAGTTGCTCACCACTTAAATTACTGAAGACCTTTGAAAACTGTTCCACATGTATGTGCAGCTCGCTCTGCGGGAGGGCTGGTACCACGTCCCCGCACGCCTGCGCCGGCTAGGGTCTGGCAGGAGGGCCACGCTCAATGTCAGCCCGATGAAACCGCTTGTGCTCTGCGCGAATACTCGAACCCTTCCACGCCGAGCCCCTCGCAGCGCATCAGAAAAGGAGGAGCGTTTTCAGGCCTCGCTCGTTCAAAGGAAACGTGCTTGCGGGCAGAGGCTGTTCCCCCCGGTCGGGCTGGGGGAGCTCTCTGGGAGCGCTTTCTGCAGAGCTCCGCGTCGCAGGTTTTAATTTCTGGTCGGTTGCTGCTGCTGTATCTTCTGGCCCTGAGCTGATTCAATATGGGGTGAGCCCGCAGCGCTGAGCGGTGGGTCCCGGCCGTGGGGCCGGCGAGTGTCCCCCGCGGGCCGGCACGAAGCAGCGGTGCCACGCGCGTCTGCGGGAGCAGGTTCTTTGCTGCCTTTTTACCGAAAAACAGAAAAAGCGAGAGGCGTTTTTTAACAGCAGCCACCGTAAAGTTTTGTGAAAACATGTTGCAGCCATATTTAAAGTTTTTGTTGGTGGTGGTTGTTGACATGCGAGATTATGCTTCGTCCCTCAGGGACTCAGGATATTTTGTAAGAATTGTAAGTGTAAATATTTGGCAATAGTTTCATATCCGTCCTCTCAGAGTCCCATTGGAATAGATGATGCCAGGTTACTGTACTGTGTGTAGTTTCTGTTGATGGCAGTAGCAGATTTAACACTTCTACACAGTTGCATTTTACTTTATGAGCGTTTGAAGTTTGTCTGGCGTATGTGAAGTAATTGCTGTGCCACATGCTTTCATGGAAGAGGATAACATGTTTGTTCGGTTCCTTAAAAGCTGCAAACGAGAGGCAAACTACAGGCCGATCGCTATTAAAAATACACAGAAATGTTTTTAATTTCTAAAGGCATCTAGCGTAACGCAGAAATATTTATTTGTCTGGCTTGCAGTCCAGTTGTCAGACTTACGACAACGCGAAATCCATTCAAACGGTTACTGGAAATTGGTATTTGAACTTGTGAACTCAGGAAAAGTCCTAATGTGGTGCGCGGTCCCCGGCTGCCCCATCTCCAGCTTCCCTCCAACCCCCCCGAGAGCGCGATGGCTCCGGTTCCCAGTTCCTGCCTAAATGCAAGTCGCACCAAAAGGGTTACAAAATTTTAAACCCCGTGTATGCAGACAATTTTCAGCTAGCTTACAGCAGCTGCGGAGTCGTGCTGATAGATTAAAAGCAGCTCCCAGCCCCAGAATGAAGTACATTAGAGCTCCCGCTGAGCCGAGCTGGGGTGAGGCCTACACAGCTGTCATTTAGGCCAAGTTTCCAACCGAAAACTGAAGAAAAGGATGTAACTTCAAGAAAAGTTATATTTTGAAATAAGGCATCTGGTTGTTAATCAAATATAGGCAGGAGTTCAGCGGTGCGGCAGGTTCCAGCCTCGGGAAGGGAGGGAGGCGATTTTCAGGGGTGAGGAAGGGGAATGTCCAGTCAAAGGCTGATACTCCATGGCACTCTGAAAATAAGCCTTTTTTTTTTTTTTTTCTGTACTTGTCTCTCTCCCTGACAAATAAGCAGAATACGAGTATTCTTTTGGTTGCCTCTCCGCTTCCCTGACCAAGACGGGCTTTCTTGTCCTTGGTACGTGCCGGCTTCTCAGTGGCTTCTCCGTTTTTAATGCAGAGGGTCATTCATGAAAAACTGAGCAAAGAATATGAATTAATTATATTATCACATTGACATACTTTGGCTTCCGAGGACTTTTGTACTAATTTTTCATTTAATTTGCCTGTGTGGTTGCGACAGATCTGGCCCTGCTGCTCCCTTGTAGTTAACTGACTGTTTATCTCGCAGTATCGCCTGCAAGTGCCCGAACCAGATTTACCGCTGCTTTATTTAAAATAAAATATTCAAAAATATTTGTTTAAAATACTGAATTTTGTCTGTATATGGTGTGTGGTATGAATAATTTGTTGGAATTCAGATGCTACAGTGTTTCAGTTCTTATCAGAAATGTATGATATGAATTTGAAAGTATGCCCTCTTGCTTGCTTTCTCATCTATAGTGCATAATGAATTTCCAGCTTGGCAGAAGGGAAAGGATCAGAGTAGGAAGCAGCGTATACCATGAGGATTTATCATGATACTGTGGAAAACAATATGACAACTCTGGGTAATTTCTTGGTTACTGACGTAACAGTCTCATTTGGAAAAGGACCCATAACATAAAGAACTTGCATCCTTCAGCTGAAGAATAACTAGCAGTAATTAACTAGGTTAACATCTAGTTCTAGTTTCCTTGCGTGTCCCAAACTATCCAGCAATTTTCAGCATCATCCAGCATCAGTGTTTGCATGCATAAACCTATTTTTTTGTATATTAATTGGGATAACTTTGGATATAAATGAATATATAATGAGTTGAAAGGCATGATAAACCTAGTGAGATCTATTGGTAGCACGTACAGTAAACACTGATGTTTCAGCAGTGTAGGTGGACCAAATCAGTGATCCTCCCCAAATACGCAAAGCAGAAACGGTAATTTTCTTTGCAACCTTAAATCGAAAGTTTGGCACGTGAACTCATTCTCGTGTTCTTCTTAATATGTACATTTCCGAGGTGAGAATCCTCTGTGGGACCCTGCATGTGTGTGCATGTTCGTATAGATCCTGTTATTTAATATTATTTATTCATATGGACAGGAGTGAGAGGTGGTTTTTACTTGTGTGGCAGAACAGAGCTAATGCAAATTCAGTGATCATCCCTTAAGTACAGAGGAAGTAACTCCAACAGAAAGCGCTCCGCTTGGCCGTTGCTGGGAATCAAATAGGAAATGCACATGTCGAACTTCTGTTCTACGTGGAATAAGTGATAACTCCGTATTCTGTCGCTTGGTGAACGCAGATGCGTGTGTGTGTTTGGCCTCTGGTAGAGTCAAACAAGTCACCTTTGCCAGCCCTTGAAAAAACCCTGGACTAGCAACATTTCCTGCTGTTTGTAGAACAAGGTTAGTAAGTTAGTCTGGTGTTGGCATACAAACGTATAAAACACTTGTAAACAGCTAAATATCTAAATTTATTTAGTGCTAAATATCGAGCATTCTTTTCTTCTTGTGATTTTAAAGCCAGTGTGATGACTGTTCTTAGTAAACATAGTTGCAACTATTGCAAAGGTTCCTGGTAGGAAAATTTAATTATAGATATAGTGTAGTTAAGATGTGTTATAGGCCCGAAGCAGAGAATACAGCACGGTTAGTGGAAATGAAGCTCGCTGCTATTCTTTTGCTCTTCCAGAAAGGAACATTGTACTGTATTATCAGCAATAATAACAAAACAAGAAAAAAAGAAGCCTAAAGCCTAACAAAAAAATTCATTTTCAGCAGCTGTTACTTGAAATATCAGCTTGAGTTCTGAAGGATTGTTCTCACTCAGTTTGGAATGATATACTGCAATCTGCATCGGTGTGAGATTATAGTTCTCTGTTAACTTGTTCCTGCCATAGAACAGTTCCGAACGTAAATGGTTGTAGGTGAACGAATCTGTGCGCAAACAGAATTTATGTGTTTGGGATCTTTTTTTTTTAAGGTTTGTAGTATTTCTAGCTATCTAATCTCATCTGAACACGAGGGGCTGAATATTATGTATTTACATTTTGGAGACCTGCATCAATTTTTATAAGTTAACACGGCAGTCTTTTATTTGCTAGTGCGCAGAAGCTTTCTCCCCCTCTAAAAGGTTTTATTTTCATTAAGCTACGAATGCAGAAGAATGTCTGTCAGGTTTGGGTTTTTTTTGCGTTAGCTCGGCTGGTTTATCTTAAGCATACTCAGTAGACTTGCCTCAGTTTTTCTCAAGCTATTGTTCTTTTTTACACGGCGTTTGCACACTGCAGCGCATCTGGGGAATTTCAGCAGTCGGAATATACATGAAAAGAGACCCGCTCTACTTTCATAAGGTCCCTGGATGAATTGGACGAAACCTCAGGGCCCCGTGGTGGAGCCAGAGCCGCATTCATATTCCTCGCCATCACCACACGTGTGATAGCATGAAGCCCAGACCAATCGAAAACTTGACAGTAAGCCTTTTGATTTTGCGGGGAAGCCTTCATCAAGCTGCGAGAGGGAAGGGAATATAGCCCAAACTGGACTTCATACTGTGGCAAGTTTGAAATCCCAGCCCAACCACAGAGCTGCTTGATTGGAATAGTTGGAAACTGTGTCCAGGAATTCGGCAGCGAGAACCTGGCTTTCAGCAGCTCCTGCCTTTTTAACGGGAAATTCGCCGTACAGGTCACTTATCAGCCTTATTTATCCTGTCGGAATGTGAAATATGTATGTTCCCTTAAAGCACGGGTGTAACACGTGCTGCGTGGCGCTCGCTGCTGCACATTTCTGTTCCGTGGCCGCTTTGTTGCTCAGCCTCGTGGTGGAACACGCTTGGCTGAAGCTGCCACGCTTTGACATCGTGTTCCAGGCTGCTTAATTATTTGGTCTTTATTCTGCGTAAGAAACGGAAACAAAAGAAACCCTCCTTTACGCTTTATATCTTACCGTTAGCTTCTCCTTTAAACGTAATTATGTTAAAACATGTCGTAGGTGTGTTATGAAACTGATTCAACTTACTTGTGTGGGAATTTTAGTGGTGTGTCAAAATTGCCATCGAATTCACTAATGACATGTCATTGAGGTATGCCGTTGATTAACTCTTGTTCTTGCTCGTCCTTTCCTGGCTGGCGTTGCCGATGGCTGCGGGTGGGAGAGCTCAGAATTTCCTCCTGGGGAGATGGTGGGGCCTTTGCTGCAGTTTCCCCCCACCCGAAATGCTTCGTTTTCAAACTGCAAACATCCTGTGGTTCTGGCGCCTACCTAGAACTGGGTTTTATTCTTTGTCACCCCTGGAATTGTGATCCAATTACGCCTCAGCCCAGCCCTCCGTCAGACAAAACTCTTGTTGACTTTCATGAGAGTTTGTCTAATTAAAAGACGAGTTGGGAGTGCAGGCGAGATAAATACCAGAAGCAAGTAAAAAGTGGCAAACTGATAGATTTGTGCTTTGTGTCAGAAGGTCATCCCTATAACACACTTTCCTGATTGCGATGGGAGACTTTTTTTCCATGGAGTGGTACACAGTCCCCCCTTCAGTGCAGTGGTGCCTTTTATAGACTGCAATTCCTTCTGGCTGGAGAACAGTGCAAAACATTTAATATTGTCTCATGGCAAGAAGAAGGGAGCGCTGCCGCTTCAATTTTTTTTCAATTATTATTTTTATTTTTACTTTTTTTTTTTTTTACCTGCAGCAGGACTTCTGGCCGGCGGCCTCCCACCACCAAAAGGGAGGTTGGTGGGTGCGTGGGACGCAGCGGGATCCAGCCCGGAGCTCCGGGGGGTTTCTCTGCAGCCTCCCCACGGCGTGGGAAAGATGTGTTGGTTCGGCCCTTCCGCAGTGTTTCCCCAGCCAACGTTTTGGGGTTGGTTGGTTAGATTATTTCTTAATACCACAACACTGTATTAGTGCCTTCACTTTGGCTAATAAGTTTTAGGGTGAGCTTGCAAGGTTCAGGTGAGTCAATTATAAGCACAAAAATGTGTTAGAAAGACATTAGCTTGTAAAGGAGGAATCTAAACCAAAACTTATAAGGTTGAATCACAGAGCGTTCAAGTGTCTTTATAGTTTGCAGAATCAAGAAATGCCATATTTGAGACTATAAAATTGAACGAGTCTACATCTTGACCCCATAAGTATATTAAATGCATGTGAAAATTGCATACTATAAAACCGCACACGAGGTCACAGGATGGTATCTTTGAGTTGTATTTAAATAGCTGCAGAGTATAAACATCGTGGGCTCTGTATATACCCAAAATGTAGGTGATTTTTCTGAAGGCCCATGGAGAGAGAAGCTCTGAGCGATTCTTAGCGAGAGTTTCTGCGGCCCCTTCCTCGCCCATCCTCAGCGCCAGCCGCTCCGGTCCTTCCCACCGCAGCACCCCCCAGCATCCAAAGGCGTTTTTGTGAAACCGGAGTATCCCACGTTATCAAGAGTTAATAATTAGAACAAATATATGCTTTGTGATTAAGTAAAGCGCAGCTGGAAAAATTAATCACATCACGCATTAAGCAACGCTTAAGACTTTTAAAGCAGCGATAGGTGCAGAATTTAACATTTAAAGATCCCTTGAAATGCCAGGGAATGAATATAAATGACTCGGTGCTTTATAGTGTCTTGCTACGGTGCTGCCAGCCAATGGAGGTGCACAATTCGATCCTGCTATTTTATAATAGGCTAGTAAATATTTTATCTTGCGCTGTCTTCCTTTTACATTCAATTTTAGGCCGAGCCCACCACTCCCTTGGTCAAGCAAAAGTTTACATTCATTAATTTTTTAAAGGGCTGATCCTGTTTACCCCACTGCCTGGGCACGGGAGAGGAGAGATGCTCTTTTCTCTCGGTGTTCTTCTCCTCAGCCTACCCTGCATTTTAGCGTTAAACTTTTATTTTTCAGGAACCTTGTCCTCTTGGAAAAAAAAAAAAAAAAAAATCAAAATATAGTGCCATTTTGTTTGCTTTGCTGAAGGCGCAGACCTGGAGAAGCGGTGCTGTGCATAAGCCGCCTGACCCTGCAGTTTCTCTTACCAGGGGCTCATTTGTATGCAGAGGGGATTAGTCAGAATTTACTGTAGCTTCGCCCTGGGGAGCTGTGAACTCCCTAGGAATATGCTCTGACGAAAGCGTGCAGTTGGTAAGATTAGAACAAACCCTTCTGCTACAGAAAGTGCCTTGGTCACTCGCTAGGCCTCCAACATTGAAATCATTTTCATTTATAACCTTTTTGATCATTCAACCTCAAAGAAGCCTTGGCTTTTATGACAGCTTGCACCAAAATTGCCCAATTATTTGGGGGGGGCGGGGAGGAGAGGAGGGAGGGAGAATCTGAAAACAGTCAGATGTGAGAGACAGGGCACTTGATCTGTGCTCATGGCTTTTTCTTCCCTTCTCCTACCAATATTTTCACAGCTGTTGACATATATTGAGTTACATGTGGCTGTGCCATATCCCCGCGGTATAGTTTCAAAGATCTGTTCACCATAAAGTGCGCTGTTCTCAAGTAAATGACTCTGACTTCAAGAAAGCACAGTAGTTTAAATGTTACTATAAATACAGGAGCTAAGACATTTTAATTATAATTTTTGAGTTATACAGTGCTGGGTGCGCACACGAGGCATTTACAAAAGGCTGGGGACGTGCTCAGGTCGCTGTGCTCTCTCGTGGAGAAGGCAGTCACTGCAAGCAGCTCTTTTTGCCGAGCCCCTTTATTTACGGGTATTTGCACAGCGTTTATTGACAACGAACATCTCGGGTTTGGGAGTTCAGCCGGGGGAGCTAAAGAGGAGAGAAAAACGGGCGATTCAGAAAAAATAAATATATTCAAACTCCAATTCAAGAGATTTGCTTTGGGTTACCCTAGAAATGTTAGTTTTGTCGGAATACGTTATGACTTCAGTTTGGAAATATCAGCACGTCTGTTGTCCTTTCAGTGCCCTTCCAACTCGCATCTGGTAACTAGGGCAGATTGAGAATTCAGTACTAAGAGATCTGTCAAATTTTTGAGAAAATCCCAGGGTGTGAGCCCATTGCTGATTAATTTTTCCATCAGTGCAGCAGTGAATGCTTTGGCGAGGTTGTTCCTAATTTGCTTTGATGGAAGGAGGAAGAAATGGTTCTCAAAGTGGGTGCTGCCGTCTGGGGAATAAATAGGTGCAGGGTGTGGGGGAAGCGCAGCGGAGCAGCGATATGTGCCAGGAGGTTATTTTTTATCTGTCAAGGGGCTAATGCTGTTATTTTATATATATATACACACACGTTATTTTCTTCTTTAACTTGAAAATCAAACACACATACAAAGCTTTTACAGGATTTTGTCCTGTGTATCAGTACCAGTTATGCACAGTAAAGGTTTTCCTTCCACCCTGGTTCTGGAGATGTGATCCTTTGCATTTAGGCTGGTACGTACAGTAGGACAGTGACTAGGAGATAAAATGGTTTTGTAGTACGGTAACATCGCCCTTCTGAGAGCTCTGCAATTGAGATCTAACAAATCAAGTATCAATAGGGCTCCCTAAATGAATTTGTCTTCCTGCAGTACCTGTGACAGAGCCATTGTAATGGAGATTTCAGCTCTGGCTGCTGTGACTGCTGCAGTAAAAGCAGCTCCTCTCGGTACCTTCGGGGCCTGAACCAAGATTCACTGGAATCAGGAAAGAAAAGACATCTTTCAGTAACAGAAACCAATTTTGGATCAAGCCTTTACTGCAGACTTGGATGTCCATCGTTGCTGACGGCATGTTTTTGGTCGTGCAGTCTACTAATCCACATAAATGAATAAATAATGTGCATGGTGAATAGCACGCGTACAGTAAACTGTGTCTCGCGATTGCCCCAAAAGGTTCCGCGGTTTCTAGCAGCGTTCCCCGCGGCCTCGACAAGGAACGCTGCTGGAGTCGGGGGACTTTGGGCACCGTGGAAGTCCTGGTGCCATCGCCATCACACAGCTCCCCTGCGTCACTCAGCCGGGGAGCGCGATGGACTTATCTCAAAACAGCCGTCAAGTCTCCTGAGCTGGAGCTGAAAACTCTGGCCCACCATCAGAGCTCCATCCTCTGCCCTTTCCCCTCCAAAATCGTAACAGAGATTTTTTTTTTTTTTTAAGGTTGTTTTGAGCAGCGGTGGGAGAGCACGCAGGCAGTAGAGATTGTAGGAGGATACTGAGAACATTTGGCCAAATCTTAGTGTCTTTTACTGGATCTGGACTCCAACCTTGTTTGTGCTTCCTTTGCTTATAACTTCACCTCTTTTGTGAATCAAACCCAGCTTTGCTGTTGTGCAAATTGTACAGGAGAGGGAGGTCCAGAGAAAGATTTCTTTTTCCTTCTGAGCGCTGCTATGAACTCTTGCTTAAGAGAGCAAGACCATTCATCTCGAGCACCTTGCGGGTTGTTTTTTCTTTCAAAAACGTCTTTCAGAGTGTAGGTGAGTGATCTGAACGATGAGAATAAGCCATAAGCCCCGCACTGATGTACCTGATCCCTGGGCGACGTTTCCGATGGCAAAGGCCGTCGGTTTGCGTTCGCCTCGTGGACGTTTCTGTACGTGATACCTTCTATTATCCACGCTAGTTAGGCAGGCTTCTTCCTGGGAGGGGGATTAGGATGCGTTGATAACAGCGTATTAATACATAGTTAGCCATATACATCTGAAGTGTTTAATTAATTAATTTTGCGGCTATTTTTGGTCGTGCAAATCAAACCCAAGCAATAATAAGTCCCGTTGCTGGAGGTGGCGAGCGGGCCGGCGGCCTCGCAAACAGATGTCTGGCTGTGAACTCATCAAAGGACGGCGCGCGTGATTCGGAGCGTTTCTTCTCATTATCGCGTTTACGGGGGAGCGCGGATGAGCCGGTTTCCCCGCGTCCAGGGTTGCTGGCGGGGAGGGGTCGGGTCTCTGCCGGGGTGCAGCATTGGGACGTGGGGACATGGGGACAGGCTGGGCCGGCCCCAGGGCCCGGGGTGTCTCAGCTCCCTCCCACAGCCTGAAAAGCTGGGGCACCTTCACCTCCTTCTCCGTCTTTTAAATGACTCATATTTGTCCAGTCTGCTTAGGGTGAAATGTAAGATTTGTATTCAAAGATGCTGACTGACATGTTTCCTTTATGAATTCTTGTGGATTGCTATTGATTTTTGACTGTGGATTTTGAAATCCTACTTCTAGGACTCTAGAGATTTCCCTGCTGCAATAATAATGTATTGTCATTTTTAATATCTCAGCTCCTTGACACAATATTCATATTAAAACCACAGAAAAGCTACATTAGAGTAACACCCAGGGTCTGACTGGAACCCACCAAGGCAGGGGAAATCAAAGTCAAGGCTGAAAATTCGGGCTGACACCGTGAAACGTATCCCATTGTACTTAAGTACTAGAGTTCATCTGTGACTGCAAGATCACTTGTGTTTGAGAGACGGATCCCTCCGTTCAGCAGGAATGAGTTACGATGCGTTGTAAATCGTCAGCGTTTAACTATTGAAGTTGCGAGTGCCTGTTTAGTGGAGGGCTACATAAACCAGCGCTGTGGAAGTCACTAACACATTCAATGAACTTTTGTTCTCTTTCACGCACGCTGCTATTAAAAATTCATTCAGCATTTCTGCTGCTTGCATGATAATTCTGGATCAAATTGTTCAGGTCAATAAGGATAGAATGAAAATGTCACAGAATTATCTGCGTGAGCTTGTAGGTATTTTTTCCTTTATCGCCTCAAAACCGTTTTGCAGACATATGCACAGTCCTTTGCATGAGCGTGATAGACGGTTCGGTTTATTCACCTGTCTGATGTGAATGTGCTGTCTGAATGCTTGTGGCACCTCCGGGATATTGGAAGGTTCTTCCATTTGATCGTGTCTTTTGCCTTTTCTCACACCGTCTCTTTGCTTCTCTGCTCCTGCCGCCCACCTCAGCACCAGGAACGGAGCACAAGTGTTTTGACAAAATTAAATCAATTAAATATGTGGTTTAGATTTTATAGTGAGGTGTTTTAACTGTATTTATATTAATGGTTTTAGAGATATCCGTTCATCCCCCTTTCCATCTGCTTCGCTCTTATGTTATTAATGCCCATGTGAAAGCCCATCTGACAATCCCCTCCTAGTTCATTGAGGCAATGTGAAAGCGTTTCTTTATAAATGAGGATTATGGGTCATTTGCACATACCTAGGATCTCTTTTTTTTGTGCCGTTTTTAGCGGTGAACGGATAGGGATGGAAAACAGATGCATGGTATCCTGTCAGAGAGGAGCATCCCAAACTTGGTGAGCAAAAGCAACTCCACACAGCCCACACGCTGCACCAGCTTTGTGCAACGTCACTTGGTTGTCACCAATCCTGACGAAGACCGAGGGGCACAGGACCGTGTATTATTTTGACATAGATGCTCACCAGCTTCTCTCGTTATCTGCCTCTGAAGACACCAATGGACCAGCCTGAGGTTTGCATAGTTAAGTGCAACTCCATCAAACACCCGGACCGTGCTGTGGTGCACAAATATCCCACTGAATCTGGATATTAAACAGCGTTTGTAGCATCCACGAATGTTGTTTGCTTTTACAGGCATTCTGGTATAGGAAAGCTCAGCGTTACCCCAGCTGCTTGTGGCAATTTCTAGATGAAATTATTTTTGGAAAGGCCAGATGAAGTTACAGGTTTACCCAGAAAACTTATTTTCCTCGGGGCGAATGGCTAACGCCTTTCCCTGATCACGCTGCTGGCACTTCACCTTGGTTTATACGATTTGAAGGGTAAATACTGGTAACTTACTGTTTCAACACGCAACTGTTGGTTCTTTAACCTACTGCAAATCGCAGTTTTTATCATATTCACCAACATCCCCGAAGTGTAGTACAAATGCTTGGAAAAGATGTGTGGTTGCTGCTTGTGTGTACCATCAGGGTGAGGTATTTCACTTGAAAATACCAAGAACTTGTCAACTTGTCAACATTAAACAATGTCGGGTCACAAAACTCCTTTAAATAGAGGAAATCATTAATACAGGCTTTAAAAACACATGCATGCCTTAACACAGCTGATCAGTTTAAAGTAAATTCAGTATTTCCAAGAAAAAAAAAATTGGCTTTGTTCATTTGAAGTTATGTATGCCTAAATTAATCTTTCAAGTGAGTTATCCCTGTAAATGGGGTTAGCATTGGAATGAATTACAGTTACAAAAATCGGAGTGAAAATAAATCATGTTTCCGTGGTGGAAATCTAATAATAGCTGTCGTGTCCACCCAGCCCTGCTGCTCCGTGAGCACGATGTGCTCCGAGGAGCTCAGGGTCTGCAAGGCTCAATATCGGGCGCTTTCGGAATTTTTAAAGTTTTATAAGCATTATGGCACTTGAACTGGGGCGAGCAGATGTGCACCTAAAACAAGGGAAGAACAGGATTGCTTAATTTTGGAAGGAGCAAGATGAGATGGTTTTAGTTGAAGAGTAATGATAATCCTGAGTCTGTTTAAGCATCGCAAGGGCAGCTGCTGCTCTGCTCAGCTCTGCCAGAACCGGGATTTTTGGGGCGATGGGGGCGGATTGGCACCTGGCCGGGCGTGCTGACCCCCCCGACCCGCTACCCAGCACAGGAGTCGCGTTCCTTGTTTTACAGAGAGTCAGATCTTTTAAAAAAGAAATCCTTTGAGGCTGCCCATCCTTATGTAGGAGGGGTGTCAAGGAGCCCCCGTAACAAGGATCTGGGAGAGTCGTGAGTATTAAACTGCTGTCAAATTACCAAACCATAACGACGTCCAGGACGCGCACATCCAGCCACTGTCGCTTCGGTGCGTGCGTGAATGTCAAAGGGAATATCTTGTGACAGCTCCTTGTGACCCAGATTCCGCAGAAATCTCTTACAAAATCACCTTTGAGCGAACACCCCTGGCACGTCCTACGGACACCTCATCCCCGTGAACCCAAAGGCAGGAGCGCCGCCGCTGTGCGCTCGGAGATCTGTGACTTTCTATCTGAGAATTTCGGTCTCGTTTGATAGTTCAGCCTTTGTGCCCTGCAGATCCATTCTAAATCGTCTGAAGCAGGAATAAATCTATTACAATGACCACCATTTTTAAAAAAAAAAAAATACTAAGATGGGGCTGTGAAGAGGTGTTAAAAAGTAAAAATGAAAGGCAGAAGTTGTAAGGAAAACCTGTTCATTGGACAAACCTGCAATGCAGTAAATAATAACCCCAGAGGCGAAAGACAGCCTGCTCTAGAAAAAAGGCAGTGGAAAAGAATTTTTTTTTCTTTCTTTTTTTTTTTTTTTTCTGTGGGTCTAGGGGAGAAAAGGTCCTTTATTCTTTAGTAACTTTTCTGATTTTAAATATGTGCTTGTCTGGTCATAAGGAGCAAGGTCATTCCTACTGCTGGGGGCCCGGGCTTTGCGCTGGCCTTGGCGGGGGCTTCTCTCCTCTCTCCTTTTCCTCCCTCCCTCTATCTTTCCTTTTCTTTTTCTCCTGAGGTGCAGATGGCCACATTTGCAGGTTAACTGGAACAGCTGGAGGCACATTATTAGCTTCCTGCTGCTAACTCATATTTGCTTAGATTTTTTTTTTTTTTTTTAACAGCAACATAATTTACAAGTAGTAGGCCAGTGACAAAGCTGGCATGTTCTAAATCCGCATCTGATTTATATAATGCTGTTGCTTATCAGTGAATGAAGTCATAATTATTGCTTTGTACCATTAAATAGCATAAATATATAAACTGTTATACAAATTGCAGCAAATGTTTCCTCTAGGGAGCTCTAGACAAAATTTTAATGTAGTGCATTTGTCTGTGGTGGCAGTTTCTATGGTATATAATAATGTTGATAAATTTTACTGTAGCAAGTGACATTTTCTAACATTAATCCTGGTGGTAAAAATCTGATGAATACTACAGCTGTACTGGTGGGTGCAAGAAGAATGAGAGCTTTTGACACCAAGTGAATTGATTTCGATAGTGCTGCGAGGCTCCGAAGCAGGAGGATGGAGCAGAGATGGCAGATCCGTCACTGGAAGGGACGAGGACTCGGGCAGGTGCTGGAGAGCCAGGCACTGGGGAGCTTGCCCTGATTACGGTGATAATTAATTCTTTTAAAAATCTTTATTGATTAATATGTCCTTTGCTTTGAAAAGCCAATGGAAACCAAACGGTGCGATGAAAATACTTAAAATCCTCACTGGTTATTTAAACTCTGCGCCTGTGAGCGAAGACCCTGTAATAACTGGGATGCAGCACCTGGGCTCAGATGCTGTTTCCGATGCCGGGTGTGCAGGTGCAGGGCCCCTCATGCCGCACGGGGTTGTCCTGTGCAGGGACAGGGGTGGGACTCGATGATCCTTGTGGGTCCCTTCTGTGATTCTGTGATTCCATGATTCACTGCCCAGGCGTGTGCGCAAAGGCACCAGGGGAGCAAAGGGACGTGCGACACAGGGGCTGCGAGGAGCGGTTCTGCCTTTAGGACCAGAGGAAACGGCCTCAAGTTGCGCCAGGGGAGGTTGAGGTTGGATCTGGGGAACGATTTCTTCCCCAAAGGGCTGTGGGGCATTGGAACAGGCTGCCCAGGGCAGTGCTGGAGTCACCATCCCTGGAGATGAGGTTCTCAGGGACATGGGGCAGTGCCAGGGCTGGGTTATGGTTGGACTCGATGGTCTTCAGGGTCTCTTCCAACCGAAGTGATTCTGTGATTCCATGATTCCTCTGACCGCAGGTGCGTGTGGCAGCAGTAGGGTGGTACTGACGGCTTTGAGCACCTGCCAAATGCAGCATCAATGATGTTGCAGGTCTTGCAAACCTTTTGAAATTGGCATTTTGCATTGCTTTGCGACCCAGGTCTTGCTGCCTGGGCTGGGGTTTGCCCACGCTGGCTGTGCAGACCGTGGTGCGGCTGTGCCAGCGATGCCAGACCCGGCACAGTCCCTGCCGGGGAGCCCAGGGGTTGTCACCACAGTGCCTGAGGCTTTGGTCACAGCCTCCCGTTCCCAGGGAGACCTGCCGGGGGCAGGGGCAGCCCCAGAGCTTGGGCTACATGCGGTGTGTCCTGCGGGGCGGTTTGGTTTGCTTTAGCTCCTGCAAGTGGGGATTACTCAAGGCGGGCAGTCCAGGGACCCACGGCTGTCCCGGCTGCTCCTCCTGCCTGTACCGGGTGCCTTCACAAAGCTCACGGCTCCGTGTATCTCCTGCACGTGGAGCAAACAGGGACACTGCTGCCCAGGGGCCTGGCTCCAGCCAAAGGCAGGAATACAAGAGAAAAGTTTTATCCCGTTGGTGCACGGGTTGTGTTTCTGAAACAGGAACGGTGTTTCAGGCGTTCAGTTGTCTGTGTATTAATTATCCACCTGATTCCACTGTTAAGCACAACTGGTGAGATGCTTCAGCTGCCACGTGATCTCGCTGGCTGCCAGGCACAGGTGAATCCCTTCCATCTGCATCAGATGCAGCGCAGAAAATAATTGCATGCATGAAACCAAATTAACCTTCAAGGCAGCAGTTTCCGGTACAGACACTTTGGGCAGAAGAATTTGGTATAAAATCTTGATGCAATAGACATTTTTCCTCTTTTGTGATTTGTCTCGAAGCTCGCGACTGCTTCTCATCGATCGCAAAGCACGATGGTGCACGAGGAAGGCGCTTGTGTTTCGTTAACTCGTGGCCATAACTGACCTGGACTGACTAATTATTGCTGTCACTGGATTTCCAAGCTGGTCTCAGAAATGTCATGTATTTACTGAAAAAAAGAATACCAGAAATGTTTCTGCTTTCAAAAATAAATGGATAACTCAAAGGAGAATCCTGGAGATCACTGTACTTGTAACACTTTTGGTAAAATTGTAGAACGATGCACTTTTTGTACTGTGTCGTTTGGACTGCGGCAACCTTTCCCCGCCTGAAAGTGCATTTTTCTGTTTTCTTCGGGATGTGACTTGTTTCCTTTTCAAACTCATGTTTGTTACAACAGCGTCGCTGATGGGCTACAGTGTTAAAATTACAACCCTGTGGCCACAGGGAAAATCCCAGTGAGTTCAGGCCGAACAGCACTGGGGTGTCTGACACACACCGTGTGGCACCTTCTCTGTTTTCCTTGCAAAACCCTGACATGTCCTGGATGGTTTTTCCTTCAGCTGTTTGTTTCCTGGGTCGCCAGCATTTCATATGCCCATAATATTCTTCCTCTCTGAGAAAGTGTATTTTTTTCCCTGACACCCTCTTAGAGACAAAGTTTATTGACTGGTTCAGGACTAGTCTGCGGTTCTCTCTCTGGGCTGCAGATTTTGAAACCATACCGCTTGTCAACTTTGCACTTTTTACTAAATTCCCGTACAATGCTTTATGGCTTGTGCACTAGTTAAAAAAAGATGATATTATTCTCATGGCTGCCATTAAAATTTCTAGAAGTAAAAGCATCTTATGTACTCTGGAAGCATGAGTCCTATGCTGTAAGGCGCGTATGTCTGTGATGAATAATCGGCTCTCCTCCGTACCTACCTGAACCGTGTTTAATAACAGCAGGGGCCGTGCGAGTTGAGGCAGCCTTTGCTGATGTGTTCTGCGATACTGCAGCGATTCTGGCATCCTGCAGAGACCACCGGGCCGGCCCCGGCAGGTCACAGAAATCGCCTCAAAATCTCACAAGAAGCTGCCGTGGTTTTGCACATCGGGAGCCGGGCGAGCGGCCGCCCGCTCGCCCCGTCGCTCCCGATGACGGAGCTGGTATGTGTCCAGCTCCGTGCGTGGCAGCGTTTGGTTCCCCTCCAAAGGACAGTGAGGGTGCATTCGGTGTCTGTGTGTGAAGCAACATCATAATAATAAAAGCCTATGCTACATTTACTTCTGCAAAGTCACTGCGTTTGTGTGTCTACTGCAAGCACTTATGCCTGAATGCGGTGTGTGATTTTTGCAGTTACTGTAAATAGATCATCTTTACAGACCACAATAAAATGTTTGTGTAATGCTTAACTGTACATTAAGTAAAAACCTGCGTTAGAATACCCCTGTATTCTTCCTATCGGGTAAATAAGCGCATAAAGACGAGTATCCCCACCACTCCCATTACCGCGTGCAGCACTTAGTTACATTAGAGAAATGAGGCATTGTTCTGCCAACTTTTGTTTCCGTCCGTTTGTGTTACTTGCGGTTACGGGTGCAGCACGCCGACCTACGGAGCGATTCCTTCGGCAGCGCGGCTGTCGTGGCACACGGGCACCTCGGCACGGCCACAGCACACTGGAACAGGCTCCCCAGGGAGGGGTCCCGGCCCCAACCTGACAGCGTTCAAGAAGAGACTGGACACCGTCCTCAGACACACGGGGTGACCTGTGGGGTGTCCTGTGCAGGGACAGGACTTGGACTCCATGAGCCTTGTGGGTCCTTCCAGCCCAGGACATTCTGTGATTCTATGGTTATTGGGTTGAGCCGGTGTCTAACCAACAGCATTTGGAAGGTGTCGGCGTTATGTTGTCCGCTGAAGCGTGGCTTGGATTGCGTTAAAGCGTCGCAGTGTTTTTAAACAGCCTAAGAAGGGTTTTCAGCTACGGCACCGAGAGCGTGCGGGGTGTTTGGGTGGCTGTAGGGTCTGTGTTGCACGGCCCCCTCGCCTGTGCCTTTGCAGACCCGCCGAAGCACTGACGGATTCCCCAGTTCACGCAGCTGTTCGGGACCGTTGCGGGTTTATAAATATATTGCAGAATTTCTTTTTGTACGCTTTGCTGTCCCGTGCGTTGCTCCGGGTGTGCTTGTCTCCTCGTCCTCTTCAGACTGAGCGCTCGGATTGCAGCTTCACCGTGTGAATGGGCACGAGCGGCCGTGCTCCCCTCCGCACCCCTGCGGCAGCACCGGGGCAGGAGGCAACTCCAACTGCTGCGGTTCAGCTCCAGACCCGGGCAACTGTTGTACAGGGCGCTTGGAGGCAGGAACCCAGCTTCAAAATTGCCTCTGGTCCTCCAGAGAAATGGATGTTCAACCATAAAACAAGGAGGGGCCTGGTTGGGAATCACGGCCCGCACGAGTGGGTTTCAGTATTGTCATAGAAGATAAAACAAGAGGAAAACATTTTTGAATTTACTCTTTGTGTATTGAGGCCTTTTATGATTCATCAGTAAGTAAATATAAGCTAGGGGAGTGATTTGTTTCTAACAAGCTTATAAAATACTAGAGTCATTTGTGAGTTTATTGGAGTGCTGATTATAAACATTCCCTCATGCACACTCCTTTGTGTCGAATTAACATTCAAAATACAAATATTGCATCTTTGAATATTTCTGTAATCTCTTCCCAAGTATCCAAGATCTTTAATGCGATACGATTGACAGCGTCACATGAAAAGTAGCTGGGTGCTCTGGCACAGTTTGGACCGTATTTTTCATTTGTTTGGCGTTTGCTTTGCTCATGCTGCTGCTTTGAATTGCTTGCTCCATGCTTTTGCATTTTGGTTTTTGATACAATGCATAATTGATGCTCATCTAACTGCAAAGACTCAACTCCAGACTGATTTTGTTTTCCCCCCCTTCCCCCGTATTTTCAGTGCCCAAATTCCTTGCCTTTCCTGTTACTGCGTAACTTGTTTTTACTAAGCGGAGGAAAATCCTGCAAGGGCAGGTCTTAGGCTAACATTATTATAGTGGCTGCCATTTAAAAAGTCAATTTTTGCCTACAGGCAAAGTATTGTTATCAGAGTTTGTACCTATTTTGCATATATACGATTGTATCTTCCCTACCTCTCTGGGGTGACGGGAGCAAATGCCGACTTGTTAATGCCGATTGTTGAATCCAGGCTTAAAATAAGAACTCACAAGAAAAATGAAGAGTAAAATGGTGGGTAGCTGGTCTCATTGTTTCCTCTTTTTTGGTTCAAAAAGCAACTCCATGACAGCTTGATTTAGGACTTTATTTTATTTGAAGGGGCAGCTGAAAAGCTGTTTGATTTTTTTTCCAGATTTTTCATTCTTCCTCAGTAACTTGTGCAGGCTGTGGAATTTGCTGCTTCTCACGTGGGCTGATGAGGTGGATACCCCTAAATCTGTTTTGAGGTTCAATGAATACATGTCAGGTCCTTCTCCACAGCCGTCCCATTGCACCTGGGGACCTTCCCAAGTCCTCACCCCCTGCCTGGGTAGGACTGGTGTTTCCAGATCCCTTTATTTGAGGAAAAAATGCAGACTCGCCTTCTATCTTTCATGAAGTTTTTGGTCACAGCCCACATATGTTCTTTGGAGTCTGTCTACAGCAGAAGCGTTTGCACGTGGCTTTCCTTAATGGTTTTAAAAAGCTAATGACATATAAAATGAAGAAAATGTGTTTCTAAAAAAATAAATAAAACCAAGCCGGCTGTCTTGAGCAGTGGCAGCGTATCTGCCAACAGCTGTGTGTCTGACGGAGCTACTCGCATAAGAAAATACAAGATTTGTTTACGTAGGCAAAAGCCAAAGAACTTTGGGTTTAGGAGCCAGGGAGAAGGTTTCTGCCCATGTTGCCAACCCGCTGATGTATTGTAATCAATGTGTGTATGTTAGGAAGTGCTACCGGGGGTAACTTTACAGTCTGTGCTGTGCAGAGTCATTGCCTGGCAGTGACAGCTCTTCCAAAAGGTTGCTGAGTTACAGCTTGTCTCCTTATTTGAGACGAAGCTGCTACAGGGTGAGATTTCCACCTGGACTGTGAAGTGTTAATTGAGCAAATCCCATCAACATCAATGGGAGACGCTCTGTACATTCACTTGTGCCTCTTCCCACAGTACAGGAATATATGTCTGCATAATGTCGAGATGCTTAAGGTATTTTCTTGTTTTATGCAGATTCTTCTTTCTGACTGCCTCAAGGAATATCGTGCGTTACTTCACCTTAGGATTCCTGACTTTAAAATGTCTGATAGGGGGTTTTCATTCTTTTGGGCATATTTGCACTTAACGAGCTCTGAGAGATATTCATACCATTCAAAATCAGTCACCCCTCTTGGCCGGGCAGACCTTATTTAGCCACCCTTGGTTCGCCGTGTTGGCAATGGCATCTCATTTCGCCAGCTCCGATAACCGGCGCGTGTCCTCGAGCTCTGTCGTGGTCCCGGGGGAGCGGAGGTGCCTGGGGACAGGAGTGTCCCTGGGGCCGGGCTGTGACGTGTGTGAGCCCTCGCGGGGACACGTGAGCTCCAGTGCAGTTCTGCCGAACAATTGCATCAAGGTAGCTGGGTAACCATCATGTTATTTTCCCCAAAAAGGCTGAGAGATGTTTCCTTTTTTTTTTTTTCACTTGACTGCATGTATTTTAAAGAATAGTTTTGGTCCATAGGCTGATAACACTGCCGTAAGATTGCTTTTCAAACAGAGGCTTTTCCCTAAAACTGCTGTTTCTTAATAAGAAGGTGAATTAATATTGAAATCAAATGCATTTGCTTAATCTGAATAAGCGGGTGCAAACTGCTCAAGGTTCCAGGAGTGCAGCATTCGGGTCCTTTGAGGAGCGGCTGAGGGAGCTGGGGGTTCAGCTGGAGAGCAGGAGAGGAGGGGAGACCTTCTGATCTCTGACCTGCCTGAAAGGAGCTTGGAGCCAGGGGGGGTCGGGCTCTGCTCCCCAGGAACAAGCACCAGGACCAGAGGAAACGGCCTCAAGTTGCGCCAGGGGAGGTTGAGGTTGGATCTGGGGAGCAATTTCTTCCCCAAAGGGCTGTGGGGCATTGGAACAGGCTGCCCAGGGCAGTGCTGGAGTCACCATCCCTGGAGGGGTTGGACAGACGGAGATGAGGTTCTCAGGGACATGGGGCAGTGCCAGGGCTGGGTTATGGTTGGACTCGATGATCTTGAGGGTCTCTTCCAACCAAAATGACTCTGTGATTCTATGATTCGGCCAGTCTCGAGGCTGTTTGGTGATCTACGACAGAAATAATGCTCACAGTTGGTTTGCACTTGCACTTAAACCTTTTATACCCACTGCATCATTTCCCAGATATCTCTACCAATACAAGCTTTCATTTGACCATATCTGACAAGCTGTAAAGCCCGCATCACTGGATACGTATTTCTGTGTTTATGCAGAACTTGCAGTACCAGAACGAGGCCCCTTGCACCAGCCCACCTGGACGGACTCGAGGCATTGCATCGATGCAGGATAACTCATGGTTTCTTTGCTGAGACATAAAAAGTCTGACATTTATCATACTTCGATACCTGAAAAACCTTCAGTGTTCCTCAGTTAAATTGTACATTCAGAAGTGGTTTCATTTTGTTACGCTATCTCTTTTTCTCTCTCCTCTTACCAGTTTTTCTGCATTCCTGATGCCATCACGGAAGCGTTTTTCGGCTTTCTCGTACTCCATGCATCGCTGAGTGTAGTTGACAACAACTGGCATATAGCCTGTCTGTCATGTTAATTATATACTATTAGAGACCATTAATCTGATGATTATTTACGTGATAGATTTGTAGTCTATCATGTCAATGTGTTCTTGGGAAACCGTAATCTGAAGATCAGGGGCACACACCAGCGGGAGTTCTCGTGTTTAACAAATACCGCGTGCCATCCTGTGTGCGCCCGGCGAGCACTGGGGCTGAATGTCACCTCGACCTGGGTCCTCACCTTCGGGCAGCCGAAAATGCCCCCCTGGCCTTTGGCTTTTGGCAGCGGCCGCGGGATGTGGCTCCCAGCCCGTGGGTGGGTGCAGGAGCTCGACGTGGGACGTGGTGGGGAGGGGACACCGCACGGCTCTGCTGGCCCTGGCGCTGTGGCCGGGGCAAGTGCCAGCCCTGTAGAACGAGCAAAAAAAAGGGCTTTACACCCATTTAAACTCAGTGTAAAGCTTTGCGTGTTTTAAAAGCGCTTGGCATGTTCCAGTGGGACGTTTAATAAGAGCGTAATGAAGTTTTAATTTTAATTTTTAATTTCACGAGAAGAATAGATGCCAAGTAGATACTAGTTATTGCAGTTTGCCTGTATTGAACTCTTTGGTGTGATATTATCAATAGGATCAGAGGACGGACATATTCCTGCTGTACAGCAGTGCAGGGAGCTGCTTGCAGGGAGGAGAGTGGAGAGGAGACCAGGAGTAATGAGGGATATTCAGGTTTAAGTGACACGATGGGACGAGGCTGGTGCAGGGAACGGGCCGTGTGGCCGTGGGCCTGGATTCCAGCCTGTGTTCCTTCAGATTCCACCAGGTATCGACATTAAACTTGAAATAATACAGCTGTGAACGTATCCAAACACTGAAATACACAGCTAGGGTTGAGTTGTGTGGGAACGCAGTGTTTTTATTAACCTCCAGCCATTCTTAGGGGTTCATTAGCTTTAGCCAGACTCATTCTCTGTGTGTGTGTCTGTATGGGCTTGCACATTCAAAAGCGCCGTGTGTTTCTTTTCCTGTACGGGTTTTGCATTTCCATGGGAGCCACTGGAGTTATTCCTTAATGAACTATTGTGAAGGACCAGCCAGACCTATGAGGCTCCAGTCCACAAGAAGTTTTAATATAGGCTATTTAAAAAAAAAAAAAGGCATCTTCAGAGAAAGGCTGCTAGAGTGTGAAGTTACCGAGCTAAAGCGTAGTGCATTCTCTAAATTATCTTTATGCAGTTTCCTGGATTAATATCTAAATCTAAAATAAAGCTCTGCAGGCGGGGTCCCTCAGGGGCTCGGCAGTCAGCAGATAGACGATGCGCAGCTCCGTGAACTCCTTTGAACTTTCAGATTTTATTTTTCTTGTAAACTGAAAAATTCAGCTGATGAAGACGGGCTGCGCAGACCCATCCGGTGTGGCCGAGGCTCGGCCTCCCCCTTGGGCACTGGTACAAGGGGAGCGGGCGGCCCTGGCCGGGGGCTCTGGAGCTGCCCAGGAACCCCCGTTGCCGTCGGTAGGAACCTCTCCGCAGTCTCATCCCCAGTCCCTCTGGGACCGTGCTTCTTTTTAATGGTCATTTTAATATTGCAGCGTACTGACATGTACTGGAGGCAGTGAACTTACAAGCTACCCTATAAATAATTTGGCATCTAATTCTGCATATTTTGAGTTTGAGGCCCCCTGAGATGACAAAAAGAGTTTAAAGCCTGTTGTGTGGGTAGGCTAATTTAGCCTGGAAAAAAGTACCTTTTTAAGGCCACAGATGCGCATAACAAGTACGTCGCAAGAAGCCTTGGGGTGTGTTACCAGGAATTGTAACCTCGTCTGGGTGTTCCTGCTCCGGCGGGGGGATTGGACTGGATGATCTTTTGAGGTCCCTTCCAATCCCTGACATTCTGGGATTCCGTGAATCCATAGGTGCTTCCTCTAGCCCCTATGTTTGCCAGCAGGTCCTGTGGCTTCTGTGTCCTAATACCCTCCCTGATTTCCCAAATCCCGTTCCCCAGAGAGCTTCCCCAGCTGGAGAGCAGCGACAGCCCCTTCGTGCTGCCAGACCCTTGGAAAACCATGTACAACAGAACCGATTTTAATGAGTCTCATCCAAAATCAAATGTAAGAAAACCAACAGAAACACAGAGCTCCCAAGGTACGAATTCACGTTGGGAACTCTCTGTATTTTTGTTAGTTTTCCTTACATAGTTTCTAGAAAAATCCAAGTCCCTATGTTATCATTTTTCATTAAAGTGATGTTTCTAACCACGGCGGACAGCTCTCATATCCCTTGAAAACTTATAATAGTAAAATTGTCACAAGGATGAAGCAGGAATGCAAGGTTTTATTAAACAATCTTCAGCTCATAAAAGACATCAGCGTTGTGCCATTCTAGATCATATAAATATATTTCAAAGCGGAATCATATTTCAGCAGAGAGATAAAGCACAAAAGAATATGAGTAGCGGATACCAACATAAAATATTAAACCATCCGAGAAGGGGTGTAGGTGTGTGTTTATCCACACGGGCAAGTCGGAGGCTGCGAGCAAGGCAAGATTTTGGCGATATATGAGTAGAGGCAGGAGCACCGATACCCCTGGCAGCGTTGTGTGTGTGTTTGGCGGTGGCGGGGGGTTGACACGGCTGCTCGCCGTGTTTCTGCGCAGCCGAGGGAACATGACGGGTGTCTTTAGGCTGGCGGAGTCGTCAGAGGGAGAGATGAGCTCTACCTGGATAAATAAGTATAAATAGTTTTCTTTCTGAAATGTGACCAGATTATTTTCCAGTTGATTTCCAGCCCAGGTCCCAAGTGGGCCACAGATCAAAAAAAGATAAGGGTCAGTTACAAGGTTGAGCTCATTCGGCGTTGCCATGGTAACTGACCTCCAGCATCCCTGGGAGGACGGCACCCAGCTCCCCAGGTGACATTTCTGCTGCCACACCATCAATCCACCGGCCGGCCGGGGCTGCGTGCCGCAGAGCCGCTCCGTGCCACGGCCGGGCAGCACCCGCCGTCCCCTGGCCCCACCGGCAACAGGGGCTCGGCCGCGGCCTCCGGCATTCGTTGCAAAAATGTACCGATGCGGCTCAAACGGTTTGCGCAGCGGCGAGGAAGAAATGTCGTCTGCGCGGCAGACGTTGCCTTCGTCTGCGGCTTTGCCGTCCCCTCGTAACAGTCGCGTCGTGTTTGCAGACGTTGGTTTTACCTCCCTCGTTGGATGGTTTTTAACGAGAAGCAGCGGTGAAGTGGTGCCAGGCAGGCGAGGGGTCGGGGCGGTTCTCCGCAGGCTTTGTTTCGCAGGGGGTGTCCATCACTGTCATCCTCCCCTGGCCCCAGCCCCGTCCTCCTTCGCAGCCACACGGAAAAAATTACTGGGGAAGCTCCTGCTTTTCTTATGTTATACATTTTCCCCTTTGCTTACTTATTTACTGGGAAATGAATTGCATAAACAGAATAGTTCCATGCAGTTTTGATTTTATTTCCCTATGTTGACTCCAGTTTCTGTTTATTTCTGTTATAATTAGAGCATTCCTTACATGGCCCATTTAATTCTACCAGATTTTATGATATAATGGACAGGAGAAGGTTCTCTGTGAACACAGCCTATTAATGCTTTGTTACACTGAATTACATTATTTGAAAGTTCATTAAAAGTGTGGCTAACTCACGGATGTGTACATCTGAGCACAGGAAGGATATTCCCCTTTATTGCCTTAATTTGCTACAGTGGAGTAGAAATAATACTGGTGTGGGAAGCTATAGTGCGGGATGTATATATTGTTGTAAGGAGCGAGCATCAGATTGTCTTACATGATCTTTCGAATTAAGACCATTGTGGTTATTCCGTAAGGGAAAATTTTGCTTTAGTAAATCAAGTTGAAGACAGAAGTTTTACCTAAGAACGAAGACAATGCCATCTTGATTTTTATTGTTCAAATCTCCTATCTGTTATTGGTGTGACGACACGTCAGCACACGACAGTGTTAATGCGTACTTTTATCTTGCCGTTAATACAGTTATAATTAGAAATGCAGCTGATACAGTACATGGGTTTAATACAGCATCATTAATTATACTGCATGCTTGCCAGGAGGCTGCTCGTGTTGGTTCTCTTAGAGGCTCAGAGACTCATTGTAATATGTATTAAATGCACATTGCTGCAGCAGAAATGGCTTCATGGAGAGGCATGTGCTCGCTCTCAGATGGGCAGAACGACAGGGTAAGTGCTACTAAGCACCTATCGACATATTTAAAACTGTCCTGCAAATGCACCCGGACCGGAGAACAACGAGCGACGTGCGCTGGGTCCGCTCGTCCTGGCTGCCAGGCGGTGAATTCTGTACAAATACCTGAATTTATACAAATACCCGCCTTTGACATCCGCGGGCACCACCCAGGTTTCACCTTCAGGATTCAGATAATCAGCTCTCGTTCCTACTGGCTTCCCTCAAGACCAGTATGGAAATAAGTATGTGTCTGCCAGGGATCAAATGCTTTTGGAGACAAAAGTAGGTACTGCAAACGTTACAGGATACTATCATCTCCCCATGATACTTGTACACAAAGCGCTCTGTTCCTCTTTTGGCCTGACATAGTTTCAGCCTGACAGAATCCAGCAGGCCTGCTTGTTTTAAACAAGAGCACATCCTATTATTTTTTTGAGAAATGAAGTGTAAAATTAATGCTTATTATTTTGAGCTCTGGGAAAAAAAAAAAAAAAAGCAAGAAACTCAAGATTCTTGTTTGCCATGCGTTACTCGTTTAGTGCTATAATCAATTGATCCCTGCACAGATACACTTAGAGAGAAATGGGAGAAGATCTAACACAGCAAGCTGTAAAAATCTGCATTTCATTTTACAAATGAGAGGGGCTGCATAATTCACTCGAGTTATGTAGGTCTCTCATAGATACTTGTCACGTTTTTAAAAAAAAAAAAAAAAAAAAAGAAGGAACGAAAACGAGGGAAATTTCTCTGTTTTGTGTTGCTGATGCCACACGTTTGACTGGAGCGTTGGGTGTCGCGCCGCATTGTCGAAAAGCCGCCTCGCATGTACCTATATGATCCTATATAATTCAAGGAAGTTATTCTCCAAAGGTGACTGAGTATCCCTATACATGCGCCGTGGTTCTGTGTAAAATAATATGCTGTAAAATGCCATGGAGGAGAGAGTGATTATAGCACCAATTCTATCTATATCTTTGGGCATTTTCATATTTTGAATACACATGCATGAAAAGAGAAACGTTTGTCATGCTAACCATGGTACTTTTTTCCCCCTTTTTTCTTCCTGGATGGTTTTATAGACACAAGAAATACATAATGGACTCCTGTGGGAGTGGAATAAAAACCCCCACCGGTGAGGAGAAGGCCTTATAATTCAGAAGTGGATTTGCAAATCAAAAGGTCTTGCCTCGAGTGGGATAAATTTCCAGATCTGCAGGAACCCATTATGTTTTATTATTTTTCATTCGAGTTTTAGTTTGTTTGTTATGGGTTTAACTATTTAAAATACTGCAGGGATCAGCTAAGAAAATACACAATCTCTGTTACCTAATTAAACATACCAAGCCTGTAAGAATATACTTCAATTGAACTGCTGAGCATTGTTAGGGTTTTTAAAAATTTTACTGAAATCGTAGATATTTAGGCTGCAAAAGGAGCAATTGTCTAATCAGCAGTATGCGTCTGTCCGTATTTATGAACACACGTGCTCACACAGGACCGTGGGCTGTACATGAATCACTGTTTTCCACAAACCCGGTGTGTGGAGGGTAGAAAATGAACTTCAAATGTGATTTCTCTGATTTACTCACTCATGGAAGGAATCGGTTCCGTTCCCCCAGTTCCTGCTCTGTGCTCTGCAGGCGTACGGCAGCGCTGGGGCCGTGCAGAGCCGGGTGCTCGGGGTGCTCAGCACGGGCCACGGTCCCTTCCCCGTCTCCTCTCCCCTGCGGAGCAGGTTGCAGAGATTGCACAAAACCCGAACTTTGGAGGCGAGAAGCCAGCCAGCCGTATGCTCCAGCGCGAGGGGAGGGTTGGGTTTTGAAGCGCATCCATGAGAGAGGGCGATGTGCCCAAACGCAGGATTGCAAACCTTGCTGCATCCCAGAAACATCCCAGCCGTTGGTTATGGCTGCCCAGGGGATTCACGGAGCCGCTGCCGTGGAGCCACCAGCCCTTTCATCTTTCTGCTCCTGATGCTTTTTTCTCCCCCTCCTTTCCCTTTTCTCTTTTTACCTCCTTCCCAACCCACTTATTTACCTTTCCCCATCCTGCCTCCTCCTTCCTCACCGTGGCTCGCTGTCAGCACCCGCTCACCCGCTCTCTCACC
Organism: Caloenas nicobarica; assembly: GCF_036013445.1. Classification (NCBI taxonomy): domain Eukaryota; kingdom Metazoa; phylum Chordata; class Aves; order Columbiformes; family Columbidae; genus Caloenas; species Caloenas nicobarica. The sequence goes on along the minus strand of NC_088253.1, from coordinate 3,819,308 downwards.
TTCAGCACCCCACTGATTTTTTTTTTTTTTTTTTTTTTTTTTAAATTACTGTAATTTTTCACACCACGCGGAGCGCCCTTCACGACCCGCGTGCTCGGGGAATTGCCCACCAAGTGCCAGCGCCACCGCGCGCCTGGGCACATTGTGCCCGGCACAGAGCCCGCACCCAACTGCCCACCTCGGAACAGGCCTTTGGGAGACCGAGACTACCAAAGACCTTATCGACAGCGATCGTTTCCCCCTCTTTAGCCCTTTTAAAGATGTAAAAAGCTAACTTAAAGAAGCTAAGTAAAGACGATGCTTCTTGAAGGCTCGTGTTATCCGCAAGATCCAAATGCCTTTGGCAAGAGACAGGTTTGTGGTGTAACATAGTCATTTCTTAGGTGTCTTGGAACTATGTTTTCGTGAGAAGTTCACATGTGCTGTCACAATGAAGAAAAGAAACATTTTCATGAGGTATTTACAAAAACAATCAGCAAAAGTTTGAAATTTTAGGTGTTTTCTGATTTATATAAACTGTACATTATGTTGTCTAAATTTTGACCGCTCTCTCCCTTCACTTCAAGAAAACAAACTGATTGCTTTGTTTTATGTGTGGAAATGGCTTTAATATGGCTTCAGTACCTCATAAAAGGGCCCAATTGCACCCAAAACTACCAATGTTGGTAAATAGCAAAACATATCATGATGCAAAGGTGGTAGGCTTGAAACAATGGTAATAATTGTCATTATTTCCCTATGAGTTCAGCTATAACAGAGGCGTGTAAAATGGGCCCTGTGTATTCAATGCTAAATATATATGACGTGGCAAGTACACTTGCAAATGACATTTACATACCTTCAGCCCCTTCAGCTTGGAAAAAGCCAAGAGATATAAAATTAAGGCTGACACGCCACTATTCTCCGATAGTTTCTTCCTCTCCTGTATATCAGCAGTGTAGTCCGAGGCGAGGACGGTGTTTCAACCCGTTTTCGGTGTTGGTGGTGGAATTCGCACTGTTAAATTAATTTCAAATGTCGCTTGGCTATTTACCCAACACGCACCCGGCGCTGGGATGCTCCTCGTCGCGCTGGGACGCGGTGCTGGGAGCTGGGGACCCACCGCGGCTCCCTGGGGCTATGGCAGCTCCACATTCACCCCAGCTGCAAACGGGGACCCCTGGCCGTGACGGGGGCTGTGCCCCGACACCCCGCTCCTCCCGCGGGGCCGGGATGTTCATCTCAACTACGAACTGGGTCCCGTGGCTGTGACGGGGGCTGCGCCCCGACACCCCGTTCCTCCCACGGGGCCGGGATGTTCATCCCAACTACGACCTGGGTCCCGTGGCCGTGACGGGGGCTGCGCCCCGACACCCCGCTCCTCCCGCGGGGCCGGGGCCGCGGTGCCGTCCGCGGTCCTCGCCTCGTCTCTCCCTGCCCGCTGCATCCCCGACGCTAATGTGCTGTGTCACTAACACGTTGTATCGTTTGAACCTTGCAGAGGAAGGCATCAATCACGAGTGCAAGCTGTGTAACCAGATGTTTGACTCTCCGGCAAAGCTCCTGTGTCACCTGATTGAGCACAGCTTCGAGGGGATGGGAGGCACATTCAAATGCCCTGTTTGTTTCACAGGTAAGGCGGGGAGGCTCCGACAAGCCTCGGCGTGCATGGCTTGATCCAGAAACGACACTCGGGGGATTTGTAAAATACTGTATTCCTTTCCTTGGGAAAAGAAATGCTGTGCTTGGAAACGTTCAAAATACCGTCTGTCTGAAACTGGGGCTCGCTCCGAAGAGCAGCACCGTGGCGTTTGGCACCGAGCAGCACTGCCGCATGTGGGGGCTCTGCATCGCCCCCCGCCATTCGAAGGCTTTTGCGTTGTACCTTGTAGTTCAAAGGTGCGATGCATTTCCGTGGGCAGGACTTGCTCTTGCAAGCCCTTGTCAACCTGAGCAAGGACCCTTTGAAGTCGAAATAGATCCCAGTCTGCCCGTGGTGGCGAGGCTCATCCGAGTAAAGGTTTGAGAAGACCAGATTTTACAGCTGTATAGTTTTGCCAGCTGCTCTCTCGGAGGTTTTTGAAGGGTAGTTTTGGCGGTGGAACATTTCTAACTCATGTTGGAAGGCCTGCTAGGCGTTCCTGCCCTGTGGTGCATTTCAAGCTGCCTCATCAGTGCAGACGATCTTGGGTGATCTCGCGTGAAGCATCTGCAGGATGCACGGTAAAGGCTGCCGTTCAGATGCTCGTCAAAACAGCGGTTAACATCTATATTTCCAAACTGCTTGAGAGATGGAGATTGTGTACGTGTGAGCGTGGCCCTGGTGTCGGCGAAGGGGACGTCGGGGACGTCAGCGCCTGCGGTTCCTTCAGTGTCGGTGGGAGTGACGCAAACCTACCCTTCTTGGGGTCCAACCCCGCCTCCTTAGGGTTCTGCCCACAATTTGAGAACCTGCTTTTTGTGTGAGCTTGGAGTTAATTTATCCTTTCCTGAAAAATGCTGTAAAATAACTTCTTGAGTGCATGTGTTTAATTCCGCTGAGGGAGCTATTTTCACATACTGATGATCATTCGTATAAAATGAGACAAAAATTAAATGAGAGAGATTTTTAACCAGCTGAAGCCTGGGGTTCAATATGTTTCGCTACTAAATTTCACTTGATAAAGTCAGAATAATTGTCAATGCAAAATCCTAATGCAGATGCTGTGGTATTTGTGATGTTAAATCTTTTTTTTTTTTTAATACTGAATGGTCAACCCATTTAAAAGGTCTAAAAATGGTGACAAGGCTGCCCTTTCAGATTCAAATGTCTGCCAGAAATGCTGTTCTGGGCCACATCTCTTCCAGACCAGCCATCAAGGCTTCTCCTGGCCCAGTTGTCCTGCATTAAAAATGCATCTGAAGCACCTGCCGTGGGCCGCGGGCTCCCTGCGGGAGCGCTGAGGTGTCCTCTCTTTGCTCTGATGATTGAGTTCCTCCAGTTACCCGTGGACAGCGTTAGCTTTATGTGAAATATCAAAAATCCATCCAGGATTTAGACTCTGTTAGAAGTAAGCCGACTGTCAGCCTGGAGACTCTAAATTGACTACTTGTAAGGAAATTCTGCTGAACCGAGTGTATCGGCACTTCTCTGGCAGACATCCTTGGACTTCGCGGAGTCTTTGCGGTCGTAAAAACGTAGCTCAAGACAAGATGCCGTATCTGAAGCATTCTGACTAATCATACTGTGTTATTTCAGTTTTTGTACAGGCAAACAAACTGCAGCAGCACATCTTTGCAGTCCACGGGCAGGAAGATAAAATCTATGACTGTTCCCAGTGCCCACAGAAGTTCTTCTTTCAAACGGAGCTTCAGGTATGTTTACAACAGGAGTGAAAGCAAAGCTAAAGCTGTTGATTTCTCTGTGCAACCATCACCCTTGTGCGGCATTTAGAAAAGGTGCGTACCCTCAGGATGCTCTCTCCTGCCCTTAAACAGCCTCTCGGTCTCCTCCCCGGGTGCTATCAGGAGAAAGGGGTCTCTGAGCACAGCTGGAATAAATAAATGAGACAAGACAGATATCATGATTCTTTATGAGTATTTCTCTTGACAGTAGCATTGCTACATCCTGACATGTCTACGTCAAACACCTTGTAAATAATTTCTTTTTCTCTATTAATAATTTAGGCACTGATTAACATACAAAGACTAAGCAAATGGTAGCTGCCCCCCCTCCACTTCCTCGCTTTTAAGGCAGAAGTAAAGGAATTTTCCCTACTGAGGTATGAGAGGAAAGTGTGGGTGCAGCTCGACAGGATGCTTAATTAGAGGCTCCACCATGGCACTAGCACATTAATTAGCTGCTGGTTCCACAAACCAGGCGGTACATGCCCGTTTGCCTGGTGGCAATGAGGCCCAGAGCAGTTTTAGCCTCCAGGAAGCCGGTGCCCATTCCTGGGTGCCACCAACCTTTTGGGGCCAGACCCTGCCCTGGCTGTGCTGCTGCAGCCGCTCGTGGGGCCCCGGCCCCAGGGACCACCCTGGAGCTGTGCCGGTGAGGCTGGGGGTTAAATCGCAGAATCACAGAACAGTTTGTGTTGCAGGGCCCTCCCCAGCTCCCCCAGTGCCCCCCCTGCCATGAGCAGGGACATCTGCACCAGCTCAGGTTGCTCAGAGCCCCGTCCAGCCTGGCCTGGGATGTCTCCAGGGATGGTTCAGCCACCACCTCTCTGGCCAACCTGGGCCAGGCTCTCACCACCCTCCGGGCCAACAATTCCTTCCTCATGTCTGGCCCAAATCTCCCTCCTTTAGTTTAAAACCATCACCCCTTGTCATGTTGTAACAGCTAAAAAGTCCATCCCCATCTTTCTTATCGGCCCCTTTTCAGTACAGAAAGGCCACAATCACACCGGTACCTTCGGTGCTCAACACGCGCAGATGCTGAACCCTCCATGACACCTACGCCCGATACCTGGTGGGGGGTGGACCGCCAGAGCTTGTCCTCCTGGCGGGGCTGGATCTTTGAAGGTCCGTTCCACCCCACCCTGTTCTGTGGTTCTAAAGAGCTTGCAGGGAGGTGCCGCCCTGGCCGTCCTCGGGCATACCTGCCCCTCACAGCACGGCCACCAAAGTGCCACTGCGTCCCCTGGCACACGCAGGCTTTTTATAGAACGGTACCGGATGCCTCATTTAAATCTATTAGCTTTATAAACCATGATTCACTTAAACTTTGGAGGGTTTTTATTTATCTTGCCGAATTCCCAAGCTGCTGCCTCTTGTGTCGTGCTGTCACGCTGTGGAAGGATGGTTGATCCTTTCACTTTGTTGATTTTATTTTTTCTTTTTTTTTTTTTCTCCCAGGGGAATCTCCTCTTTCCCTTGTTCTAGCGACCTGATTTGCATAAGTGTACAAAAGTTCTAACTATACCTTGTTAATATTTTAATAAAGTCAGCAGATTTTGGGTTTGTGTGTTCTCACTATGAACGTTTTATGAAGGCAAGAGCGGCTCGCAAAGCCGGCTCTGATTTTTCCTCCCATTTTTCCTTTAAAGTGGTGTTTGGTCAAAATGCCAGCACAACTAAAATGGGCACACTGGCTTCCTAGGTCACTGCATTAACCTTTAAAATCAGATGGTCGAATAAAGAGAACCTTGCTAAATTATAGTCTTAACAGCGGCCTGTTTTTTGCAATTAACAGTTTTAATTACGTAGTGTTTCAATTCCGAAGTGTTGTGCATTGCAAAAGTGCAATTATGATTGTAGTTTTCCAGTTTTTGTGCAGGATATGCGTGCATTTGAAATTTCTGTGCTCATAATAATTACACGGGTAGTTTTGAATGTTGTTGGCTGAATGAAAATTCAATACGTAGCTGCACTGGTTTAGTCTTTATTTCAGAGGTGACTCAGAAATGTGTGTTTACTTGAGGCCAGGGATTTTACTAATGCAAATACCCGAGCCAAGGAGGATACAAAGTGTGTGGATAAATCAGTTAGAAATGCTCAAGACTTTTGAACCAGCCTGTCTTGGTATGATTATCTCATCAGTTTCTGATGTGGAAGCTGCCTGCTCGAAACTCCTCGACTGTTGGTTGTATTTTTGTTGAGTAATGAAGATGTAGTATTAGCTTTTAGTGAACCAGTTGTTCAGCTGCTGGTTAGAGTTAAATCTGCATAAACCTTTTAGTCTCATAACTGTTCTTGTATGGGCAAATCACCATCCATCAAGGGGTTCCGCTGGATGAATTTGACTTTTCAGTTCTGATCTTGCTTTCCCACTGGGGTAAAATAACTGGTGTCAAAATCTGAACCTACGTCTTGTTTTACTTCTTTGTAGTTTTAAGTGAAAGCACTGAAAATACTTTAAAAAAAAATGAGCATTCAACTGTTTCGAGAAGAAATTCAGAGTGGGGTGGTTACAGAAAAGCAAGAAAAATGAGAAGGGCAGGGAAAATGAGAGGCAACGCAGGGAAAAGGTAACTTGTAGAGGTGTCATGGAGCGGCATGAATTAGCCCCACTGATTTGTGAACATTTCTTTAAACGGTTTGGGTAAACACCAAGTAAGCCCAGAAGGACACACGTGTGCCATGGGATGAGACGTGTCACTGCTGTAAATGTACTTCCAGGGCTTGGCGTGAATCCTGCTTCGGCAGCATCCCGCTCTGGAAGCGATCAAACCCTCTTCTCGCTTCTGAACTAGCAGTTGTATTTTAATATAAGTTTATGCTTTGAAGTTTACACCATCTGATGGAGGTGTAAAGCCAAGGCTTAAGAAAGCTCCAAGGAGCTGAGCTCATTTTATACACGGTGGAAGTTCTGGTGTGAATCTGGAGCGATGAGTCAGTGAGGTTACCTTGATGATCTTGCCAGAAGAAAAGAGAATGTTATTTAAGTGCTGACATTATCTCATTGGAAACAAGGAAAGAAAACAGGGTAAGGTTAAGTACGAAACACAAAGGAAACAGTATGTGTGATAACCACACGTACCCTTAGGGCAGGGGAGGAAGGGCTGGCAGCTCCGGCTTTTTCACATCCTCAATTTGTCAGATTGACAGCTATGAATATGATGAAAATCTCCAGGAAAAAAGTAAATGCATAGCTCGTGTATAGAACACCAAGGCTATGGCATTTCATTCCCCTCAGTGAAAGCAGCGCAGGGGTGGAGGGCTGAGGGTTCCTCCGGCGTGGGGCAGGAGGGCTGCGGGGCAGGAGGGCTGAGGGTTCCTCCGGCGTGGGGCAGGAGGGCTGCGGGGCAGGAGGGGCTGTGGCTCCCCCAGCCCCATCTCCAGGACCCGTGGCAGGAGCTGCCGGCCCCCCCGGTGTCGGAGGTGGGAGATGCGCTGGCACCCCGGCAGCTGAAATGCTTGTCCTCACGATTTAAAAGGCAGAAGCCCCTGCCGACACCATAGATCAGAAATCACGACAGCGAGAGTTGTATCTGTGGCGTGACTCAGAGCAGGAGGCCACCTCCTCCACTGCTTGCATCCACAATTACATTAAGCAAATTGTGACTGAGCAGCGATTTTCAGAGGAAGCTTAAGGAGGATTTTCATAGGTTCTCCTTTGCCACACTGCTTTTTCCAAGGAGCCATCACACAACCAATGAAGTTATTTGTATTTAAAGGATTAATCCCTGCTGTTTGCTTGTGTGCTGTTAATCATACTGTTACCTCTTAAATGATTACAATTGAGGAAAACTAAGGCAAGGGATATAATAAACAATGCGCAAATAATCCAGGTACCGAGGGAGCGGGGTACCTGCCAGGTCTTTCCTAGCACAGGTGTTCAGGTGTTTTATTGCCTGCTATGAATAAAGGGCTTTCTTTTCTGTTCAGATTTGGAGATATGTCAAGCCACTAAATTAAGGGAGCTTCACCGGAGGAATCTGCTGTCATTTGAAGTGCCCAGTTTCTTTAAACATACGCATATCGAAAGGAGAAGCGGCTACCATGGCTCATTGGCTAGCACCGTGGTCTGTCTCCGTCCTCATTTTATTTTATGTGAAAAGCTGGCAGTTTTCACATATCCATAAACAGGCATGAGCTGCTGCACAGAAATTGCACTCATTATATTAATAATGATTTACCATGAACGTCCTCCGGGGGCTTGATTTGGTCCACATCAAAGTCCTTGGGATTCTTTCCGCTGATTACAGCAGATCAAGCCCTAAGCAGGTTTTATTTTTAAGTCTCTTTCACGTGGGCTGGGTGTTAGACCTGTGGGGGCACCGCAGCCCCCACTCCCCCGTGGGGGACGTGGTGGCTTCGCCGGGAGCGGAGCAACGAGGAGCGACATCTCCAGGGGTCCTTGGGGCCACCTGGGTCCCACAGCATCCCCCGAAGCACGTGGGGAGAACGAGAGCCTTTGGGCTTGTGGGTGACCCCCGGGCGAGTCCGCAGGGCTCAGTTTGCCACCGACGCTCAGGGCGCTGGATCAGGACTTAAGCAATTTTGGGTCTGGACCCAGCTATTCAAAATCTTTTAGTGGTTAATGTCTTGAGCTCCTGCTTGAAAAATGGGCTTTGCCGACTTCCTGGGGGTACAAGGAAGCTTATTTAAACAGGAGTCAAAGTTTTCTTCCAAACAGCCCTGAGCTTTGGAAGCCCAGAGCTTTGGGCACCAGTGGTACCATCAGTGGTATTTTGATGAGGTTGCAGAAAATATTTTTCCTTGGGGAAGTGCGTGGATGGCAGGACAAATGGGACCTGAAATGTGGCTCTCTCTCAAGGCAGTGCTTTCATTTAACATAACTTTTGCTGTACATCAGGACTTAGATGTGACTTAGATGTTAAACACCAGGCGCTTCTTGCTGGAAACAAACCACAAGCTCTTGCTGAGTTTCATATGAAGCCCCCACAAAATTATGTGTAGAACTAATTTTCTGCAAGTAGAATCTGTTTTTTTTTCTTTAAACAGAATTTATATCTTTGCATTTTGATTGCTGATAGGCTCTTAAGAGTCCGTTATATTTTTTTCTTTTTTATTCTTTTTTTTTTAAATATGTTCGTCTTCCTTTAAAATCCTGAAAATGACTTAGTTATCCTAGCAGATTTGGCTAGCGTTTCTTAAAAAATGTTGCTATGGTGCTTGGAGTATTGTTAAATTTTAATTATTAGTAGTTACAAAGCTAATAAATTACAATACCAAAATCTATTCCAGCCATATTGCTGGGTTTCATGCAGATGCCGTCAGATAATTATAACTAACAATAATTAAAAATTAAAAGTGCTGTAGGCACATACCCATCACGTTGAGTCTGTCTGCCTGCCTGAATGTTCTTTATGGACTGCAAACCCACAAGTTTTATCTCTAATCTGTTGTCACAGTAGGGAAGGGTTTTACCTATGAGGTGTCCAGTTTTCAGTGCATATGTTTAAATTGGGTGGAAGAGCAGTATATGGCTGTTTAATAATTTGGGGTTAGGAAGAGCCTCCCATGAGGAGCAGAGCTTAGAGATGCCCTCGTGGAAGGTGGGGCTGTCGCTGCAGCGGCTGCGCTCGGGGTTCGGAGCGGGAGATGCTGGAGGTTTCCTGGGCTCGATGGTGCAGAGGGGGATGTGGTGGGTAAGAGCAGGTGCTGGTCCTGCTCCTGCACCTCTGCGTGGTCTCAGCACCGCTCCCCTGGCACAAAACGAGGTGGTGGTTCCTGCCTCTGGGGCTGGGCTGCTGTGGGAACAGCCGCATCATCCAGATCGCGTGGCCCATTCTGTTGAAACAGAGGCGGGCGCAGAAACCTGGGATTGCCCTGTATTGGACGTAGCGACAAGGTGTGGCATTTTTTTTATTTGGAAAGATGATTCTGTTCAATATATTGCTGCGTCTTGATCAACCCTGAGGTCTCTTCAGTGAGATGCAGAAAGATCTCTCAAGTCTGCCAGGACTCACCTGAGATGAAGCTTGGAAATATCTGGCGCTAGCGTAGCGTGTCCCATTACAAAAACCCCTCCTTGGTTTCTTACCCCATTCGCGCTGTTCCATGGCTGGCCCTGGCTGACAAAGTGTACGCAACTTTGCGTTAACATGTGCAGAAAACCCAGCGGCGGTGCCGAGCAGGGGGGAAAAAAAGCAGGGAGCCAGGTGAAAGGCATCATTTCAGTCATTAATGCACTTAAGCGCACCCGGGTGTCACCATGTGTGATGGAGTGTAAGGAGGCATGTCGTTCCAATGTGGCAGCGCTGGCACACAGAAGGAGCTTCCTACAGCAGAGATGGCATCGGATCCGGTGTGCCGGCTGCCGGCGAAACCCGCCGGTGCCTGTCAGCGATGCCCTAGGGCCAGGGGCCAGGCGACTTTGGCGTAGGCACCGTGCCATCCCAACAGATGGGCAGGAGCTGCCGCCGCCAGGAGACAACCTATATGCATCCATTGTGTTTATTGAGAGTACAATTCCTGGCTGGAAACGTCCAAATGTCGATTTATTCGGAGATAAGATGCCTTTAGTTTAATGGATATGGAAACGCAGCCTAGCTTTGAACGAATTACTGTACATACGTTACAAAACGTAATGCAGACACGCAAATGTAGGATGTGCTGCTGGTGGGGAGTCCAGTTAAAGGTCTGTGGTGACACACAGAGTTCCTCCTCAAACTGGCTCGAGGTGCCAAGGTACTACTTGCCGCTAAGTACTAGAGACCAAATTTTGTAGGAGCTGCACTTAACTGCAGAAGTCGCAGGTGCTGTAGATCACGGTGTGCCGGGAGCCAACCTTTCACATGTGCGGGTTTTCCCTTCCCTCGAAGCTCTTAGTGCTGGAGACCGTTTTTACTTGCGTGGCTGAAATGAGGGTGGTACGTTAATCCAGATCAAAGCTAGGCCAGTTTACACGTCTCACTGGAGGAGTTTGTTTTCCGTGTGACAGAAGGAGAGAAAAGTCATATAATGCTTTTATATTTGACAACATCGCTGGCCACCAAAAAGAGTAATTTCTGGAAGCATCCAGAGAGGAGACTGTGTGCCCCTGCTTGTTAGCTTCATTCAATTCAGACTTATTAGAGTTCTTGAAATATGTGCTTTAAGGACCCTTCTGAATATACAATTTGGTATTCATAAAGATCCAGGCATATGCTATGTAAATAAATAAAGTGGGAATGTTTTACTTCCGGATACTTTAATACGTTCCCCTCTTCTTGGAAACGGAGCACACGGGCTGCGTTCAACATCCATCCCTCACCAAAAGGAGGAAGCACAGGAGAAGAAATGAGAAATGGATTTTCTTTCAGAAAGACCAGATTGCACTCTCTGGTCTGGCAATAACAATTACTAATGACATTTAGAGAGAAATTAAGGATGAGAAATGCAAGTTGGCATTTCAGCAGTGCCAGTCAGTAACATTGCATCAGAGCTCACAGGAGAGATGAGAAAAAGTTTAGGGATGGAAAATTAATTTTGTTATGTCAACAATTAACAAATACCTTTTCTTCATTCTTTACCATATTATCACAAATTACCACTGTGATAGTATTTAGCAGCTCCTCAGGTGAATGAAACAGCGCTTTGAAATGCTGATTTCTGGAGTCAAACACACACTTTTTGTGTTTCACTCTGTTTTGTTGAACAGTGAATGCCAGGGAGAGGTTCAAACTGACCAGGGAGGGAGAAAAAGAGCTCTTGAACGTGTGGCAGCAAGAACATTCTGTGTGGCTTCTCTCTGCAGATCTCTGTGGTTTTTATAACCATGAATAAATGAAGCTTACCAGCACGTTTTTCTGAGCTTGTTTTTTCCTGGTTTCCAAATTTGGAAAGGCAGAGGTCAAACGATATACCCAAATCCATGCAGGAAAATTGATGTAAAGCCCCGGAAGCCTCAGACCTTTTTATTCCGAGGTCCTTCACGTGTTCCCAAGGTGAAATTCCTGTTCCCGTAGCAGGGTGGTAAGAAGCTGCTCTGAGCAGAGGGACCGCGGGTCCGGGTGCTGCTGCTTGGCCCTGCCAGGCTCCAAAACACGCATCTTTCTAAAACAGAAACAGAACATTTGTCTGATACATAGGCAAATAATTTTATTCTTGTTTTGTTTTCTCTTCGAAAAGTCCCGTCGCACTTTGCCGGCGGGAAGAGATCTCTAATGCAGCCCTTGGATTTTCTCCTGCCGCAGTAGCTGCTCTGCCGGGATTAACCGCGCTCCCTCCTGCAAGCGTCGCTCGCAGCCAGCGGACCCGCCGCGGTTTGCGGAGGCGGAGGGAGCCGCTGCGAAGGGCAGAGCGTCAGCCTTACTCATGGAAAATAGCGGGGCTCCATCAGCCTCTGCTTTACAGAGCTCGCCCAAGGTGCTGCGCAGCATCCTTTTAAAAGTCCAGGCTCTTCATTTGCTTGCTGCTAGAGCAAAACGGGGATGCTTGTCCAGACATAACAGTGTATGCCTGAGTGTTTTCACAAGAAATGTCTAGATCATTAAATATAATAGGTCTCAGCTGCAGTTTTGATCACTGAAGCATGCACACAATTCATCACAGCAAATTAGGGACGTCTTTGTAACTTATCTTTCTGCAATTTGCTGGCACTTTTAGAGAGCCGAAACTTACATCGTGTGTGCTGGAGAAGCCATTTCAGATAAAATATTCCGTGCGTATTGTTGGAGAACAAGGATTCCCTAATAACAAAACCGTGGAGCAGTCTGTGTTTCTGCTCCCACGTCTTGCAGAACCAGCAGTAGCACCAGCAGAGATCCCCAGCCACATTCATTATTTATATATCTGAGTGAATTTCTTGTCTGCGGTAAAAGAGATATAAGCTTCAACATCAGGCTGTTTGTGCCAAATTCCGTCCTGCCGCCCGTTCAGGAAACCTGAGGCAGCCGCGGTTCTCAATCATTACACAGCCCATTTATCTGATTGGAGTTTTGTCCTCACTGAAATGTTGCTTGTTCTTTAAAAGCTTAGTTTGACCTTTGGAAAGAAAAGGCATTTGCTTTTTTTTTTTTTTTTTTTTTTCTTAGAACCCAAACCTGCTTAAATGGAAATTGGCATTCAAAAGCACAGTTACTGAAAAGCATTTACTTTATTACTAGCCGAGAACAGACGCTAGTGGGCTCGAAAATTACATTTCAGTGGATTCATCAGTTTCAGTCACTAGTTAGTCTGGGAACAGATGGATGTATTTGTAACAGTTAACATGAATTTATACCCTGGATTTCTACATTTGCCTTAAGAGCAGCGCTGTCTTAGCTGCTGACTAGAAGGGTTTGGAGATGTATTTTATTTGTTTTATTTTCCTGGCAGTGGATGCGGTCGTTTCTAATTGCAGAGATTTCTTACATCATAGAAAGCGCCTTTTTTCAGAAATGTGGATGATATAGCTACTGCGTAAGGAAAATGTTGGAAAAGAATCCCCCAGCATGGCTGCTGCAGAAAAAATAAACATCTCAGCCAAACCTAGATAAACCCCCACGGACGGAGAATATAATTTTCAATAACTAGATATTTTTAACTCGGTGTGTGAAGGTAGTGATCACAGTTGCCTGTATTTGCATCTAGGGTCTGCCACAGTCTGACTGCTTGTCTCTTCCCCCCGCAGAAATTTAAGGCGACTGGTTAACAGAGCAATGCATTCAGCCCTCCATCTCCAAACCAGAAAGAAATACGGCCCCAGCCTCTACCACATGGCATCTTTAGGTTTCGGGGATTTCGTTTAAATCTGAAATTTATGTCCAGGAGAAATAAATTATTAGATTGTAAAAGCAGCCAGGGAGGGAGTAAATATAGTCTCTTTTGTCCTCTATATCATTTCCCCAGGAAGATAATAAATGTATGGCAAGCGTCTTGTGTTTCCTCAGCCGTGCCGATGCTGCGTGTGCGCTGTATTTCAGAGCTGAAATTCCAGACAGGGAATCCTGGAGCGATGCTGTGCGGCTGCTGGCACTCTGGCGGAGCCCCCGTCACTTGTCCTGGTAGAAGGAATTTGAAAAATAGTTTCATGAAGGAGTGTCGAAGGCTTTGGGTGTACCTCTGAGTTGGAGATACAGGGTGTAATCTCGGGTTTATCTCCTGGGCCAAGCTTCCCGGGTGGTTTTACAGAGCACGAGAGACTCCTGCTCACTCCTCGCTGTGACCAGAGGGGCAAGGAAGAAAGGTAAAATGATTTAGAAAACAGCTTGTTTGCAGATGGTGCCTTTTGTGCCATTTCTGCTTATGTTAAATGAAAATGGGATGGGACTGTTAGACATGTGCATGTGCAGTGACCTGACGGGCACAGTAAACGCTAATGGACTGATCGCTAGCCTTGTGTTCTTTCTTAACATTTCATGTTTCAAATTCCTTCCCCAAAGGGCTGTGGGGCATTGGAACAGGCTGCCCAGGGCAGTGCTGGAGTCACCATCCCTGGAGGGGTTGGACAGACAGAGATGAGGTTCTCAGGGACATGGGGCAGTGCCAGGGCTGGGTTATGGTTGGACTCGATGATCTTGAGGGTCTCGTCCAATCTAAATGATTCCGTGATTCTACGTTAACCGAATTGCCTCGGCTTTGCACCCGCAGAACTGGTCACAGCAGCTCCCGCGCCAGCCCCGGGAGAGCCCGAGCACCAAACCTTCTCATTTGCTCCTGTTGCACGGTTAAACCTGAATAAATTGCCACGGGCACTGAGGTTTGACTGCGGATAGTGTATCTGTCGTCAGAGCATTACATTGCTGTGTCTCCAAAAGGACCAGAGAGGAGGTTTAGAGCATATTTACTGCTGAAAAATTTGTCCTCCTTTGGGGCCAACACATGCTCTTAGTCTTTGCATGAAATCACGGTTGTTTAAAATGTAGCATCTTGCTGTTTAGAAGTCAGATTTTCTTGAGGCCAGTGACACTGTGGTAATGGAGTAGCACTGGCTGGAAAATCCCATTTTTTAACGGTGACACTTGTTTCACACACAACCCACAGCAACATTGCCTCGCTGTTTTGTGTCATGATGTCTTGGAGGAGACATCTCGTGTTGGTGATATTTTGGTCCCTCTTTTACTTCTGAGAACAAATCCTGCTTGGCTGTTCCGTACCCCTGGCTCCTCTGGGGTTAATGCCCCAAGGCAGATTTCTGCTCTGCTGGTGGCATGGACACTAACGGGTGGCTTTATAAACTCTGGCCTTGCTATTTTATAGCAGAGACAGTTGCATTGGAGGATTTTTATGCTGCTTTTGAAATGAGAAACCAGCAACAACAGCCACTACATCCAAGGCATCAGGCCACTGACCAGCGGTTCTGTCAGCCCGAGCGGCGCGTGGGCGCCCCGTGACAGCAATATCCACGGCACAAGGCGGTACAATTTGTCGGATCCGTGTGCCGTTAGAGGGAATTTTACTGTAGTTGCTGCTTTTTGAAAGAATTGCCGCTGGAAGGGCTGCACTGGAGCTGCGGGTGGCTCGGCTCGCGTGGAGCCCGGCCGTCCACACTTGCTGATTTGGGCCGAGGAACCAAATTCAGCCGCAAGTCCCATCATTCAACGGAGGGTGTTGCGTAAGTGAAGAGTGTGAGATGTGGCCCCGTTAATGTTTGCATTAAAATTCACAGTTAAGGCTGAGACTGTTTTATACCTGGTCCTTACTGGCGCGGAAAAAGAAACCACAAAAAAGCCAATGGTGTTCAGTGACCCTCGCCATACCGCAGTACAGCAGGGCGAGTTCAGGAGCCAGCTTTAGGTTCAACTTTGAATTTCCTGGCTTTTGTTGGGTTATATTCCCGTGGGAACGGTCACTCAATGAAGCTTTTGTCTATGCATTTTGACTGGTGACTGCTAAAGGTACTATGTAAAGCGTTTCCCTTTTGCTCTAAGTATTTTTTCAGAAAAACAAGTGTGAGAGGACGCTGTCCTGGTCTTATAGTAAAGGTCAAGTCAGGAAATTATTTCGTAGCAGAGTCACAAAGGGTACCGTAATGAAGATGCCAACCCTCACAGAAATGGACAATTAACTGACTTCTGCAATGTGGTTTACCTTAGACCGAGGAGGGATGAACAAGACGTGCCTCAGGCTTTAAATAAAAGCTGAGACTAAGGGGCCAAGTAGGGTGCTGGGATCCTGCTCCGGGACCAGCAGCGCCTCTGGGATTCAGTCCGGATGAAACGGTGGGGCTGGGGGACGAGTGGAGCAATTCTACAAATACTCTGGTTTTACGCACTTCTGACAACAGTGAGTAAATGTGTCCCTCTCCCTTTACATTTAGGAAGCGTAAGGTTCCTCCCTCGGCTTATTTTGGTCTCGTGCATGCTGAACCGTAGACTACAAGTCACAAGGACGCTGACAAATTTGCATTTCTGAGCGCGGTTCCCAGGAGCAGGCGGTCCCTCGGGACGGGTGTTCTTGGCTCCCTGGTTTCACTGGGTGCCGCAGTGAGTCACGATGTGTTTACCGCTGGCTTCTCCAACAGAAGATTCCGGTTATCTCTTCATAATGTTTTCTCCTGCGGTTTTTATTTCCAAAGTGCCACGGTAAGGAGGTTTTCCCCAAGGCTTTAGTTTGCTTTTGTGCTTCAGCATTTTACCCAGTGTTTTTGGAAGAAGCGTATAGAGTTTTCAGTGAGGCATTTAATCGAATATGAGAGGCTGTGCCAGGCTTAGGCTCACATTTGGAGTTCATTTGTAATAGGCTCACTTCGGTTTATTCTGAGTTTTTAGAGACGAATAGAAAGAGATGACGGGGCTCGAAGACTGATGATACAGAATTATTAGTCTCAAGTGGAAAAGGGAAAGCATGTTAGGTGAGTTGTCAAGGTCTGATTAAGACTAAACAACCTGAATTAGAAGAGAAATTAAGTTCATAAATCATCTAAAAAATCCTGAGCTGGTGCGAGAAAAGGCTGGCACTCGGAAAATAACTCTAAGAAAGGTATTTGTGTAAAAAGGTAATTTTTTCAAACCCAGCATAACATAGAAATGCCTACCAAAATTCAAGAATACATGGAAATTAACAGAAGGGGTGTAAGTATAGAGACAAACAGAGCAGGTCTGTTGGGAGGATGCAGCAGGGCAGTCTGGGCAGTCACACCTCAGCACAGAAAAAGGTTTATTAAAAATAGCAGACGGTGTTTAGTCGGTCACGTGTGGGGTGGCTTTTTTCCCTGTTAGTGTTTTCTGAGTCCTGCATTTTCCCGTCGGTCCAGCCGAAGCGCCGGGTCCTGCTGCCGGAGGAGCCGGGCGGGTGTCTGGGGTGGCTCGGGGTGTCCCCAGGGTGCACAGACACGTGTTTCGGTGTCCCAGCACCAGCGGGAGGTGCATTTGGCCCCGTGCAAGCACCAGAGTGACTCAACGCAGGTATTTCCATTGCAAACAGGCGCCTTCACTTTCCAGCCAACACCAAACCTCCAGGTGGATTTTCTTAGACATTTGCAGCGATTTTTTTTGCTCAATAACTTGTAAAGGGCAGGTTCCTAACGGTATTTTTCATAACAGCCACGTGGCAGCGCTCAGATGCTCGGGATGAAGGCAGCGGTGACAAAGGAGGTGCCACCTTCCCTGTGCCTCTGCCTCATTTCAAGGGATTCTTCAAATAAAGAAGGGACATGTGAACCCCTCTTGCCTGATGATCTTATTTTTTTATTGAGTACCATGATAACTTGGAGTTCGCTTGTTACAAGCATTTTATGTAGTAGGTGAAATACCAGGGGAAAGGAAAGAAGTGAAACTGTATTTCCTGAAAAACGCTGCTCTGAACGTATAAATGTCACCGGGTGATTGTTACCTGAATCAACTGGAAGGGGAATTAACACCTGGTTTTATGGGAAGCATTGGTTACCACTATCAGTTTTAATGAAGTGTATTAACTAAATTGTGTTCTGAGTGTTCATTCAGCCCAGTTTATGGCACACTCTTGAGTACATTTACTGTTTGTCAGAAGTGCAAACTAGTGAACATATGAGGCTTTAAGACAGGCCATCTGTTAGTCTTAGACCCTTGGATAATTGTCAAGCAGTTCTAAAAATAAGCACACACAAACTGCAAGGGGGTGCAAAGGTGATTTTTCTTTAGAGTCTGATAGTAAAGAGAAAGGAGCGACCAGAAATTAAAAATAAAAATAAATAGGTTTATCCTGTAAAGGAAGCTCATTGTACTTTTCTCCCTTTTTTTGTCGCCCCCTCTTCAGTATGTTGGGGGTTTTTTCCCCCCTTTTTTTTTTTTTTTTTTTAACTTTAGGTTTTTTCCTCTTGCTCTTCTGGGTCATGGCATCCCTTGAATGCCTCTCCAGTTTAGGATTAGAGCAGCACCAATTTAAGGCTCACAGCTTTCTGTAGAGAGCATAATCTCCAGTAGCTAAAGCAAGGGTCGTCTTGTGTCCTCTGCCTCAAGTAATCCCTTTATAAAGTCAAGGCATGAAGATCTTCATCTTTATGAATTGCTGTTAGGGGGAAATAGTACCTGTGCACATAGGCGTATGTGCTTATGGGTGTATAATGAGGAATAATGGCTGAGAGATATTTTTGGACCAGTTTGAACTCCAAAGATGCAAAACACTGTTTGAAACAAGAACGCCGCAGATGGCATTTCGTAAATATTTAGACACTCTAACTTCTGTTTGTAGCGGTTTGGAGGTTTTGTTTTGTCATTTTATATAGATATATGTTCAAATGTGAGACTTGAACGTGGCAAGATGCCGGTGCTGGCAGTCACAGGGGGTCACTCCTCTGGTCCCCCGGCCCCACTTGTGAGGGGCGAAAGAGGGAGAATGGGGAGGGGGCGCAGCCTGAGGGGTCCCCAGCTGAGACCCACAGTGTCTGGAGGGGCTGGGAAACCTGGGCTGGGAGGTGAGAGAGGCTGGGAGAGCAACCGGGGTCCCGCCGGGGTCTGGAGGAGCCCCGGGCACCGGGAAAGGCCGGGCACAAGGTCGGGCAGGCGGGTCCAGGCGTCACCCCAGGTCAGTGTTCCCATTCTGGGGTGGGTGTTTCCAGAGAGGGTGGTTTGGGGTGCCGGTGCATCCCCGGTGTCCCCAGGCAGGGAGCCATGGGGCGGGCAGGGCAGGCGGGACACACAGACACCCGCATCCTCGTGCCGATGGGTCACGCGATGGCTCATCACCAGCTGAGTTTCCCGCTGGCTGTCGCTCGAATCCGTTATCTCCGTAATTCCTATTGAAACGATTTGGGGAACGGTTTCTGTTCATTTTAATGGGGTGTGGAAGGGGAGAGAAGGGAGGCTTCGTAACCTTGACTCAGGGTCCCCATCTCTGTGTGACACTGCAGAATGCTGATGAATGTCACTTGAGGGTGGCAGGCATCACCTGCCTTGTCGTGCCATTCCTTAACCCCTGGATAACATACGGTCTTTTAGGTGTATACCCTCACGCACACAGACAGCACACCTCTAAGCGGCTGGTACGAAAAGCCTAAATACAAACCAGATGCACAATGGTACTATAGACTGGATGTATGACGGCCCCAAACCATTATCACACCCCTCGCAGTTGCATTTTATTTTTTTCACCTGCTCCTGTGTCGTACACCTGTGATTTGTTGGCAGCGAACGGCGCTGCAGCGTGGGAGCCTCCCAGCGTGACGACCTGGCTCAGAGCTTCGCTCCGTCATGCGCTGCTTTTTTGTGTGTGGTTTTTTTCTCTCGATCTTTATATAGCTTGTAAGAGTCCTTTGAACTGCTGTAAGTGATCATCTTTCAAGCCCGATGCTTTCCTTCTTGACACGGTGCTCTGAAAATGGAGATTGTCATGCCAGTGTTTTCATCAGAATGCGTGTAGAAAAACAGAGGAATATTCATTGTAGATGTCCTGCACAAATGGCTTGATCCCCATCCAGAGGGCAGGCAGGGGGTGTCCCCAGGGAAGATCTGGAGAGCAATCACTATCTACACAGACAATAATCAGCCATTCTTTGAAATCTTTTTATTGCCCGCAAAACCCGTTGCCCAGTTCCTTGGTCACAGACACTTCCACAAATGTTTCATTTGGGGATTGTGCTGCCAGTAGAAAATGCCACTGAAACCCTGTGACAGCCCTAAGGCTCGGGGTAGCTGCATTTTTCCCACCGACGTGGCTAACGGAATTGCTATCCATTTTGCATGATTATCAAGAAAAGAAAAGAAGGAATTTTCCAACCTTGT
This sequence comes from Caloenas nicobarica, assembly GCF_036013445.1. NCBI lineage: Eukaryota > Metazoa > Chordata > Aves > Columbiformes > Columbidae > Caloenas > Caloenas nicobarica. The sequence continues at coordinate 3,799,836 of NC_088253.1, read as the reverse complement.
GCTATAAATAAGCTGTGACTTACTTGATCCCGACAGGTGACTTAGCGCCGCTGTAGGGTTTTCCAGCTGCAGTAATGTCTCAGAATGATGTGTTCGGGGGGTGTCAGCTGTGAGCCGTGCACAAACCAGGGGGCCTAGCGGGAAGAACCATTTTTAATGTTCAGCTTCCAAATCATGTCCTGTCTCCTGCCAGCCCCCAAACGCATCCGATGTAGGGAAGGCCTCATGCATGGGTGAGCATGTGCAGACACAACACACGTGCCTGGAGAGGCTTTGCCTTTGGGGCTGCTCTATTTTCCTTTGAAAATCACCATTAAGATTTATTTTTTTAACAACTATAACTTCTAGAGTTGAAAAATCACGCCTGAGCTGTTTGCCACCAGCCCACCCTGCGGCTGGAAAGGTGGGGGAAGTTTCCCAATTAGTCAGAAGAGGCTCCTGGGGCAGAGCCGTTCCTGTAGCATATGACGTGTTTCAAACCCCTCGCTCCCTTCTGACCTTTCTGGTTTCATTCTGCCGCCCGGAACAGCCCCGTGTAGCATTGGAGCAAAAGCCGTTTCTGCTCGTGCAAAGTCTGGTCAGGCAGGGGCATTTGCTTTGTTGCCACGCACAGAGGCGCCTAATGTTGAGGTTATTTGATAAAGCACGGGTCGAATATGCAAAATGCACGTGTGAGAGAAGAGACATGAGTGCTGAACATCCCGGGCGCTTTCTGGCCTCCGTGGAGCACAATTCCAATGGGCTGCACGCACGTGGGGCAGGAGGAGCAGAAGCAAGAGATACGACATGATGGTTGCTAGTAACGGGAGACAGGCTGCCGGACCTTTTTTGGGAAACCATGTTTGTGTGGTCTGAAATACATTTATTTATTAACTGCTTGGTCCGGGGACTAGTCAGTGTATCGATTGCCAGTAATGCATGCAAAGGGAATAAATGGTACATTCTCAAGATGTTAAGGCAAAATCAAGATTTGCACATGAAAAATGGAAATATTTTTATCTGATAGCCCTACAGCAGGGCTGGTTTCTCAGCTCCTACCTGACCCAGCTCAGCATGGCTGCAGGATTTGAGTAAAATCTGTTTGTTTCTTTGTGTAAACTCCGCTCACAAACCCAGTATATTCGTTGTATTAGGAGTGTGCAGAACATACGATTAACCCATGTGTGAGGAGGGAGGGCTCGCCATGAAAGCTTCATTATCAGATTTAGAGCCACATACCATTCCTTTATTGACCTGCCTGCTGTAATCAATGCAGCAGCCACACAAGTTTGAAATCATGTTCCCCGACTGTAGACTGTGCGTCATGCATCTAGTGCTGATTGTGCATTATCTTTTAAATGACACTGCCTAAATAAGTATGGATTTGTCTGCCACGAATAGCCCTGCTTTCGATTTGAAGATGGTAAACCTTTTGCTTTTTTTATTGATATTCAGGATGACCTAAAAATAGAACTATAATGAAGTGCACGAGAAATGGCCATTGTTAAAATGCTGAGGAGTGTCTGAGCACAGAGCCTGGGTATTCTTTAATATTTTTCTGCTTTCCCACTTTGGTTTAGCAGACAAGCTCCTTGCCAGTGCTGCCACCATGCTTGTAGGGCTCCATCCGTCCTCGTCCATAAAGCTGGTACTTGATTTGAGAATAAGATCCAGCACCGCAAAGGTCATTCCGTGCTAAGGCCAGGAAAATCTCCACGTATAGCAAAGTAAAACACCGTTGGATTTTACGTTTGGTGCTGAGAAATTGTCTAAAAGCAAAGTAGTTTCAACTATCGCTTCACTTGACGTTATTAGAGTATAATGCGTTATCCCTTGATAAGCCTTCCAGGTCTTTGCAGAGTACTTCTGGGTTTTGATTCTGAAATATTCGGTGTCACAGACGGGGGTGTGCTCAGTGTTACGCTCAGCCAGGACCTGTTCTTTTGCCGTTTTGTCAGTTGATTGTCATTTAATTTCCGAAGGGCAGTGACAACACTTCAGCCGCCTCCGTCACCTCCTGGCGCGCTGAATCCCGACCTGTTATTGTGCGGAGTTGCCTCTCAGCCAACTTTTGCCGTGATTTAGGAACTCAGCGGCACTTCTGACACCTGGTGGTCACTTTCTGGGAGTGCACAGTCCAGAAATGCTCCCGCAAACGGGGTCAGCATCATGGGCCCCCCGCAGCGCAGGTCCCTGTTAGTGCTTCCCGCAGGTGGGTCTCACCAGGGAGATGGCACCTCTGGATAATGTGCAGGATCGCGCTTTTTCCTGGTTGAAATGGATAGTACAGAAGGACCAGATGATTTATGAAAAGTTAAAATATCTGATCTTATTTTAAAGCTTCGTCATTGTAAATAAATAATTAGATTCAAAATTCATTTTGTGTTTAACAACTTACTCTTTGAGCTGGCAGACCTGCCCAGCTCTGTTATTAGGCAGATGGAGAGCAGTACAATTGCTGAGGCTTGAAAGAATGCAAATGAATTTTTATGTTTCAGGATGCTGGGGACCCAGCTCAAGAAAAACTCACCGTGAAGCACACGTCTAGTTGCTCAAATAGTTGAATAATCAGGCGAATAAAGCTGAGCTTGTGTGTAGGACTGGGCTTTCAGTCGGCACGCAAAACTGGGTGAAGTGGTGCTGCTGTGACAACACGCTGCCGAGGTTGGCCAAAGGATTTACTGGCTCCTGCCCAAAGCGCAGGACGGGTCAGCGTGCTCCAGCGCGAGATCCTGCGGCGGCGCGAGGCTGCCGCAAACCTCCCAAAAGGGAAAAAGGGAACAAAAAAGACTCTAACCTGCTGAAAGAAACGCGTAGAGCAAAGCCTGTTCTTTAAAGAGGTTTAACTTCTGGGTTCCGTGTCCAGCCTTTTCCCGCTGGGTGTGTTCCCTGCTGCCCGAGCTGGCGGTTCAGCTGCTATTGCCGAAGTATTTCTTGGACCAAGGACTGCGTGTCACAATCTGGTGTCTCTTGCTGCCAGTACTTGCACCCGGTACTAGTCAGATTAAAAGAGTAAAAATACGGCGAGGGTTCCCCCAGCAATTCAGATCTTTTTTTTTTTTAATTGTTACACTTAAGGGAATCCCTAAAGGCGGTTTTTGCCCATGAATTTTTACCACTTTGTATGTATTGAAAGGAAAAAGAAAAAAAAAAAAGAAACCCTTATGGCAGTACTTGGCTTGTAGCATTTTTTTTCGAAGTTCATGCCAGCATTAACAGATCTGTCAGAACAAAGCAAATGTGTCATATTGGCAGCTGTTACTTATGAGTACTTTTGCTTTATTGCATTTTGTTTTGTAATAAGCGAGAAGCTTTTATGTGGCGCTCCGCATAAATGGTACTGAGTAGGAGGGTATGGGCATGCTTTCTATTATTCTGCCCCTCATGCCTGTCTCCTTTTTTCGTCTTTGCAGAACCACACGTTGAGCCAGCACGCACAGTGAGGCACTGGCACGACAGGACACCTCTCTGCAGAAGACTTGACGGTGGCACAGTGGGGAGGACCATTTGAACATTACATCCAATCAAAGTGTCATTTGCAACCCAGATGTAAAACTCTAATGATTTGGCCATGAGGCGCTGCTATTATAAGCAGCTGGAAATGAATATTAATGGAAGAGATTAAAAGTATTCCATGCTCAGTATTTTTTATTGTCCTGCTTCAGCTAGTGTACTTTAGAGCTTCTGCTTCTGACTGAATTTATAGTGTTAGATAAATCTGCTTTGATGCTGTTGCCCTTTGTTGCTTCCTGTATTATACTGATAGTTAAAGATTAGGTGTGATTTTTTTCCTTTTTTGTTAACTGCTTTTTAATTGCAATTTTAGGTAACTGTGCATCGTGATGTGATTGCTTGGCTATTGTCTGAATATTTCTTTTTAATTTTTTAATTAAAGACTAATGCTTTGATTGGATTTGCCAGTTCACCGGACAGTGATTAAAATTATGTAATGAATATAATCGGTTTCAGTGCAACTGGATGGTCTGCTTTATAAATGTGACTTAATCTGATTGCAATAACTAGTACAGTTCAATAAAGGGAATACATGAGCTCAGCCTCAGCAGTTGTCTGTCTGTCGGTCCCCGCTGACGGGTGTCAGTCCCAAAGCGATGGCTCAGCCCACAGCCCAGGAGGGAGGAAGATTTGGAGGCAGCGAGAGCCGCGTTCCTGCGTCTCCCAGCTCCCGCGGCAGGCCGAGGGCAGGTAAGAACATCTCCTGTGAATCTGGGCACAAAAAGGCGTCGTTAGCTTGCGATGCTCTTAACTTCTACTCAAGTCAACAAGAATGCAGGGGGCCTGGTCTGCAGCTGCCTTGACCCCGTCTCTGTGCATCTTTGTTTCAGTACAAAAAAAAATAGCTTTCTGGATCCTATACAAATGCGCAAATATTGGATCAGGCCTCAGGGAACCTCGGTAGGAGGCTGAATATTTCAAGCACGTGGACTTCTGGGCCCGCAGGTATTGTAGCTCTGTGTAACTGCCACGCTTCTGACACCTGAAACTCATCACGCAGCCTAACAGTGCTAATTAGCAGGCTGCTTTTTTTTCTTTTTAAACATATCGTATGGTAATGAGGTAAGTTATATTTCCAGTCAGAGAAACAGTCATTTTAAGGACCGTGGACACCTTTGGAAAGTTAGTGAGATGCCGTTCTCATGGTATCTCCTGCTTGAATGAATCGTCGTCACCATGAAAGTTGTAGAGCAGGTGTGACAGCTGCCGTGGTGTGGTTACCCATCCCACAGTGAACGAGGCTTTGTGAGACTGGTGTAGGAACACGCACAGTGTTCCTTTCAGAATCGCTGCCTGAACTAGAGCACAACTGGTTGTCGTTGCGCTGTGTCGGGGCTTGGAGCATGTCACTGGGATTTGGTAGAAAAAATCTTCTCAAGGATGTGTACCCAAGGCCCAAATTAGTTTATACAGAGTTTATTAACAAGCGCAAGGGCTTGTTGACACTGCAGACGATGTTTTCAACATTTAGATTCCTGCTGATGTTGATGGTCATGTTGATGGGACATACTGCAGGCAAGGGATGCCACTGGCATGGCCAAGGCACAGTCATCCCTACAGCAGAAGCACCAGAGCAGCTGCGAGTTCTGGCTTCAGAAAAGTTTCCACTTTATCAAAAAAATGAAGCACTGTCCTATTTGGGGCGAAAGAGAGATACATTTCTTATTCTGCCAGCTATTCTGCTGAAATAGCATTGCATGGACAGTCAGACTTTAGGCTCAAAATTTTGATTTGTGATAAATTTATGAACCTTAATATAGCAGAACTAGGAATGCTTTTTCTTAATTCCAAAGAGGACAGTTCTGTTTTCATCTAGATAATTCTCAGCTCACTGTTTATGCAACAAAATCATTGTACTAAAATGATCCATTTCTAGACAAAGCGTTAGCTTTCTACCTGATTATTTCTCCATAAGCCATGGCACACATGTTTATGGGCTGAGAAATTGGCTAATGAAATCACCAATTCATTATTCTTATTCCTAATGTATGCATGCTCTGAACTCACAGGCAACATTTTGAGGTGGGAAATGGAAAAGTGTCTTGTAGTATAGGCTCACAGACGTCCCAATGCAAGGAAAGCTGGGAACCTGCACCTGTGCTCTGGTGACAGCTTGTGAGCCATCTTCTTGGTGCTAAAAGCAAGGTTCTCACAATGGAGAGAGGGAAAAGGGAGGCTCTTTGCCTGATACTGGGTTTGAAATGATGCTTAACCACTTCTGGACAGGCCTTCAGCAATGAAAAGGGAGATGCAGGTTTGTGTCTTCAGGAAAAGGCTCTGCGTTGGGAATCCCAAGAGTGAGCTGATGTTTCCACGCAACTCCGCGAGCAGCTTTAGCGGTACTGAAGCACGTGCCTTTGTCTCGGCATCTCCCCGCCGCCTAGTTAAAACGAGGTGAGTATTCATGGTGCTGAAATGGGGAACTCCCCATGCGGGGAGCCTATCCTGAGCTGTGTGATTTAAAAGGTGGGGACCCACGCACGGGAGTGAGGGCTGTGCTCCTGCTGCCCCTTCATCCCTCTGGTACAGGAGCTGCAGTCGTGAGCAGCACAAGTCAGGCCAGAGAGAGGGGCTGGACTGTGTCCCCGGGCCTGGGACAAAGTTGAGCTGTGGTCCTCTTCTGTAGGTGCTCTGGTATCTTACAGTGATATTTGAACACTAATGGGCAAATGCTGCTTTTGAAAATTTTCTTCCCTAAGGCGATATGTACGAAAGTGCAGGGACACTTACCATGAATCTGCTGCGGTGTTTTGTGGTATTTTTGATATAACCGGGCCCATACGAGCAGTTGTTACAATCACAGCACACACCACGCTGCTGATTTGACACCTGCTTGCGTAGGCGCCAAAGAGATCCAGTTTGGGTGGAAGCTGGTGCAGGGAAGCCGAGGGAGAGCCGTCCGCTCTCTGCTGCTGCCACGGAGCTGCACCTGCGGCAGCGGGACCCCTGCAGCTCCCGGTGCTGCTCCTCGCCCTGCACGGGGCTGCAGAGCTGCTGCCCGGCCCTTTTGCAAGGTCGGAGCTTCCCCAGGGGCTGCACAACGCGGGGCTGGGTCTGGGGCTCCCTGGCCGCTGGTTCTGCACCGTGTGTCCCTGTCGGAGCGGGGACGGAGCAGCCCGCAGTGGTACAGAACAGCCTTGCTGGCCGAGCTGCCTTCACAACAGGGCGTGCTTCACCGGCATAGTATATAGTGCCTGTATCCCTTAAAAGCTCCCAGGGAAAACAGAGCAGGCAGAGAAAATCACAGCTTCTGGATCATGTTTGAGGTTTCACCCCCTTTTTCTTAGTGACCAAGAGGCGCCACAAAAGGCATCTGGTTAACAGTCAGAAATGTTGGCTCCCAAGGCACCGATATTTCAACAGCTGCCACACGTTGAAGGCGGGATGGAGAGCCTTTCCGTGATGCCCGCGATGCGTCCCTGCCGATCGGTGACTCGCGGCTCCCGCGCGGTGCTGCGGACGCGCTGGCACGGGCTGCTCGAGGCGTGGGCGACGCCGATGACGCACAGGTGATTGCAAACCAGAGTGGCCGAAATTCTTGCTGAGGACGAGCTCTAGACAACGAGTCACTTCATGTGAGTGGCATTAGGGCCAGAACAGTGTTGGAAACCATGAAAAAAAGTTTTAAGCATGTAAAGAAATGTTATACAGACAATTTATTATCTTCAAGTTTAGGTCAATACTGAAATATAAATTCATATTAACAATGTATTAACAAGGACTTGTATTTGTAGCAGTCTGGTCTATTAGCCCTTATGCATGGAACGATCTTTTGCATTTAGCTTCGCTACACACCCACACATCCAGAAAACATTGAAATATTTAGTCAAGAAGTGGCAGCCAGTACTTACAGGTGATATATTTTCTACATAATCAGCTTTACACATTGTTTCATTCAGTGCTTCTGTAGATACTTGTGTGATCTGTTACCTTCAGCAAGGGGCTACTGCCTTAGAGTTTTGGAAAAAGCAAGTGCTTAACCCATTGCTTCCAAAAGAAAGAGAGAGAAAAGATGTTTGGGGACCATTTGAGGGAGCGAGTGACCGGTCACTTGGCGTTGGAGCATCTTTGGGCTGGGGAAGGTCACCCCAGCGAGCAGCAGCTCGGAGCTGAAAGGGAGAAACCAGCGGGGTGAGGGGGTTCTGCACCCCCTGGCCGCCACCTCGGGGGCAGCTTTAGCCACGTCTGACCGACGTGCAGGGGTCTGGGGTGGGAACAACAGCCGGAGCTGTCAGGGGTGAACGTGTGAGGGCAGCGCGGGTGCGACCCCAGCACCTCGGGTGGCGGGAGCTGCCGCAGCCACCGGGCCCTGGAGCTGATGGGAGCGCGACCTGTTCTATCACCGCTTTGTCTTTTTTCTTTTCTCCCCATTTTTGCATCTTGTAGCATTGTTTGCTCTTAGTTTCAACTGTCTTCATGCAATTGCCATCATCCTCACAACTTTAAGATCCCTCTCCTGCAAATGGCAGCCAGGGCTTGCCTTTTGATCTATTTATCTGTGATTTTTTGTCACTTTCGTGAGGCTTAGCAGGTGAGGCGGCGGAGGGAGAAACATCCGGCTAATTACTGTATCACCTACAGGATTGCTAACAGCCTTCACTGCCCTAATAGCGACCTGCAATTTAACCACAGGAGATTGTCCTTTTCTGAGGAAAAAAGCCAAGCGTGCAGCCCCTCGCACGGGGGCCCGGCCCCGCTCCCGCCAACGCGAGGCCCCGCTCGGGGAGAGCGAGGGCCGAGGCCCCTCCAGGGCTGAGTCTCTTTGGGGATTTTTTTTTTTTTTTTTTTTTTTTTTTAAAATCGAAACTTTTGTTGTTTTGGGAGGCGGGTCAGTTCTCGGCAGGGTGAGGGGGGCGGGCCCGCGCGGCAGAGGCGGGAACGGCGCCCGCGGCCTCTCCCTCCTCGTCCTCCCCTCAGCCCGCGGGGCTCCCGCCGCCCCGCTCGTGTGAGGGTTTTGCAGGCTGTCCTGTGAGAAATGTCACTCTCCCAGCCTGGTTCTGAGGGCTCCAGGGACGTCAGTGCCCCCAGGTAAAGAAACGTCATGAAAGCATTTTCACGGTTTTACCTGTGCCTGTTTTTTTACTACTTTGTATTAGCACCACAGCGGTGTGGGCCTGCAATGCCGAATATTGTCTGAGGTGTGGGAGAACGTGCAGACGAGGTTTTCTTGATTTTGCTTCCCCTGACGTTCCCAAACGTGTCAGTCTCCGCAGGGTCCCAGCGCCAGCGCCGCGGCATCGCAGGCTCCGTGCGGGACACATCCTGCTGCAAGAGACGCCGCCTTTTCTGAAAATCTTTAGGCCCAAAATCTTCTAGTAACAACTAAAAATCTTACTTTGAAGTTAAAAAATAGCATATTTATCTATGTCTTCAGTTTTACGTGACTGGAAGAGGTGCCTGGCTCCCAGCAAGACCCTTCCCTCGCAGTAAACGAGCTGGGCTCCTCTTTACCCAGCCTTTCATTTAAAGGGAGGGAGAGAGAAAGAACATATTTTTCTTTTGGTTGAAAGCAATGCAATAAATAAGTGCATCTTCTTCTTCCAGTTGTCATTTATAGGCACTGTTCCTCTAGAAATTGGCTTCTGTGCATGAAAGCTATAAAACACACGCGCCATTTGCAAAAGGATGCGGCTTCTGCTGTGCATTTTCTGGTCTGTTCACCAAGTATCTCGGTGCAAGTCTGCCATAGAGGGAGGGTTAAGGAAGTGTGCAAATGAACTCAGTTAATGCTTTTATAATGGTGCTGAAGAAATGGTCAAGAGCTTCCATTAGCCTCATGTAGCAGAAACAATTTTGGTTGCTAATGAGGGACAACAGAGTTTCACCCAAAGTAGGAGCTAGAAACATTTTTCTTCATGAGGACTCTTGTGGCTTAAGACTTGATCAAGTGTTGCGTAATTCCTAATAAATATGCAATATGTTACATGGCAGTGTATATCCCCAGTTCTAAACCACTCAAACCTGGAAGATGCGGGTCAGCAGAATGAGGTCTGGTGTGGAGACAGCGGGCAGAGGAGCGGAGAGACTGAGAGGAGAAGCTGGGCAGTGGATGCAGCACGTGAGCTTTATTAGTTTTGCCTCTCCCTGCCTGGCCTGATAATTTCTGTGATGGCGCCAAGAGTGATTGTGTTTAAATAAAATCCTGCCTTTTGCTCTGGTGTCGGCATTGAGGCCGGGGGTGTGTGCGGATGCAGGCACAGCCCAGTGCCGGCGATGCTGCCTGCTGGGTGATGCCACATATAGCATTTCTTGCTTGCTGTAGGTTTTTACCAGCTGTTCCCATCACTTGATGAACCTGAAGTTTTGGCAACAGCCCTCTGCTGTGTGTGCTGCTCATCTGCTCCCTGGCCTGTTGGATTCTTTTTTTTTTCTAATTCCAGATCTCTCCTTTTGCTTTTTCTACATTTCTCTCCCCTGGCCCTTCCCCACAGCCCGGGCAGTGTCACCCGCACAGGCCGCCGGATTCAGCGTTCGCCGGGGCTCACACAGTGACCGTGCGGTACGAGAACGTGACGCAGCAGAAGCTGCTGGCTTTGGTGTGGCTTGAGAAGGGTTGTCTGACAGCGGGCAGAGGCACAAGAGGAATGGGAAGTTCTGCACTTGTAATTTTTTATAAGGCTGCAAATTGATTATGTGATGAAAGGACGTAAGAGAAGAGGAAGCTGAGATACTTGGCACCCCACTAGGGAGAGAAGGCAACCTTTGCTGGTAGATGTGTTTGTACTAGCAAACAGGAATGCTAACTCTGCTTCTCTTACTTACTTACTAGGTTTAGCACCCTAATCCTGCATAAAATGCAGATTAAGTCCAGAGTCACCCCTGCCCTTCATTCTTCGTTTTACAGAGTAATTCCGGTTACTGATACAATACATCAAAGAATACACCAAACTACTTTGCTCTCTGGGAACGGCCAGAAAAGCGCATCTTCTTTCACATTGTTCTGCAAATACGTACACAACCATTTCCCTTTACTTCGAGGACTTAAGTTTTCACGTATGTAAAGCTCACTAGGATCAGAGCCTTATGATACTAATCTAGTACTAATCTAATGATACTGGATAACTTGACTGTGCATCATTAGCTCAATGATGCACCAAGCTCAGGGAGAGGAAAAAAAAACAACAACCAAACAAAACTCTAAACTTAATCCCTGAACCCTGAAATATATTTGTGTGTGAGAGAGAAATCTGGAGGGAGGGGAGAGGAAAACATAGTCAATATGTCTACAGCTCATTTACGATGCTGAAAAATATGATTTTTTTTTTTTTTTTGGTCAAAAATGTTATTGAGAATAGAAACACAAAATGAGAGAAGAACCAGTGAGGAATCCAGAATACCCCCATGGCATGTGAAACCCCACTGGATTAAATGGAGAAGAAGTAGGTGCTGGGAAACATATTGAAAGCAATACAGGCACATGTAAGCACCAGAACTGCAAATTGGGCCTGAAAAAACAACTTTTTCTTTGAAGGGCTGTGAGACCTTTTCTGAGACCTATCGGTGCATCCTATTGAGCCAGAGCTCCTCAGCTCAGCTGTACGGAACTTCACCCATAAGGGTGTAGAACAAATATTTTGTGTCCAAGAGAGACTCATTAATGTCTTTCAAAGCGGATGCAAGTTTCTCATTATTCCTCCGCGTAGGTCTGAGGATGGAGCCGCCTCCGGAGATGCCCTGTGCAGATGTCTTCAGGCAATGTCGATGGCATGAAGCAGGAGTTGTTTTCACTGAAAGATTTATAACCTCGTAGCCTTTCCAAGCCATGGCAACGTGTGTGGACTGAGAACCAGCTGCAAGGGTTTTCTGACTTTTCTGCACTATTCTCTAATACTGACTAGCCTGGAGAAATCGTTTTGGTCTAAATGTTTGCTATGCCGCGTCCTCAGCACGAGGAATGAAATGTCAGGGGGTTTTCAAAGGCACCGAATGTTTCTTACTCCTATTTGAATGCAAGCTGCAGGTTTTGAGTCCTGATTAAAAAAAAAAAAAAAAAAGAAACAAAAAACACACCAAAAAAACAACCAGCTAAAAACCCCCAGCCCATGGATCTTAATTTAGGGCTCCCCAAATCAGAAGCCACTTTGAAAGATGCGCAGAAGCAGAGAACAGCCGATAGATTTCCATATCCTGCAGGGTTTTGGCATGAATCCCTGTCTTTGGTTCCAGGCAGAAAAATACAAAGAGATGTCTGTGAATAGGACCTCGCTGGGTGTCCAGCCCTCTGAGCGAAATTTCCTGTGCAGAGGATGGTCTCGGCCTACATTTTCTGGTTATTATATAGAATTTATTTCCTGCTAAGCTATAAAAAAAGTGTAAAAATATAACCTTTGCTGAATTCCCACCTTATAGAGCTACTTCGAGCTGTACAGGCAGAATTTGTACTGGAGAAGTTGACATTGAATAGGGTAGTTCAAGAGAGACACCAAAGCTCAGCAGAAACATCCTGTAAAAATGATTTGTCTTGTCTGCAATATTTTATAAGTTGATCCAAGTCAGATTTTGGAGTAAAACCATTAAAGTCAACAACCAACACCCAGGATGAATGCAGCTCTTAAAGTGCCATTGAGGCTCCTTGAGAGACACGCGTCCCAGCGACTCCTTTAGCAGTCATTAAACCAATTATCATCCCAGTCTATTTCCAACAATTATCATTATAGACTTTTGGGGTTTAATCAGCTTTTTAATTGACCTGTGAATAAGACAGGAGATACAACAACCTCCCCTGACACCTCAGGTGTAACCATTACACACTTGGCATTGCTGTGCACAGGAAATCATTTACACCATAATACTGATCTGAGGCTGGGATATGAACAACAATATTCCTATAAATTAAGGATAAAAACAAAGACAATAAAGGAGAAGAGGAGGAAGGTAGTAATCCATAAAGAGAATGTCACCGCAATTGGTGACGTTGCTTCTGAGACTTCCTTGGCCAGCAAGCTTTGGAGCTGGGAAAAGATCTTTTTTTTCCCCAAAACTGTGTGCAACACATACAGTGACATAAATTGTGACACAAAAACTTTTGACCATCTCTTAAGTGCTGCAGTTATTGAATTGACTTGCAGAAATGTCTTCAGACAATTGCTTGGGACTTTAAAAAAGAAATCAGCCATTTAGGCATATGTCCCTCCTGCAAGCAACTAACTTTTTTAATGCCACTTGCCTGGGTACAGCGCTGCAAAGCGGCCTGAATGCAGCAATTTGCGGGATTTGGCACTGTGAGTCCCGCAAGCACTTAGCAAAAGCAATTGTGTAGCTCTATTGAAAATCCCGCGTATCATGCTGTGGGGAGCCAGCGCTTTTTATCTGTCGGCACTGCTGGTGACAAATATTAAAATAAAAAGTATGACACTATAGGTGCTTCAAAATTCAAACTGCAAGTTTCCTACTGCGGGACTTCTAACCATGTAATAAAGTGCAGGGAAGAAAGCAGAGTTCAGACCCCATGCTGTAATAAAGGCAAGGAAATCTTAAGTGTTCAAATACATAATTCATTCTCTTCTGAGACTTTCTCCCAGGTTCCTACCAGTAAAGATTTTAATTTGTGCCTAGATGATACAATCTTTAATTTCTCCTTTCCCTCCAGAGGCAGAGCTGCGCTTTGCGGTGGGCGAAGCCGATGGTCACGACACGTCGCAGAGCTCCTTGGCCACTGGTGAGGGTGCGATGGCCCCGCAGGGCAGAGGAGAAGGAACCCCCATCTCTGAGAGGCCCTGCAAGGATGTCGCAACGGTCAGTGGATTTTGTTTGTTTTAAACAGAAATACTTCACACCTTAAATAGTATTTTACTCCAAGGATCTGACAGCACATCGTAAACACCGCCCGAGCCTCGGCTTTCTGTGCGGAGGTTCGGTCCCTGTTCCCGCATCACATTTTGCTGTATCCCCTGCTGACTTCAAGTCTCTACCGCCACTTTGTTACACGGCTTTCAAAACCAGAATTTGGAACATGTGGCTTTAAAATTTTCTTATTAACTATGATCTTTAGCATTTATTGGTTTGTTGTATAACCATTTTTAACTGTACCTTAATAATGTTTTATGTAAATAGCACAATAATCACAGGGAAGAAGGAACGAATGAGAAATTGCAAACAACTTTGTGTGTGTGTGGGTACACATTGCATCTGCATAAGCGACAAGTTACTCAGCAGGTATTGACCCTATAAATGAACAAATGTGTCCTGCTAAGAGTCCAGTGAAACCACTGGAGGAGAGTCCAGTGAAACCGCGAGAAGAATGCACGCATCTTACTCTGCAGTGGTCACTTAACCTAAATTATATGCATTGATCTGCGCAGCCCCTGGTGCTAGCATACAAAATTGACTGCGATACGTACTCAGATGTAAAGCTACAGCAAAATTGGCCTCGACCTATTTATATTTTCTAATCCAGCCTCTTAAGTCTAGTTATTTTCTTTCTAAACCCTGATGTTTTTCGTTCCTTCTCGAAAGCCTTCTTAGGGACGGACATCCAGCTCATCCCAAAACGTGATGCCTGGTACAATACTTGGCTTTCAACGCTTTAGAAACCAGTGCCTTAGATGTGGCTTAGTCCTCCCAGATGTGTATGTTTGGCAGCAATGCTTGAAACCATGGGATCTGTGCACCTTTGCTGTCTTTTCTAGGAAGAAGTCCAGGAATAGTTTGCATATTCAAACATTTGTATTTTATTTTAATGGTTACCTCTTTACCAAGCTGTGCTAGGAAGGCTAGCACCATGTCCTGCCCCTTGGTGTCTACTGGCCTTTCAGTTTTCCTCTTGCCACTCCCCTTTCTACCTGTGCTTAACAGTATGTCTGCTTTGGTCTCTACCCACACTTATTTAGAATATCCCCTCATTTGATACCATTGGAGGGGAGCCTTAGTGTGGTGTTTAGCTTTTCAAGTCATGCTGTTGATGATCTAGAGATATGAGGCAGAGTTTAGAAGAAAGAACCAACATTACTCTCTAAGTGAAGTAATAATAAAAAAAATTAAAGGGCAAACTTTCAGGTGTTAAATCTATTTCTTTTTTCCACACGGTCACTAACAACACCTTCAAACCCCATTCTCCTCCTTGTGTAACTCTAATCCCTGCAGCCCGCCGGCTGCTTTATGGAGCCGATGTCCTTCCCTGCGACAAGACATCCCATCAGGGCTGGGAGAGAGCTGGCTCCAGTACCAGAGTGTAAGGAAAATGAGTAATTAGAAGCGTGATCCTGGTGCAGCTGGGTCAAAATGTGTTGAAACAAACAATTAAAAATAAAATTTAAAAAAAAAAAAAAAAGGAGCACCCTCTGCCTACTCCCGTGTAGGGAAAAGGTCTCTGAGGCTCCATGGAGGCGCTTTGGCTCTGGGACTTGCTGACACGAGTGATTCACCGCTGAATCAAGACACTCCAACTGTGATCTGAGACCTGGAGCAGAGTGGGAGCATCTTGACACAGTGTCAAACCAGTAGTCAGAGCCCATGGCCGCAGCACTGGAAGGCTTTTGTCTCCCAAATGAAAAAGAGCTGGGTTTTTTTCCTTTTTTTTTTTTTTTTTAAATTTTGTAATAGTAGCTTTCTCTTAAATAGAAAAAACCCACAGTTTATTTGCAAGAAGAAAGGGTGACATGTTCCCCCCGCTTCTTGTTTGATAAAGCAGTGTGACAGACAATGGCTTCATGTACACTGCACTTCACTAAAGCAAAGTTCTTTGGCTTTGGAGAAGTAAAAGGTTGTATTTGGAAAATATACCAAGTAAGGAACCAAAAGGGGTTAATCCTTTTGTGTTACTGCACATCAGTCATCTGTATCTTTGTGAGTTTGTTGTGTATTTCGGAATTACGTTTTTGTACAATAACATTCCTTCGATGAGACCAATACTTTGGGACATACTGTTGCTCACCACTCTGTCCACAAAATTCAAGCTGTGGCTTTTGGTAATAATACCTATGAATTCAGATATTTGAGTGTTGACCAATATTCATCAACAAAAGAAATTAGATCAGTTGTCAGAATGTGGCAATGCCTGCTGAGACAGCTTTATTTTCTGATGAGATAGTCTTGATGTTACATGGACTGTGACTTTCTAACAGGTTAAACTCATTTCTTTAAAAAAAAAAAGAGAATATAGTTGGATTTATTTTTCCTTGCTGGGGTCACAGGTACCAAGGAATCAACAAGCCCATCTCCTGAATGTTTAATAGATGGTGGTGGTTTCGCTGAATGTTAAATGAAAACAATCCATTAAAATAAAAAATGAAAATTCTTTTTGTTTCCTTTTCCTCTTGGGCCTTCCCAAAAGGAGGTCGACACCGACCCAGTTTGAAAAATCCTTACCTAAGCCAATCGCTGGCCAGCCTAGATTCCCCGGAGCAGGCGGGGTGGGCACGGTGCCATCCGAACAGATGGGCATTACTGTAGGCGACCAAGAGCCCATGCATGTGAATCGAGGATGGGTGTTTACAGCAGCTTTTCCCCAAAGAGAGCGGCAAAATGGCAGCCAAGGCCTTTGGCTCCCTTCACTTGCATTGTGCTAATTCAGCTCTAAAATGGACAACTTCACGAAATAAATCATTAACATCAAGTCGGGTGGGCACGATTTTACTTCATAGATTCCTGGTTTTTTTAGGAAAGCATCTTATTTCACATCACAGTTGAAATAAAATGGGACTTACATGTGTGATGCGTTTGAATAATGTACCACTGCAAGGTCAGATCCTTAAAGTTACACATATTGAATTAGGATTTCATTGCTGTCCTGAAGAGAGATGCACATAAACGTTGCAATGTTTTTAAGCCCAGCACTCAGTGTAAGTCTTGTATCTGTTGAATGAAGTGATTTCTATTGAATTATCATTGGAAGTTATCTACCATCTGTTACAAAGTGGAGGTTAAATATAGAAATAAATATAGACTGGAATTTGAATATCAAATCAAAAACTTTATCTACTTTAACAAAAAAACCTATGATGCATGTATCCTGGAAGCTTGATTTAAAGCCTTGGTCTGAAATATTGCTATTTAATTTTTCTTTTGATGAGCAGTTGTATTTTCTTTGAACCGACTTCTGTGTGTTTGTGTAACACTAACTGCATATGTCGCCTTCACACTTAGATCTGATAACCTACATAGCTTCTGCTTTCCTGAATCACTAGTCAGCCTGAATTTGAGGAATTGGGATGCTGAACCAATAATAGCATGGTATGAAATACTTGAATATGTATTTCTTTCAGGAATAAGGCAACATCTTACTGATAATAGCTAAAACTCCCTGTGCTTTAGATGGGAATTATTTGCTCCTGTTTGTTCTGATTTTTTGTTTCTTTTTTTTTTCTTTTTTTTTTTTTTAAGGTAATCTAATTTCTGCTTAGGAGATTTCTAGGAAGTACCTATTGAGTTTTACATCTAGTCCTATCCCTTAGTTGGGGAATTCAGGGAAAAAAGAAAAAAAACAGCTATTCAGAAACAGAAGATGAAAATGAAAATAAAAATAGTGCTTTTCTAACACTTGGTTGGGACAAAGAATATCTAGACTGTGTCTTTTTCTGTATGCAAAATATTTCAATATTTCCCTCTCTTATTTCAAGCTGTCAAAATCAACCTTTTCATTTGTCGTATATAATGTGTTATGATGGCTCCGACTTCTGCCATTAGACTTGCTAAAACACTCCGTTACCTTGTATTTCATTTTCCTGGGAGCATAATGTTTATTTTCTTGCTCGATGTCATGGTAACAAAAACACCTCCTTTCTATCATACCTAAGTTTGTGGTTTAAATCCAAGCAGGCCAGGTTGGAGCTTGCTGTGTTTTCCCATGTGGAAACCGGCACTAGCTTTCTGGGTGCCAGCACATACTCCCAGCTGTTGCTGTTGCTCAAGGGTCACAGATGCATCTCACACTGAATCGGTTAAAAATGCAGGAGCTATGCTTGGGGACACAAGCTCAAATTTTCAAGGCCTGATTATTCTGTTAGTTTCATCTGTGCAATTCCCACTGAAGTCAGCCCAAGTCATACGTGCAAACCTGACAGGCTCATTTGAAGCCCAGAACCGCACAGGATATCATCATACATTTGATTTCTGTGGGTACTCCAAGTGTAAGTCTCACCCATCTCCACAATGTTAGGATTTACCACGACTTTTAAGGCTTTGGATGGATCCAAAAATACGAGGTTGCTTGTGATATTTTATTTGCAATGATCAGGGGAAGAAAAAGAGCCCTGAAGTATATGAACTCATGTTGGACAAGCCCAGAAAGAAAAATGTGTTTCTACAGTGCTCTAAAACTGAGCTAAGAGCAACACAATGTATGGCATGTTATGGAGAGAAAAGAAATGTGAGACCCTGAGGGAAGAAGGCGAACTAATCAAAGGAATAGCTAATGGGCTAGGAGAGCAGGGAACAGCCTGTTTTTGTGGAGCCCACTCAGTTCCTAGTTCAGAGGGCCAGCGTACAGACTGTTGGGAACCTGAGCCCGAAGTCTCGGTGACTTTATCCAAAACAGGTCAAATTCAAGGCAAATTCTTCATGTCTATATATTTCGTTCTTTTATCAGAAGTGGACAATTTCTTCCATACAGGGAACAGAGCCAAGTATTGGGGCTGAACCACTATGGCCACATTTGCACTGGCTTCTATGCAATGACTTACACCTGCGCTCCCACCACACACCAAGGGTAATATTGCTGGTCTGCTTGGCTTGCTCAGCAACTCAGGGCAAATAAACTAGTCAAGTAAAATGGATTTGGCACCTGAATCATTGGTAGGTGATCTGAGAAGAGGACCAGTGAGGTCTGAGCAAGCTGCCACTTGTTCCACTAAGCAAATGGAGATCAAAAAGACCTTTGATATGACCCTCCCAGTGTCAGTATTAACTCTCCTTCTCATCTGTTTTCAGATTAACGGGAGTGAGAAACCCAAGAAAGATCGTGGAGGCAGGAGTGACGCTGATTACACTGGAAGGTACAGCACTTGGTGGAGCTAATGGAGAACAGAATTACAGATGTCGGGAGGAATTGATGCAGCCTTGCAATAAGCAGGAGGGGCAGGCAGCGGAGCCTGGTGATGGGGCTGCCAGGCAGTTTGCAAAACGGCGAACATGACGTTTGCTGTGCCCTCTTTCTTGAAGCCTACAGCTTTGGGAAATGGTGAAGGTGTAGTGTTAGGAAACTCAAATCTCTCTGGCAGCCCCAACTACTCTAATTTATACTTGCAGAAGGAGATGAAAACCACTGTTTGTGTTAGGAGTTACTAATGATCAGTGTTTAAACTATTTGTATTATTTTCCTGTGATGACAGCAGAGGACTGTGCCGCTGAAATAAAGTAGGAGTTTCTAACCTGTAATGCTGAAAAAAATAAGTCTGAGGCCCAGGGTGTTTAAGGCTCATGAGTAAAAGGTGTGTGTAAGATGGACACTGAGCAAGATGGCCCCACAAATGAGGGGTAAATGTAAGGCACTTAAAGATGATATAAAATTTACATTTTCTGGGGGTCTGGGAGAACTCGATTTGCATTCATCTTTTGAAATGCCTGCCTGTACCCTCACACAGCCTCGGACGGGACGTACCCAACAGGCCAGTGCTCAGCTGGAGGCTGTTGAAGAGAAACAGAGCTCCAGCAGGAGCTGCTTGTTCATCAACCCTTGATTTCTTTCGACATTAAAAATGTTATTACAAAAAATGCTAAGAACTGTCAATCTCGCTGCAGATTGGGTCAGGTGTGGTCCCTCAGGGCTGATGCAGAAAAACAAAAGATGATACTCAGAGAAAACAGGATGACAGGAATGCAGAGGAGGGGTTGGAAAGGTGTGTGGAGGGGTGGTATTTGGCTTAGGAGAGAAGCATAAGAGTGGAAAAAGTTGGAAAAAGAGCAGTAAGGAAAAAGAGCTTGGGAAGGCTGGTGGGGAGTGAAATTGCTGAACCTGGATTCAGAGATGATCATTAAAAGTTTATTATGTTCCCACGGTTTACACAGGATGGTTCTTGGCATTTTTTGTAATGGTATTTTTGATGTTGAAAGTAATCAAGGTGAGCAGAGCAGAACATCTGCATTATTAGGGAGAGCAGTAAATGAAATATGGCAAAAAAATTACAGTCCTATGGACAGAGAATAAGTAGTCTGATTTTTAGCTTAGTAAACTGAAGGTAATGGTGGGATATCCAGAAAGAAATGTCAGAGATACAGAGACAGGGAGAGGTGAGATCAGGAATCAATAGAATAAGTGTCCTGTGTAATCTTGAGAAGGGATAAGTTGCCTTAATAACTAGCATGGATGAAGGAGAAAATGAAAAAAAATATGAGTGCTGCTGATGTGTACTGAGAGAAGAAAGGTAAAGGCTACCAGAGGAAAAAGTCTGTCATAATGAGAATAAGAGATTTGCTTTGGGCAGAAATGAAGGACACATGTTATAAATACTGATTGAGGAAAACTAATTGGGGGAGGAGACCTCTGGGTATGGCCAACAGGTGAGCTTTTGAGGTAGAGTTTGTAGAAGTTTGTGTAGTCAGGGGAGGGAAAAGGTTTAAAATGTGGAACAGTTAGCAACAAATTAGCTTTTTGTGGAGTTTGGCAGTTAGCAGGTCCTAGTTGTGTACATATATATATATATATTTATGCTCAGGCTGTCCCTGAGCATCCCGGGTGCGGTTCCATGTGAGCCCCTCTGCCCCGAAGAGGCCAGGCAGCAGTTCTGTGGTGGGATTTGCCCTCTGCTTGTGTCTTGTACTGTAGGTTTTCTGGCTCACTCAGTGAATTTAGGTTCCAGTTAGAGGTTTATTCCTACAGGGAGCAATATATGCAGCAGATGTTTGCAGTGACACAAAACAGCCTTTCAAAAGGGGCTGCATTTTTTCGGTCAACCCAAATATGTTCCTATGTCAGAATGGCAAAGCAAACCAACTGAAGATGTGTACAGACTTGTAATGTAAATTCCTAGTGCATATATACATATATATTCTTCGGCGTGGGACAGCTAGTTCTTACTGTGGTGTCCAGATGTATCTGTTGCGTGCTAGTCCTGCTCTTTGCACAGGTTTTCATTCTGGATTGCGGGTAACTTGTATTTTCTTACTGGCCTTTCAGTGCGTCTCAAAGGTAATTTTGATGTGTATTGACAGGCCTCGATAGCACTTAATGTGTACCTGGCTACGTGACTCCTACTGCCCTATAAGGGAAGAGATGAGTTTTTTCACTTCATGTGGCAACAGTGATATAAACAGTTGGTCTAAATTGTACATACTGGTCATAAGATGGCATTCTCCACAAATGTAAATGCGTTTGTACTTTATTGCGTTTTTAACTAGGGAATAAGAGCAAGTCTTAACCAAGAAACAGCGATGTTATTCATGCAGCTGTTACAAGGCTGTTTGCTTCAGAGTAGGACAGAGGTAGACAAATAAATACAAACTAAAAGTGCTCTTTTGTGAATTTGTTTTGCAGATGTTTTCATGTCATTGATACTTTTTATTTAATGCTGCCATTAACTACACACTGTAAAGCAAAGCCAGCATTTGGAAAAGGTTCCTCAAGGACAGGAGTGAGGAAAGATATTTCAGTGTGAGGCTGCAAGTAAAGAGTGTGACTCCGTTTGCAGATCCTGGCCTTACAGACAGGTACGTTTTGACAGAGCTTTGCACTCGTACTCCAGTGTCATTTCTTGTTTCCCTTTGCTCGGAGCAGCTGCAGGTTCCTGGTGAAAGGGGCTGCACTGCTTGTTTCTGCTCCCATTCCGCTTATTGTTTGCCTTGCCTGTCCCTTTGCATAAAATCCAGTGGTGTGGCTGCAGGAGGGAGAAGGATTAGTTCAGCAAGCCCATCGGATGGAAAACTGGCCTCCCCAAAACTAAGCAGAAATGTAGCCTTCTGTCATGTGGGAGAACTGAACTGATTTATATAGCGATTGCACAGTGTCCACGTCCCACGCAAGGGAGGGGCTGGAAAGTGTGGGAATAGAACCATCCCTTTGGTGGGAGTCTACTGTTCCACTGGTTTATTATACTGGGAAGGCTTTCATCACTCTTAAAGCAACTGTGTGTGTGAGAGAGCTCAGTATGAATTCACCCACCTTTAGTAGTGCACACACATTACGCAGCCATTGGTGCCTGCACTAGAGACTTTACGGAAACAAGTTTTACAGAAACGAGTTTGAGGCGGAATTTGCTTTTGGTTTGTGTTGTGTATAAAAATGAGCAACTTGAGACATTGTCTACAAAATCAACAGTCCAATGGGTGATTAGCTTGCATTTTTTTTTAAATACACTACATCTGCTTGCACTACTCAGGTGTTACTAAATAAAAAGTAATACAGGCATAGCCAGCTGTTACAAAACTCACCTGGCCTGTATCAAGGAGAAATCTTCACCAGTGTAAGACTGGGTGAGGGAGTGGGGCTGAATTTCTTCACTCAGCTGGTGTGTGTGCCAGAATCCAGGCCTTCAGCTGTAGCGCTAAAAACTCCAAACAGCTTTCCCCCCCTCCCTTCATAAGATCTGTCGCATGGCATGCGGAGTGCTAAAGCTGTGTGCTTTGGGTGATTCTCAAGCAGCACAGAACTGCAACTGTCACCAGCGTCTTGTCTTGAAATTCTTTTCTGTATGCTTTGATGTTCATCGTCTAAGTTACTTATTTTTAAATTACATCTCAATCAATATTTCTGATTATTTGTGGAGGGAAGCACCATGATTCAGGACAGACCTGATGCAGTGACGTTGTTCACACTGAGGATTTCTTCTTCAGGAGAACAGAAGTGCCGATAAAGGGCAGCTTGCGATGCTCCCTGTAAGAGCAAGGGTGGTGGAATTGCTCCACTTTGGTGCTTTTGAGTTCTACCAAGAACTCTTTTGAGTTCTTGTTGCTCAAAAGTGCCCCTTCCTCTGTGATTCTGTCTCTCGTGTGATTTTCAGTTTTGTTTGTTTGGGTTTTTTCCCCCTTCTTATAGCAATACATGAACAATGGTTTTGTTGTATGTGAGCAAGTAACGTTTCACAACGAAATCAGCTCTTTTCTCTTCTCCTTCAAATGTTTAAGATTCATTTAACATGCTTCACATTACAGCTGTTCTCTTAACTGAACAGCCCTCCTTCCTCTCCTAAGCTGGAATCTCCACTCTAAGACCCGGTGAACGTGGGCAGTTACGAGCTGAGTTTTCTCTACGTGTTTTTGTTTTGTTTTTCTCATTTGTTTTTGGCCCAATGCTGATTAAACAACTCTGTTTCTATGGCACTGAAAAGTGTAGTGAAGGGGGATACAGCCTGTATCCGTTATTCTAATGTAAGTTTTAATGCTGGTTTAATTCTGAACACCTGTATGACTTCTGTCTGCAAAGAAAATCATGAGAGCTTGAAGTCCAGAAGACAAGCCGAAAGTTTGGTGCTTCCCCATTAAAAATAAATGGATAGGTGGAGAATCAACTAAACATTGCTTTCCTTTTTCTGATGACCCGAGTCCTTCTTAAAATAACTTTTTAATTAATTTTCTTTGGTACTTGTGGCAGGGCTTTTTCATGGACATTCTTAACGCTACTTTAATTTCCTTCTTGTACGGTATTGTAAAGAAATTTTTTTTCCTAGCTCTGTATTGCCTGTTTGCTCTTCAGGCAGCACAGATTATAAAATGAGATTTCTCTGCTTCTGGCCACTGATCTACGGTCTCTTTTCTGTCCTCTAATCTGCTGTTCTTTAGTACTTTGATTCCTCGTGTTCTTGGGTGGTCTTTCTTATTCCTCTCTTTTGGGTTTAGTGTTTTCTCTGGCTTTTCCGAGGCCGCTTTCTCCACGCTCATTGTCTGTTTGGCATCAGCATGATCTGCAGCTTCGCTCTTTCTTCCTTTCATCCTTCACAAGATCTCTGCTGCATATGGTGGCCACCTTTCTTTAAAACTGCTTTAGCAAAAGCTCTTTCAAAAACTTAACGCAATCTACCATCTACCTTCTTGCCTGTTCTTATCTTCACTGTTCCCTCCCCACTACGCTCCTAGTTTGAGATCTGTCAACTCTGCATGATTAAACCAGTGTAAATAGGCTTGGCAAACAGTTTTGGGTTCTTAGATATCGGCTCTCCCTGGGTCCTCGGCTTTCCCCTCCCAACACCCCTCTCTCTGCTAGAAAACCTGCTCTTTTCTCTCTCTCGGCACCATCTCTCGAGCGCCGTCTCTTTCTGCCTTTGTCTGTTGTCTCCAGGGCCTCCACTGTCACATCATACAGTTCTTCCATCATATCTGGCATTTCTGACCTGATCTTCCTCTCTAGCATGCCTGTATTTTCTCATTAGTTACAGGTGTCCCCTACTGATTCTGTCAGGCTTTTATTTTTTTTAAGGTATTTCCTACAGCTTTTCTGTTTTTTTATTCCCGTGACTTTTAAAAATGTCCTCTAACAACTAAAGCGAACTGGTGGGGTTTCTGTGTTAGCTTGCTTGCTTTCTTCCTTTTTTGTTTTGCATATTGACTTCCTGGAGCCATTCTGAAAAAATCTTCAGACCATCCCATTTGTAGCGCTTCACACCGGTACCATCTGTATTTCTAAAACCACCGAGGAAGGCTGAGGTTGCACATTAGGTTGCCTTTTTGATTCCAGAGTTAACATGTTAAAGCTCTCTAATGGCCATCATCATGCAATTTTTAGGTCTTTTAGTACGGTTTGTTCCAAAGATGCTTCACGAACAGTTTCTGCTGTCAGCATGTTGCCTGAGCTTCCAGTTGCCCAGCTTTAGCAATCTTCACCTACTGACATTCTCTTTCCTAAGGCGGAGTTTCCCAGGAGATTTTTCTCATGTGACACAATCTTCTGTAAACTAGAGCACTGAAATCTCTTAGCAAAATTAGTTCATCAGACTTTAGTACTGGGTGACCTCACTGTGAAACAGCCTCTCAAATATATTTGATGTGTCCAGATTGTCTAGGTAATTCCATTAGTATCGTTCTCATGGTAGCTGAGCAGGTAGATTGTCTTATTATCACAGTGCCTGAATTAAATTCAGGCTAATTTACTAGATGGAAAACTCTGCTGGTGAGACGGATTCCATGTAACTCTTCACTTCCAACTTCTCTCCATTTTTAATGTGGACGTTTTTAGAGAAATACAGTTCTCTTTCTTCTTGTTAGCACCTTTGTTTTTTAGGCAATATACAGAAAATAAGTGCAAATTGAGGTGATACATTTGGTGTACTGTTCTAAAGTTGGAGATCTGTCTCTTTTTTTTTTTGTCAAAAATGTTTTTGAGTTAATGTTTCACTCTTTTGATATTGCCACCTGTGTTGGGACAGTTAAGATTGGTTAAGATTCACAGGGATGAGCATGGTATAAATTCCTGCATAATGAGACCGAGCAATTAACTGTTTTTCATGATAACAGAAAACCATAGCAATCTGTGTTTATATTGTTTTATCAAATGTTACTTCAAAATACACTGAACTTCTGTCTCCTGAAATATTTTGGGTTTTAAACTAGGCAAAGGAGCAACATGGGATGGGGGAGATTGGAAAAATTATAACACTTTTAGTATTTATATATTGTTTTTGAGATGTTGACTATATCAAGGTGACAGAAGATCTAGGCTCCATTGTTGATCATGCCTGACGAATGCTTTGTGACTGTGGATTTATTTGCCTTCTTCCACTTCCAGCCTTGTCATGTAAACAGTAGATGTCTGGAAACTTAATTTCTAATTTTTCTGTCAAGCTGTGAGTTTTACCAGTAGCCACTGTGTTTTACTTTTTTTCATTACGTTGCCTTCAGAACAGCCTTCATCGTTTCATATAAAGTATGTTAAGGTTGCTTTTGTGAACCTTATTTATTGCTTCTCAAGTCCTTCATGAAGTTTGTTAATGCTGGAGCTTCCTGATGACAAGATTTCGTTACGTGCCCAATGTGTGTCATCACATCCTCTCCACCCTCCCAGCAACTCCCCGCTCTTGGAAACATTGGTAGCAGGTGGATTATTTCTGTCAAAATGTTTGAAGTTTAGCAGTTATGTGCTGGGGAAAACAGGATCTTAGAATGATGACTTTAATTTATAGCCTTGACTGCTGAGTTTTTATAACACTGTTTGCTTTAGGGGGAGAAAAACACATGGATTTGGGGAAACAAGAGGGTTGTTTTACCAAATCATAAAAATCAGCTTACCTCCTTGGCCAGCAGAGCCATTCAGCACTTCTAGAGCAGCAAGCGGCAACTTCCTTGGATTGTGAGACTGCCGTGAAACGCAGATTAAATTACTGGGGGTGAGCAGCAATTCTCTGGCTCTGCATCCCTCCTTGAAGGCACTGGCTCGCATTAAGAGTGGAGAAAACTTGTGCTGCTTCAAGATGAGCTCCAGGAAGGATTGCACCATGGAGGAGGTGCGCTGTTACCCTTTGTGTCCTCTATAGGACATCCAGTTTTCCAGGATAGTGCAAGAGGTCACAGGAAAGCTGTTAATTTTAGTCCTGGAGTCCCAGGGATGAAAACGAGTTTGTTGTTAGCCTGCAGCTGCCATCTAGTCTGCTGGACTAGATCAGACACCGTCCTCACAATCATGGTTAAGAAGTGTTGTCACCTAAATTTATGTAGCAATCTCAGTTCCTTGTAGTTATTCAGAAGGGTGATTCTAGTTGGGATTGTTCACGTGAGAACGAATTTCGGAATGGGAACAATCAATTCTGAAAACTCTCATAGCATCTGATTTGCTATACTTTAATTGTTTACCTGCAGTACAATCTCCTTAGTGCCCAAACTCTGAACGGTATGGATCTGTGAGTCTGCTGTTAGGTTGGTTGTGTGGGGTTTGTGTTGTTCTGTTTGTTTTTTCAGCGGTTCTGTTTTCTACCTTCTATTGAAAAGCATGTAATAGTTTATGTGGGAATGTGTTCCCTGATCCTTCTTCGAAATCCAGTATCCTTCCTAATGTGGCTGTGCAGGTAGTATGAAAGTCTCCCATCATGATAGTACTTATGTGATAAATGTCACTCGGCTCAGTAGAATAAGAACCTAGTTACTTCTGTGAACCGGGTCCTCACTGATTATCGTATCAGTCAGACCCTTCAATTTGTTGCAGTCCACGGCAAAGACCTTAAAGATGGTGCTGTAGTTGCACCATTGCAGTCGTAGGTGCTGCTGGGGTTTCTTGCTTGTGCTGAAGGAAGCAAAACCTCCTCCAAATCCCAATGGTCGGGCTGGCTGCACCTTACGTTCTTTTTCTTAAAACATAAGAGTTTTATGCTTGAAGAAGCATAAAATCATAGGATGGTTTAGGTTGGGCGGGACGTTAAAGCTGCTCTAGTCCAACCCGCTGCCATGAGCAGGGACATCTTCCCCTAGACCAGGTTGCTCGGAGCCCCGTTCAGCCTGCCCTTGAACACTCCAGGGATGCGGCATCCACCGCTGCTCTGGGCAGCCTGGGCCAGGAACTCACCACCCTCATGGGGAGGAATTTCTTCCTTATATCTAACCCAAACCTCCCCTCTTTTAGTTTAAAGCCATCACCCCTTGTCCTGTCACTACATGCTCTTCTCCTGTTCTTATTCCATTAAGCAGCATTATATTTTAAATTGATTCCTTTCCAGAAACAGATTTCTAAAGACATGGATAATGTAAATATTCCATTACACCTGAGACACAATAGTCAACCTGCTACTGAATCTACTAATACTTTTTAGAAAAGCAACAAAGTTCAAAAATAATTGCAATACTCTCCTCTTCTTAGCACAGATGCGGCCTAGCAGACTGTCCTTTAGTTTGAGTGCCCTGTTTGAACAGGGTAGGGAACAGAAAAATAATAAAATATGAGGTTTCTCGATTAAAATTTTTAATATGTCTACATACCTCTGTCTGTTTCCAGTTGATGTATCTGGAATGTCATTGGCTGGTTGTGCTAAACTGTGTGTAATACTGGTCTGTTGGAAAGTTTGAATATGATTCTTCTTTAAGAGAAATGTTCTTTGGAATGCGTTTTCTGCTGTTCTGTGCACCGCGTCATTTTTCTTTTCAAATATGGCACAGCGCATTGCTTACTGAATTCTTCAAGGGGAGACTTCTGGATCCTGTTGTGAAGAGAAGGCTTTAACATGCAGCACTGGTGAATAGCTATGAGGTGAAACTAAGACCATCTTATTGGTATTCTTTTGTGAGGGGAGAGTATATTCAGCTAAGAAGATGTTCACTAATTGCATGTGTTAATTTCTCAGAAGTTGCTGTCTACTGCAGGTATACTTATTGCTTTCACAAGTAGTATAGTTTTTTTAATATTAAAATAATTCTATTCATTTACCAAAAAGAAATAAAAAGAGGAAAGAAATGGTTTAACTGTCTATTGTCACATGCAAAATCCTTGATTTGTTAAAAGAACCACGTAGAGAGGAAGCATTTTATCTTAATCTCACCGAGTTTTGTTAAGCAGCAAAGAACCACTACTTTTGTGGCGCCGAAGTCCACAGATGTGGCTCTGTGGTGGCTGTCTCCTGTGGAGATCTTCTCAAGGTTGGCAAAGCTCACACGCTGCATCCGCAGGACCCAATTAGGAGCTCTTTCCCCTCACCACGCCGGCGTGTGCGTGTATGCGTGCACCATTGCAGCGTGCTCACTGCTCCCACACGCTCCTGGCTGAGAGGAGGGCTGGTGCTTTTTATTAGAATTTAGAGAGCTCTCTTACTTGTAGGGGTTATGTTTTGCGTTTAAATAATCAGCAGCTTTCCCTGCAATGTATGGCTGTAGAACACACGGCTGTTACTGTGTTTTCAAAGAAGGTATTTTTCAGCAATAACTGTTGCTTTAGCAAGTATTCAAATGTTCGTGAAACCCCCCAAAGAAATAAAACCCTTCTTTCCCCAGGCTAAACATAAACAATGTGGGCGCAGTTGTTCATAAGTAGTCTAGTTCCTTCTCCATTTTCATGCAGCCATTTAACAGTACAGGCTCGTATTTCCATAAATTCATTTCTAAGTGACGCTGGATACTTCTTTGTAGGGGCCCTGCAATAAAGAGACACATGATCTTTGTGGAGTACCCTTCACAGCAGCATTCTCTGCTCTTCCCTTTGCTGGACGTTTGTCAATCTGAGCACAGGACTCCAGCCTGTATGTGCGATGTTTGCTCATCTGGATTTGTATAATCCTTGTTGGAGCTAAAATGTCTTTTTAGAGTTTTGAGGGGTATTTTTAGTGGTATTTTGGGTTTTTTTGAGTGTGTGTTATCCTGAGATATTGAGGCCACTCTGGTTTTGTCAAATACCCCCCTTTCCCCCTTTCCCCCTTTCCCCCTTTCCCCCTTTCCCCCTTTCCCCCTTTCCCCCTTTCCCCCTTTCCCCCTTTCCCCCTTTCCCCCTTTCCCCCTTTCCCCCTTTCCCCCTTTCCCCCTTTCCCCCTTTCCCCCTTTCCCCCTTTCCCCCTTTCCCCCTTTCCCCCCCCCCTTTTTTTTTTTTTAATTCCACTTCAGGTGAATAGGATTCCACTACATGTGTGAGATGTCAAGTGAAAACATTGCTGGATACATTTTAACATCCTTCAGCATGTTAAATGTGAACTAAAATAAATTAATAATC
Organism: Caloenas nicobarica; assembly: GCF_036013445.1. Classification (NCBI taxonomy): domain Eukaryota; kingdom Metazoa; phylum Chordata; class Aves; order Columbiformes; family Columbidae; genus Caloenas; species Caloenas nicobarica. Next base: position 3,770,867 of record NC_088253.1, on the reverse strand, counting down.
CAAGTCGACAAAAATAAGAAAAAAGGTTTACTTGTACCTCCCGTTAACGCAGTAGAAAATAATTTAGAATACACCATGTAACTCGCAACCTTCTTTCTGTCTTTAACAGCGCTCAGAAAAATTGCATGTTGTTCGCTTGTGTTGCTGTTCCCGAAGCCTCCATGATTTTGGGCATAGGATGGTGTCTGTCAGTGCCTGTTCAAGTGAGTTTATTAATCCGAAGATCACAAATTACAGAGGGCCTTGTGATTATGGTAAGGGACTATAATTTTGAGCATTTGGCTGGTTTCTGTTGCAGTCTTGCAACAACACCTTAAATGAGACAACTGACTTTTCTTTCTCAAGCTTTTTACGAGCATTTGCAGTAGTTTTTGGTATGATCAAGCCTTTGGAAGATAAGGCAGTCATCCATGCTTCTAGCTACATATCCCTGTCTTTTAGATGCTTTAGTGTTGAATTTTTTATTTTTCTATATTTGCTGGGTCATGGAAAATGTTTCTGTCCTTCTTTGAGAATGGTAGGAAAGATGTTTTGAGAGATTACTGGAATTAAAGTGATTTAGCCTGCACCTTATTTGCAAAATGCTTAAATTTGCCATTGCACTTCCCTAAGCATTATTCCCATTTTGTAGGCTAGTGTGGGTGTAGTTTCCTCATTAAGTGACTTCTGAGCAACCTGGAGGGGGAAGCGATGTGTAGGTCATTGCTGAATGTGTGTTTCAGCCCATTGTAGGTGTGCAGTGCAGGCTGATCTTGAGCTTTTAATTGTATTTATAATTTCAAAATTTGCAACACATTTTGGTGGGCTTGCTGCTCTGGGTGTTCTTGCTTGCTATTCTGACAAAGTCTTTATAAATAAAAACAAATGCACTCTTGAATTCAAATTTCTGGGCTGCGTTTGCTGGTGTTGTGTTTAAAGCAAAGGAGCAGAAGTTGCAACCCGTACCTGTCACAGCCTAGAAGAGGCAGGAGCACTTTGAAGAGGAGCAACAGAAGAGAGTACAGGATTCTGTTGGAGGGTTTGTCTTTTGTCGTTGCTGCCTCAGAGGAGGGCGGTTTGCATGTGTCTGAATTGAGCCTTATGTTTGAAATTACTCAACTTGTCTTCCAAGGAGAGCTGGAGGAATCGTGCTGCACAGTGAGAACGGGCTGTGCTGTAGCAGAGTGACAACCAAAGGAACTCCATGAGATAATTTATTAAGTCATACAACAGTTAACATGCTCTCCTTGTTAGTGTGAGAGGATGTGGCTGTGAAGGAGCCTGAGCACTAGGGTTGGACTAGGTGACCTTTGAAGGTCCCTTCCAACACAAACTATTCTAGGATTCCATAGGTCTTATTCATTCTTAGTTGCCTTTTTCATCCCTACCAGCAGTGAATGGCTGCTAGTGAAAATTAGAGCAGTATTTAGATTGCTGTCTTGTATGGTGAGTACAAAGTCGTTTGCGCGGTACTAAGTGGAGCTTTATTCTTCATCACATCCCAAGGAAGTGGACTTGTACTTCAGAGCTTTGTTTCACAATTTATGTTACCCATTTGTGTTCTGCGGCTCATTAACTGAAGTGAACAGACAATACAACGTTGGCACCTAAACAGAAGAGTGTAATGTTTTGAAGGCAGAGATTGAGGGAGAGCATTTGAAGTTCAACGCAACTCATTTTTATTGCAAGAAACAAATATTTTATTATGTGCTTTTCTTCATTTCTTTAACGTTTTATCAGTGTCTTTTCAATAAAAACTGTAAAGCTGAGTTAGTTCAGGTCCTACGGTGTCTTGTAAGCTGGTTAGACAGAAAGTAGATTTAAACATGTCCTGTTTGGTTTTGATGCACCCTGTAATAGAGGCTGTACAGTATTATCTTCAGTCTTGTCTTTTTAAGCTTTCCTAGAAGGACCTAAGGTTGTAATAATTATAAAGGACATGCTATGGTAGATGAACTTTTCAAGTGAGAGGAAAATGGCTTTTACTGTAATTCTCTTGATAATCCTTAATAATAGAGTAACACATAAAAGGCTTCTAGCTAAATGGGCAAACCTTCCTTAAAGTTACAAACCACTTCTTTAGAAGAACATTTACTAACTTTTACATAAACTCTAAAATTTCAATTCTTTATATTGGGTGTCTACTTTGAGGTTGACTTAGTTTTTGATCTTTTACCTTTCTTCGTCCTCTTTGCTTAAGCTTTTACGCTGTGTTTTTTTATCTGTACTTCTGGTATTCTCTCATCTCTGATTGTTTTATGTTTTCAGGAGTCTGGAAGTTTTACAATATTTCTTTGAGATCAGCTTTATTCTCACCACTGTCTTTCCATACACTTTTTTCTTAATTTTAAAGAATTACTTGTTTCAAGATAGAACTTCTTTTGTAGCATTTTCATCTTGCTAATTAGTATGAAGAAATTTATGAAGTCTTTCTGTCCTTAATGTTTCAGATCATGGCCATGTGACAAATGGGTAAAGAACAAAGGGTGGATTAAAAAAGCCTCAGAAACCAAATACTATCATCCTCTGGAAATATAGCCTTCTAAAATGAAAATTGACTGAGAGGAATCTTGAACATTGTTTTTTATTTTTCAGTTATTGTTCAGGAAAAAAAAAAAAAGCAAAAAAGAAACCCCAACATTTAATTTGATTCTACCATATTATGATAACGTGATGCTGAATTTCTTAAACTAAGCAAGGAAAGGTCCCATCAGTGTTGGAGGGGATACATGTGGTATGAGATTGGAGATGCCGTGGTTTGGATTCTGAAGATGTTACTCTTCATTGTGCTGTTTGCAACCCCTTTTGGGTATAACTGAGGCTGCTGGGCTAAGGTGGCTTAAGTCTCTTTATGCATGAACACCAATGAGTAATTCAGCTGTGCGAGCCCTTATACAGGGTGTCCATCCAGGGCAGAAGCAGCTGAGCTTCAGCTGTAACCTAAATGACCCTGATATCAGATGCCTAATTGGGGTGCGCAGTACACAGGGCAGGTGTTACAGAGCTAGCTTACTCAGTGGTGGTTAAAACACTGTGAGATGTACAGAGTAGTAAGCATAACAAGAAATGCGAAAGTAATTATATTTTATATAATTTATATTTTTCCTTAAGTGGTGAAGCAGTGGACTGATTGTCTTTGATAAAGGTGCTCATTTAATACCAGGTGAAATGGAAAGTTTGACCTCTTTCCTTCTATGGACAAGTGTTACTTTCTTAACATTTGGGAGCAACGCCACTAAATGTTGCTGACTTCTGCTTATGTCAGTTTTCTAGAAATTAGAAGTTCTTCCTGCAAACAGTCCCAGGGAACATCAAACACCAGGTTTCTGTTCAAACAACTGCTGTGGTAGTGTTTAAAGTGGCGATGACTGAACTTTTGTTCTTTGGTTTGTGTGCAAGAGCTTTCCAGAGCTTCCTGGGCACTTTACTGCACACGTTCTTTATTCTTCAGAAATGGAATTCGTACCAATATTATAGCAAAGCCTCATGCCCCAATAATTGTCGCCCGAACAGGAAGCCTCACTTGAGGAACGTGATGGGCTAATGCTATGTGGTTTTATTCTGAAGATCTTTTCGGGTTCTCTTTCAGGCCCTGGCTGACGTAGCTGGCGTTGGGGTTTCTGCTGCCGGTTGCTGACCCAGACTTGTGGGAAGCACCTTTATGTTTAAATCCTGACTTCCCACCCAGGCAGAGAGGGGTGCCTGACAGGTTAAAGCAGTATCTGTACACTCAAGGTTACACTTGAAATCGAACCTGGAAACAGTCACCACTACAGCCATACTATAATATGCTTTCTGTATGCAGCATTGTGAAATATTTATTTTCTGTATCACCTGTTCCATCTGAATGGATCCACAATACTATTAATTTAATTTCCTTTACTTTGCATATGACTAGGCAATAAGTGTAAATCCACATCTGCAAGGATTTTTTTTTTTTTTTTTCTTTTTTGTTTCCCTGTTTTCGACGGGACATTCCAAAAGCATCATCTAGTCCTGCTATTGGGACATGCAGCATCATGGAAAAATCCAGACAAATCCCTTGATTCAAGCTGATTAACCAGCTGGCACGTCCTCTCAACAAAAGCATGTTTATTGGAGGTGTAGGGCGTTTCAGATAGAAATGTTGGGGCTTGTTCTAATGTAAAAAGAGGTTGAAAACTGAGCAGTAGTGGTAGTCATTGCAGAAGTTTGGAGAGAAAAATAATGAGGTGAAAAACTTCAGAATGGGAAAGTGGCTCTAAACTAAATGGAAGATGTATGTGTAAGTTTATGGAACCAGTATGAGTTTCATTTTGACTTTACCATATGCATGAAAACTAACTTGATTTCTTTCACTTTGCTGCACAGAAGGAGTTGTTGTACTGTTGTGAGAGGGGAAAGATTGAAAGTAATGTCTGTGGTAGAGGAGGGCCAGTGATGGTTTGAGGGATTCTTGTAGAATTCACGTTGCCTTTTTTGTTTGTTTTTTAATACAGGTTAAGTGAATGGGTTTCAAACAGAGAAATTACGGGGTCTTCAGACATATTCAGGCTTGGAAGAGGCTATTAAACCCAACAGAAATTCTTCTGTACACAAAGAGAACTTTTGTCTCAGTATAGATTCTATAAGCAGTACCTAACAGAGGAGTGCCCATTCCATGTGCTTTCTGGACCTACAATATTATTCAAGGGATTCAGAAGACCCTTTTAACAAAGTAGTTCACCTTGAAAGGACACGTAAATCCTCTAATGGATGCTCACTGATGCTTCCTGAAAACAAAACCAAAAAAAGACTGGAAATGGAGACAACCAGAAGTTCTATGGCAAATACCATTAGAAACCTTTCAGGAGCTGCCTCAAACTGGGTGGAAGTGATGTGTATTTTTCTCTTATTTCAGATGCATCAAATCTTTCATCCAAAAGCCTTGCTGACCATAATTGATTAAACTAGTCTGTGAAATACAAGTGCAAATCTTAACAAACTGTCTCCAGCCCTTCCAGCTCACCCACACTGACCAGCCTGGCTCTAGTCCAGGAGCAGCTACAATTCATAAACTTCAAGAAGCATTAAACACATTGATCACGTTAACCGAGAGAATAAAAGTTGCTGCCTCCTATAATTAGGTTTAGAGAAGGCAGTCAATAGGGTTCTTTGGGACTATCATTTCGTAGTAGCGGGGAAATTTCAGACATCAGTTTATAACCTCTGCCCAACTGTTCTACAGTTTTCCATATGCTTTATTTGAACGCCACCCATCAGGAGCTACCCCAGGCGAGGATGTCCTTTGCCTTTGACTTTTTCCTTTCTCTGTCCGATACATTTGCAGTAGCTGTTTGTTGGGATACGCCAACCGTAGCACAGAGCAGAGAACTGTTCCTTCCATTGTTGGTTTAATAAGTCGGGGAAATAGGGCTGAAACTACTTGCTAAAAAAACCCCAGCCCCAGCGAGCCCTGCTGATCAGCGCTGTGGTTTTTGCGAAGGGACGTTCCCCCTTCACATCAGACAAGTCACCTTTGAGAAGAAGCGGTGACCACAGCTGATGGCAATGACATGTTCAGCTGGTTTCAGCATTCCCTAAGGACACACGAATATATATATATATATATAATTATTACTACTTCAGACCAAAGGTTGTGCCTGTTGCGGTTGTTAGTACACAGTAGTAGAGGCAATGGGGAGACCCAAGGGCAGGATGTATCTCCTTTTGTGGACCCTTTCCACAGTTTGCATTTTCTGGATTGTGTTGTATCACGTCTGGTTAATATCTCAAAGCCTACAGAATTTTAACTGGTTTTGCTGTGTACATCATCAAAGAGAAAGAGGACACCAGAAGGTACCGTTCCAAGTGCTGCAATTTTTCAGGTCAGTGATTCCTTCTGAGGAGATTAAAATGTCTCAGCGTACAATTCTCGCTCAATTTAACCAGGTTAACAGTACTAAATCTGCCGTCTCTTTTAGATAACTTCATGATACTCTGTAATGACTAATTTTTTTTTTAACATAGTTTCAGCACGCTGGTAAATGTCGATGATTGTCCTTGAAAGCGCTGTCATAACTACCCACAGCAATTCTGTTGCATGTGTAGGGATTGTAAATCAGCTTGAAGCTAAGGTATGGTTTTCATTCTGTTTATATCATGCAGGTTTTATGAGGGTGTTTTTAGAGAACTGTTTTGCTTGATACTTTTAACACGGAGGCAAACTTTTATTTTTTTCTGTGTATGTTGGTGTTCAACACGTTAAGCCCTGAGCAACACTTTTGCCCTGTGTGCTAATGTGATGTGAAGAAAACACGATAGTTGTAAATTTACAAGGCAACTCTGTTCTACCTTTGAGGATAGATTGTAAAAGGCTAAATGTCTGTCTCTGAATTAAGAATACAGGACATAGCTGGGCTGGTCCGTTCTGTGAGTTTACTGCCTGTAGCAACAAAACATGCACAAAGTCGTAGATGAAGCCAGAATGAACACGAACCTCTTGGACACGATCTGCAGAACTGATATTGCTGGTGACAGTTTTGTAAGCTGTAAGCTGTGTCCCAGCTTCACTAAAGAATCACTAAATCACTAAATAATCCATCTATTGACTGCCACTTCAGACTTGCTCGGTGTTCAAGGCTGTCATGCTTGTGCCTGACATATAATTAGTATCTGGCATTTGGATGAATATGAGGGGAAATATATTGATTAGGAGTTTTTCCTTTCATGAGAAGGGTAAAGGAAGCACTTTTTAAAGCTGTTGAATGCTTGCAAGGAAATATATTCAGCTTCTCGTTAGACAAAATACGCTGCACTCTCTGATTCCAATACAATGATTTCTAACTGTCTCAAGACTACCAAATAAAACCACATTTGTTAAAAAAAAGGTGAGGGGAGGGGCAAATAGACTAGTCTGGCTCTAAATGCAAATAAATCTTTATACTTTTAGGGTTAGCTTTTGTATGTTGACTGCTTGATTCAATTTACTACTTACCTTTATACACTTTAAAATTTCTATAATGTTCAGAATTGCCTTAGAAGTGACTGTATTACTTGAGTTGTTCGAAACATGGAGAAAATATGCAGGTTTTCTCTACTTCCAAGAGAGTGGGGTGGAGGGGAATCATAAATGGCCTGGAAACCAACTTCATGGGGTTTTATCTTTCTTTTTTTTTTTCGCCTTTGTAACCGACTTTTTAAAAAGTTTATTTTCAAATTAGTCCAATAAGGTTAAAGATAGGTTTATTTCTTTTATTATTTCTTTAAGAAGTAAAGAATTCCTGTAAGATCTTGTCACAGAGGCCCCAAAAGTCAATTTTAGGCAGGCAATAAGCTCCAAACAGACTTTATTCCAACCAGAACTGTTTTAACAGAGAACCAACTAGAAATGGGGTTTATCCAAAATTATTCAGGACTCTGACAACACTATAAACCACAAGTTTGGACACTGGTTAGGGGTTCAGTTACTACACAGTCAAGGGCCCTGTCTGTCAACCAAAGACTGTGTTTCATTTGTCACAGTTTTTCCTTTTGCTTTTCTATAGAATTTGAGGGTATGTGGAGCAGGGTGTGAAAGCTCGAAAAATTAAAGAATTGATGCCAACATGAGCGTAACAAAACTGAAGACTGACTATGCCAAAGGGAATAAGCGATTTAAAATCTGAATTTTGTGGATTTCTTTGACTCATATCTGTGCATAAAATACCGAAACATTTTTTTGGATAATATTTGAGACATATTTGTTAACATCTTTAATTTGAAAGTATATCAGCTCTAAGTCAAGCAGGAAAACCAGGGAAGAATAGGCCTAACATACCTAAAAAAATTTCAGATGTGAATTGAATAGATAACATAAACTAATACCTGTCAAGCCTTCTTAATAGACATCCTAGAGCACTGAAAAGGTCTCTCTGGACTTTTTCCAGAATTCATTCAATACTCTTGTATAAACTTCCATGTTTCTCAGGTAATCGTATAACTCTAAATGAGAAAGGTTCACGCCTCATTTTTTGTACAGTCTGTATGGACTGTATGTTGGTTTGATCAGCCAAGAACTGCTTTTTCAGATCACGCTGAGAACTACAAATGAAAAGCAAACTGTTAAAAACTAGTTGACATACGTTTTCATAGGAAACGTGGCCATTTGATTTATGGGTCACAGTCAGGTCTTTAATCTTCCCTTTTTTGCCTCTTCTATTTTGAGCTGTTTCTTGATAGTTTATATTCCAAATAACTTAAGTTTTTAGCATTTATCTAGAAGAGTTCTAAAAATAAGGAAGAGCCATGAAGGGCAATAAGAGCAGCAGCATTTAACCAGAGCAGTGGTACTTGGAACTGCTTGAGTTCACTAAGCATCACTTGCTCGTTGGGTATTTAAACAACAGGCAGGAAAGAGGAGGTTAAAAGAGACCCATAGTGCCTGTTCCCATCCTTCTAAAAATGAATAGCAAGGGGAGCTGGTGATCCAGGGGTCTCGCTGGGGATGCTCTGGGTGTGGAGGATGCCTGAACACACCACCTGGTAAGATCCTGAACCTTTCATGCCTTTCCTTTATAACTTTTGATGTGCTTCCCCTCAGTAAAGACCGAGTTAACTCCTACTCTAAATTGTTCTAAGTAGATTTTTGAAGACTTAGGATTTTTGAGAGAGCCGGAATAGTCCCTCTGACTTCTCCAGAGCTACTGTTTGTTCTCAAAGTCCCTCACGCTTAAGGGAAGGGAGATCTATACTAATGGCTTTTTTGTTTCATGTCAGAAGTAGGTAAGTACAGTATTTGTATGCCCTTTATTTTTTTATTGCCTGGTTATAAATCTAGACTGAACGGTGAATGAAGCACTTCAGAAGTACATATGGCTCTATAGGTTAAAATTGAGTTCTCTTTAAAGGCATCGAGAATGCAGTGATGGACATCAGGTTTGTGTTTGAAGAGAGTTTACATCTGTTAGTAAATTTAAATGATGAGTTAAGTGGTTTTTAAATGATAGAGTGTGAGGACATATCCTTTACATAATTGCTTTAAATGCTTTTTATAGCTTCAGGATTTATGTTGGTAATCACATTGCTACCTGGCAGTCTGCGTGCTGGAATCCTGCCTTCCCAATGGCTTTCACCTTGTTGAAGGGGCATTCATTTGCTCTCCCTTTAATTGGGAAAGATAACTTCGGTAAAGAACAGTGCTCTAGTAACTCCGAAGTAGTTTAAATCATGTGTTATCATCTATAAGCAACTTACTGACATTCAGTTTTTATTCTCAGAATAGTAGTATTCATAAGATGCTGAGCAATACTTGGGCTAGATTTCACAATGTATAATTTTTAGATTTAATGACAGTTCTTTAAAGAGGGGGGATAGGACATTGTTTCCTGGCAGGAAAGTATAGTAATTGATTAAAGGACAGACCTATCTTTGTGCTCATTAAAATCATTGCATTGTAAGAAAATATATGAATGCTGTTTGTCTTATATGGATGAAAATGACCCAGCTCGGTCTCTGAAATTGTTGTGGGGCCCTGGAAAATTCTGCAGCCGACCCAGATCACCATCTCTGGTTGCCTTCTTCCAAGGAACACGCAACCGCTTGGCTTTGGCTATATAAAGTTGGTTTTATTTTTATATAGAAGTGCAGGTTGCTCTTCAGCTGGCCTGACCATGGGATGTGGTACTTAGGCTCCCGGGAGCGATGCTGGGAGAGGGGCAGAGCATCATCCTGGCCTCACTGGGTTTTCTCCTTGGCAGTGGGCAGGCAACAACACTTTTCATAGCCGAGTGACAGTGAGGTCTTAAAGGAGCTAAAAAAGTGATCTCTTCCAGCTAATAGCTTTGAAAAGCAGTTCAGATAATGGGCATTATACACCATTTCCAATTTGGCTTGCTTTCCTCCCTGAACCAAGCGAGAGGTGAAAGACTTTAAGAAGCTGAGAAGCCTTTTGTTTCTTCAGCTAGGTCCCATACAGAGTTTGAAAAGGCCTGATGGGCTCTCGCAGGTGACTCTGGCAAACCGAGCTGGTCGGCGGCTGGTCCTTCTGTTGGTGGCCGGTCTCTCGGAGCAGGATACCAGGTGGTGAATGGGCGCGAGTCCCTGTGGTGTATGGCAGCACCACCTTTCATGCTCCTGGGAGGTATCAGAGTTTTCCAGAAATGTGTGCCTTTATCTGCTCTGAAACAAATACGCTTCAAATATCTCAGCTACTGTAAAACATTACTTCTTTAAGCTACCGAGATACATTACTGATATATAATGCTTGCTGCTTTAAATTGTTGTTTCTATGCAATTAGTCGTGATGTGTTTTGTGCTGTACAGCGTGGCCCTTCTATTACTGTTATACTGGGTCTTTGTCCCATGCTCGGTGGGCTAATGCATATATTTACAGTTATATGCAAGAGTCCGTCACTAGTGGCATGTTTTAAAAGATGGAGGGAAAATGGACTGACTACCCTCTCATCGACCCTGGTCAGTCATTTAAATATTTGCCATTAAGGTGAGCTGATTCTGGGCAAATTTGCTCTACTTTTCTTCCTTCCAAGTAGCCCTGCTGTTAGGTTTGGAAAGTCCTGTACTGTAAAGCTGGCACCCTGGAAAAATAAAGACAAAAACCGCAAGAAGAAGTTCAAAAGAAATACAGACTAAGAATGAAGTTTTCAAGCTACGTTCCAAGGCAAGGACTTTTCATCTTTATACCTTTGAATTGCGAATCAAGGCAGTAAAAGTTACTACTAGGTTAAAGTTTAAATGGCATAGAAAAGGTAGAAAAAAAGATTAAACATATTCTGTCTGGACAGTGGAACAAAGACTTTGAATCCTTATCTATGCACCTGTCTATTGAGTATCTAAGTTCCAGGAGTCCCACAGAGGACATGCGATGAGCACTCTTATTGTTCGTATTAAGAACTGAAGTAATTGAAAGGAAAAGTAAGGGAAGGAGAATCAGAAATCAGATGTGACTGCCTGTATGGTTAAAAAATAATTTAAAGGGAAAGTGACTATCAAGCAGTTCATATTATGGAAATCGGACCATTGAAGATAGAATAAAAAAAATCTATTATTCTTTGAAAGAGTTTTTCCTCTCGAAGTAAGACTTAAATATCATTTGAAAAGCAGTAATTTTCACAAAGTGCCTTACTGGCCACTTGTGAAGGAGCAATTCAGATGTGTGGTTTTTGATTCTTTGACTTTATGTCTGATGGCTGGATCTGAGCCATGGGGAATTTTTATTTTGTTTTTATTTTTCCTGTAGAGATGTCTGGTGTGTAGCTGGTTTTGAAGTTCAGCAATTACACAGGTCTCAGTAAGCATGTTAAAATGACATGCTCTGTTTACTTTGGCTTCCTGTTCAATATAGACATTTAATTCAAAATTCATGTCATACCTCTATGTTGCTGAGAGGGTAATAATAATAATAATAATAATTTTAATGTTTTATATTCTGAGTTAGTAAGTCGTACTATCTTCCCCAATGTGGGGTTTGGGGTTTTTTTGAGCTGTCCTTTCAGTTAATTAAATTGCTAACTCTGCAGCATATTACATGGAAGGTGGCTTACTAGCTTATACATGTTAAAGAAATATAGAACATCTTCTTAATTAGATAAAGACTGAAATCAAACTTGCTTTGAATTGTAGTTCATGCAGAACTTCTAAAATCTAGATCAGCACTATCGCTTCCCTTTCATTGTCTTTGGGTGTGTGAGGGGAAGGACAGTAATAATTACTTTTTGGTGGAAAAAGCAAACAAACATAAACGAAAGCAAACTTACAAAACAACAAGGAAAATGCTTTTAACTATAGATTTTAATGCATAGGTTTTATTTAATACAGACATTCTGTGCTCAGCAGAAGCTCAGCAACTTGCAAAATTACCTGTTGTCATGGCATCGACTACTATTTAGGACATATCCAGGAATATATTGTGTCTTGGATTGATATGAAGTATTACTGATCGTGTCATTTTCAGATGGTAAGATTTTATTCGTGTTAAATATCTCCAATGCACAAGGCAAGTTTGCATCCAGCTTTCACGTGTCTATCACAAAGGTATTTCCTTTTTAATGTGAGACTCTGAAACATACCCCCGCCGAAACTGAATTCTGGCTTTACCATCCATATTTCTTTCTGCGGTTCTCACCTTGCAACTCAAGGAACTGGAAACGCTGTTTCTCTGGGAGCAGCAAATCCAGTGGCTGTTTTTCTGCAACATTAGGACAGCTCCGACAGGCTTGATTAGTCAGAATTTTGCAGAGAAGAAATGAACCCTATTACTGTTAATTATACAAAATACAGAAGTGTGCACATAATTCGTTTTTTTGTGTATAGCCTTTCAAAGTAACATCTTCTCCACACATCTCATCGTTGAAAAAGTTGCTGAGCAGGATCATCCCTCCAATGATCAAGCCTGGTGTGCTGGTTTAACTGAGACTGAGTTAATTGTCTTTGTGCAGTTAGAAACTCTTCTTTCTTGTAGCTAGCACGGTCGTTGTTCAGATTTACTTGGAGAACAAGAAGATAACACCCTGGGATAGAATTAATGTTTTTCTTCAAGTAACCTTGCAGTGGTTTTGAGTTGAAATGGAGAGAATGCAAGAACTTACTGTTTTCTTAGCTGTTGTCTGGGAGTCAAGGTCTGAGTATTATTATATTTTATATTTTATATATATTTTATATATAGTAGTAGTAATAGTATGTTTGTATTATTTTGTTAGTTTATTAAACTCTTTTTATCTCTTCCTTGGGTGTGTGTTGGGGCCGGGGGAGTGAGGGAGCAGCTGTCATGGTTTTGATTGCTGGGGTTGAACCGTGACACCCAGTTACATTTTCATAGAATCAAACCTTGTTGTGTGTTTAGGACTTTAAACCCAAATCAGTACCGACGAGCTGATTGTGTACAGAAATGTCATATGCTGCAGCTATACTGGATTTGCTGAACAGATTTAGACCACCTGGACAAAAACGTATCTGAACCTGTCTGGCATTTCCTGGGCTGTGTTATCTGGATATCTGGAAATCTTGGCTGAATCTAGAATACAAGATAGCTTCACTTTTCTATCTGAAAAGGCATTTGCACGAGAAATTCCAGACATCTGGTAGCCTATTTTATGAGGTCAACAGTCTTCTGACAATCTGCTTTCCTAGCCAAGGAAATTAGCCTGTTTTATTCTGGACTTCTGTGCAAAACTGAATAGCTAAACAGAATGTACTTTTTCAAAACCAGCACATGATGTGTTGGTGTTTGCTGTGCTTTGATGCTTACTGGATAGCATCCCGTATGCGGGTTGTTCGGGATTTTTGTCCTTGAGTGTAAACTACAGCTCAGTGTGATAGACATTGACACCGCTACGAGTGTATCGGTGTAGTTACCCCAACGTAAAGCTTGTACATCGACGCTGTCCGAATCGTTAGTCGGTGGATTGCAGTTCAGCATCAGTGCCCTGACAGCTCACACACCATCACAAATTCGTCCAGATCAGCTGCGAGCACACAGCGAGTTACCATCTCACCAGGGCTAGAGTTAAGTGCTGTCCCAGGTTGCATTCCGTCTTATCTGCTCCCTCGCACCTTGTGCCATATGGGGCCAGTCCTGTTGCGTTAAGGTAGGCAGCTCGCTTAAGATGTCACCTTTTGAAAAAGCCATCATAGTCGTTCATCCTGCTCTGCCAGAACCCCTGTTAGATAGAGAAATACGTTCAAAAGCCACATGTTCTTTCTTACAGCTGCCTCTACTTGGCCAGTGGAGCTGTACTGGTGTTGAGAGTTGGAGACCATTTTGTTTGGGGGTCTGGTGGTTTGCAGGGAGCTGGGGAAGCACTTGGGGCCCTGGAGTGGTAGTACCATGAGAACATCAAGGGGCAATGAATGATCGGGAAGCATGAATAGTGAGAAGAGGATAAGAAGAAACTGATGCAAAGACCTGTGGGCTATCGGACAGACACGCAGGCTGAAGATTGCACTTACATGATCCTTGTGAGGTTTTCTTCTTAAAAACTCTTTGAATGACATTGATCCACTGGAGTGATTTGATGCCCGTAGAATGCTTTGCATCCTGCTACTGCAGTGATTTGTTATGTTGCGCTGAATATCCTAAAATGTGCACTAAAAGCTTTTTAGAATGAATTTCTGTCTGAATTACTTTCTTTAAGTGATTTAAGAGTATGTATTTGTATAACTTCATGGATAAACCTACATCACTGTAAATGTTTTCAATGTGGAAAAAGGCTTCAGTACAGAAATTGCAGTACTCTGTTAGGTTAAATGTTTATTTATAATCATAGTACTAAAACTTAGTGGAATACAGGTATAATTACAGAGAAATCAAACAAAAATGTATTTTCACACAGTATTTCTAATTAACCCATATGCGCCCGTAACAGAAAAAGGATTTCCATTTAAAAAAACAGCTTCAGAAGATGTAAAACTGTTATTTCAAAAGGAATGATATGAGAATCACTTCATTTGTTCCCTGTAAGTATTTACTTTCTTTTGAAGAGGGTTTTATTTCAGATCAAAGTATCTTCCATAAAATTGTCCTTTTGTTTCTCGTTTTCAACACCGGGATGTTTATATCATAAACACAATGCAGCTGAATTGAAACATGTCATTGTTAATGCATATTGTGTGCACAATGTGTCGAAACTAAAGATGAAGAAGTCTGAACAGGTATTTTACCCAGCCCGCTGAAATTTCTGTAGTATATCCCACATGCTATTCTCCTGTAACCTTGCCAGATTTTAGAAGATGAGCATTGTCATGTGGCACGTCCCTTTGCATAAATGCCCTGTGCAAAGCATTTAGATGATGCTCGAGACAAAATTGAACGGCACACTGCTTGGAAACCGTGCCAAGAATAGTGTGAGGAGCCGCTGTGTAGCTGAAGTGCTGACTTTGGGTGATATGTGAAACTAAGCACTTCAACGTGTGTGTGAACTATAGATTTGAGGCTGCATCACGTACCGCAGGGGTGTCACACCTCCTCACAGCCCCGGCTCGTTAGTCAGCTTGGGAAATTACAGTCTTATCATAATTCCCCATGAAATTCAGTTGGGATAAAATATTAATCTCTTCTTGTCCTAAACAGTTCGTGTTACTAAAGAGCTGCTGTGTTTCAGCTCCTGAGGACTTGCATTGCATTAGGTTATTAGATTATTATTTTGCGTGCTATTCCATATTTTTAGATGAAGAGCGTTTGTTTGTGTCGTCTTCCCTGCCTCATCCAGCCTGAAATGCTGAACTCTACAGTCTTTTCAGACTTGAGACTTCACATTGGGTTACACTGGAAAGGGTACGTATTTTAAACAGAGATGGATGGTATGTTGGTCATAATAAAGGAGACAAGAGGAGGTTACACTCGTTTGTGGAATATAGTATGCCACCTCCTACTTTGAAAAAGTGTGTATGCCTTGTCTTTTTAGCCTGAATTTCTTTCACAAAGTAAATTGGAGCTAGCAGATTAGGTTGTTGTCCTCTAGTGACTTTAATATGTCTCCTGAGCAGAGTAGTTTTGCCCTGTGTACCATAATGAACGTAGTGTAATTAACCATTGGAACATCTTGCCCCAGTAGGTTCTCTGTCACTTGAAGTCTTGATTTAAACACTGTAATTTTCTTGAGGGACACGTTCTAATGCTTCTAAGATCTAGAGAGCTCAATAGAGGTGTTGCTGAGTGAAAGTCTCTGTCCTTTTTCCTCAGAGCGAATTGTCAACATGCTCTTTTTTAGCTTTAAAAAACACATGTATGGCTATATCAAGATATCACCCCATGTGCTAATCTGTTGCACTCAGACATCATGTTACTGATACGCTGTTTCTTAAGGAGTGTTGCAAAACAAGACATGGGATTCTTTGCAAACGAGTGATCGGAGGCTCCCATCAGGCCGTGTCTCATCAGTTGTCTTCCAGGACTCCTGTTTCCAGTAATCTCGCTTCTTCCTTCTTTAAAATCGTCTCTGCCTCTTCTTTCAGGGATATGAGCTTTTCCGCAGATTAAAAAATGCCTCGCTCGCTTCTGCATAGCATAGACTTGGTAAAAGACATTCCGTTATGTATTAGTCTTCACGTGCCATCTGGGCGAGATCTGCATTTGTATGGCTTAGCGAGCTGTTTCCTGATCCTGAAGAACGTTGCCATTCTAGAGGCGCAGCGTGTAGCATCAGCTCTGTACATGGTCAGATTTGTCATCTCTCTAAATCTTCTCCTTTTCCATGTGCAGAGCACTCCGGGGTGATGTGCTCTGTGTAGCCGCATCACCAAAACAGGGCAGGTACTGGCGGTGGCCTCGTCTAAAGACACCACCGTGGGCATGTGGTCCTGTTCTGGAGTCGTGGAGAAGGAGCTGTGGGTAAAACTTTCGGTTTTCACCAAGAGAAATTTATCACTGAAACCGGCCTTCTATTTGTATCACCAATTAATGTCATACCTACGTACAAAATTCACTCCGTAATCCATAGTTAGAATTCAGTACTCTGCAAAATAACTGATGATGGAAGCATACCTGAATGGATTTATTTAGGTTAAATTGTGCCATGGGAGTGGTTGGAAATTATGGGTTATTTGAAAGCAAAGAAAATTATGGTATAGGGAAGGAAGATTTGCAATAAATTAATCAGTTGCACAAATAAAGGAGAGGTTTGTAATTCGTGTGTGGGGAACCCTGTGTAAAATACGGTTGTGGTTTTGTGCTGTGGGGTTTTTAGCATCCGTTTTAGGGCAGGTAGACAAAATTTGAGATCGCCCGCCTTTTCCTTTTGTGATGCAAGTGAAGAATACCGTGCTCTGCCCTACTATAGTGTTTGAATTGGAGCTGATGCCACCGTGGAAGCACCGTGGTTCCTTTTTGCATTCAGAGCTGGTGCAGTTGTGAAGCAGCCTGCCGGCACTCTATTGTACTCAGCCTCACACAGCACTCGGGGCCCAATTTTGAACAGCTTATGCATTAAAGAGACATTTTCCTTATTTTTCTCAATGTTTACAGCGTTGCTCCATGAGGCTATTTGTAAATTTGAGTTGCTTAGTGTAGTACGACTTTTTAAAGAAAACGCTTCCAACCTGGCAGTTGATGGCTGTGTTTTGCGCTTGCGTCCGATCAGAGCACAAAGTGCGTGTGTGCCTCTGTGTGCTTCACAAAATAAATTACATCATATATTGCCATGTCTGCTTTTTTCTGGAATTTGACTAAGGTTCACATCTTCAAAGGTGAGGCTAGGCTTCTCTTTTGTGTTTAGAGAGGACAACTAAACTATTGTGGCCCCATTGCGGTGCAAGACTTGTGAGGCTCGTCCTTTGTTTTAATCCTCAAGCTCCTCAGGAGTCACCCACAAAGGATGTCCCAGCAGGGGGGTCGAGCTCTTGGGGACAGTTGGTGGAGGGGGCAGAGGAGAAATTCTGGAAAAATCTGCAGATCTCCTTTCAGGATTTCCACTTCTGTTCCCTTTGGCTAAAATAAGTCTTTGAAAATGGTGCTGTGGAAGTGGGTAAATGAGAGAGAACTCCACAGGGCTAAGGAATGGTGATGTTCTTCGGGGAGTTCAAGGCATTTATGCAGTTTGAGAAAGAGAGTGGGGAGCTCAGTATTTGATAAAATCTACTGGAGCCCTCTAATTTGTTGGAAATAAAAAGGGGAAAATGGAAAAAAATTTAGGTTATTCCCTTGTTTAATTTGCTAGGCTGGCACTAATTCTGCAGTTCACTTACTGTACTACTTAATTTCAATATCCACTCTGCATTCTTGATTTCAACAGGGGAGAAGGTGGATGCTGAGGGCAAAAGGGTACTGGATTGAGGGGGGGGTTGTGTGGAGCTCCGCAGCAAATTGCGCGTACCCTTTTCACAGCTCTACCTGGATACAACTCCTGGATTTTTTCTTTTTCCTGAGATTTTTTAGATGTGGAATTGTTTTGCCCCTTTAGCGAAGCTTCAAGGAAATAACTTTTCTGACAAATTTTGTACAACTAGTTGGAGATCCTCAAACAGAAAAGCTAAACTTGCAGGCACTAACACAAAAAATACAGAAAGTCTTTTCTGACAGGTTCTAATTTCAGAGGTACTGCATGCTGCAAGGTTACTTAAATTTACAGCAGGGCAGAAAGCAGGTGCTCTAGAGATACTGTCAGCCGGTAGCCCCCATTTTTCATTCATGCCGTGTTCCCTTCGCAAGATGAATTATGTTTTTGCTTAAAAATCTTTCCCGTACTCTGTAACCAGCTTTTTAAGGAGGAATCACAAACCAACTGGTGTTTCTGGCGTTGACTTATTTTTAAAGGCGTTGAGTAAATTTCCCAAAACAGCTACGCAAGTCATATCTCTTGTTAAAATATCAATGGAAGCTTGTGCTTCTGAAAGGCTGTCAGGATGAGGCCCCTAAAAATGCACCGTGCATGTCCCCCTGCAAGAAAAGCGCAGAGGAGCATTTAAATGTTTTGAATAGTCTTTTGAGTAAAAACTCGTTCAGTTGAGCACCTTCGCTCTCTTCCGTGGGAACGTTTGTGTTACACAATAGAATTCCCTCTGACAGTTGTCTCTTTTCAGAGAGGTTCATTTAATATTTGTCTGTGGTATCACCAACTGCAGCGCTGACTGAATGGCCGAGAAGGAGAAGCGCCTGTTCTAAGCAGAGACAATCTGCGGACGGACAGCTAGACAGATAATAGAAATGAGAATGCATAACAAATGCAGAAGAAGAAAGGGTTTGTGGTGTAGGGGGCGGAGAGACACTTCATCATGGTGAAGTCATATTTTAATCACTCCGAGGAGTAACAACAGGTTGCATTATGGCAGGTCTTCTATTTAGTGCTGACAGGGTTTTTTTTGTTATGTGACTGCCATAAAATGTATTTATATGTTTGTGCATAAGAAACTGCATACTTTCCATATAATATGTTGGTTGTCCTTTTGTATTGAAAGAAGGTGGGTTTGTTTCAAAACTCTAAATCTCACGGCAGTCTAAAACCTGCCCAAGTGGCATTTATACCGGCGACTTGCTTGACAAGGGTTCTTTGTGAAGGTGCAAACGTGCAGCAGTCTCCCTGCAGTACAGTTAAACTTTCCGTGCATAAATCATTTGAGTAGATTGGGCCAGCAGAGGATTGCTTATAGTGCATTGTGTGTGATTTAATATTCTGCTACGTGCAATGCTGGAACTTAATTCCAAATCCCCCACATGGTGTAACATGCATCAAAGATCGAGCCCGGACTGTGCTTTAGCACATGGAAGGCTGGCAGTATCACTGCTAAAGTGCTTGTGACTCCTTAAGCAACTAGAAAAAAACAGAAACAATTTTGTTTCTTACAAAAACTTTTTGCAATATTGACACTTTATATTGGGTGAACTGCTGACCCAGGAGCAGACCTCCACTGCTATTTGATTTAGACCAGCTTTCCTGGGGAAGGCAATGGGCTGGTGCGAGGGTTTCTCCTTTCGTTCAGTCTGTTTCCTGTAAAAGTGGTTGTAAACTTGTAGTAAACTGATTTATAAAGGGCATGTCCTACATGTACAAAAAACAGGAGCAACAAGACAATGTCCATCTTCTGTAAGATTAAACCTATTTTGTTTTAACTGAAACCAGTACTGAAGTTGATGAAAGATTTCATGGTTTCTGTCCTCTCAGCAAGAGGTGATTTTTCTGGGAGGTACAAGAAAAGATGAATTTTTGTTGTGCGGGCCATCGGACTTCATAAAGCATTAATTACAAGAAGTGGACTCTGCTTTCAGTTTGTCTTCTGAGTCTCCATGAGAATTAGATTAAAATGTTCAAAATGCAACTTTTTAGGCTGTAGCTGATGTAAATTTTTGTAGTTACTCGTGTTTTAAAATTTGCCATGGTTGCAAATGGTTTCGAAGATCTAAAATTTAAAATCCTTTCAACTAGTGATACTGAGGTGAACTGACTGTCAGCTTTAGTAAGATAGACTGACTCCCATAGTCCTGGTCCTGCTCCTGGGCTGGCTCAGTGCCGGGACATCCCATTTCTCTGCTTTCCTCCGAGGAGCAGCCACCGGCCCCAGGACAAGCGGGTCCTGCTGGCACCAAGCAGGACATTTGGGTGCCGCTGATGGGACACAGGGACACGTCGTGTGCCGTGCAGCGTCCCTTGGGGCAAGGTGCTCAGCAGCTGCTGGGGCTGTTGAGCTGGAGAAGAGAAGCTGAGAGGGATCTGATCAATGGGATCAGTATCTCAGGGTGGGTGTCAGAGGATGGACCAGACTCTGTTCAGTGGTGCCCAACACCAGGGTGAGGGGCAACGGGCACAGACTGAAACACAGGAGGCTCCATCTGAACGTGAGGAGAAACTTCTTTGCTGGGAGGTGCCAGAGCCTGGACCAGGCTGCCCAGAGCGGGTGTGGAGTCTCCTGCTCCGAGACATTCAAACCCGCCTGGACCGCCCTGTGTGATCTGCTCTGGTGACCCTGCGTGAGCAGCGGTTGGACTGGGGGATCTACAGAGGTTCTGCAACCCCAACCAGGCTGGGACTCTGTGATTCTGAGACCCCGTCCTTGCAAGAACGGGTGTGTCGTGGCCAGTGAGCATCTCCCCATTACGGCAACAGGGCTTAGGTAGCAATGGTCTGGTACCATGTTGTGTTCTCTCTCTCTCTCTTTCTCTCTCTCTCTCTCTCTCTCTCTCCTTTTTTTTAATGTATCAAAAGATAATGCTTTAAATCTTTCACTCTTTCAGCCAGGTGGAAAATTACATATATTTTATTTTGATTCTAATTAAGCTGTTTAATAGTCTAAGGATGGTATAGAGAAATGTGGAACTTAGGAAATAAGGTTAAACTGGATATTCTTAGGAAGAATGCCCCTTTAAAGGGCGCTTGCAAGAATCAAGCACAATGATTCAGCAAAACCTCTATGTTCTGTGCCTGTGTATGTGAAAAATCAGGCTCGATTCCTGGATTTTTGTTATTCACATGAAATAATACATGAAAGATATTTTCAGCGCTGCTTTTCTGTTGGCGATATTCCCAGTGATCTTACAGGCTTTATGAAATTGTTCTCCTTTGGAATCTCAGGTTTTTGTAGCACGTGGCACATGCTGTATGAGGAGGAGGGAAGGAATCTTCAACTAGTGCAGCGGTTGCGTAGTTGGGGAGTTTTCATTGAGAAAATGCCTGGTTTAGACTCTGCACTGCACTCTTAAGGATGGCTTCGTGTGTAGCAGGTGTGTATTTTGGGATATCCGTTTTAAGGGCAGCGTTTGGTTATCACACCCTCTTTTGGTCACTTTTTTCGCTCAGGTGTTGTGCATCTGCGATTTGCAAGCAGCGTACCCGTGGGGTACCGTGTTGCGGGGAAACTGTCAGGTTAAAGCAGAGATGCATTTCATCCCCTGTGAACTGCTTTCTGGCATTTACATGGCTTCTTTGTCATTTTATAAATGTTTTGGTAGGACTTCTAATGTCTATTTCATCCTTCTATTATAAGTATTCATTAGAAATGTAACAAGAAATCCTGGGCAGGTACGTATTACAGGAAACTGAAAACTTCGATGATAAAGTAAAGCAAGCTTTGAACTGCAGCAATGCACGTATAAAACACACATGTGCACATAGAAATAAGGTATTTATACTGTCTGTGCTGTTGTAAACAAGAAGTGAAGAATACCTCATTCGGTAATTCCACCGGTCTAAACAGCAAATTAACTCTGTAGAGCTTTTTAATCCCTAAACTGCAACACAGAGTTATTCCCAGGGGACTGTACGTATTTCAGTTGAAAGGTGTCCTGTGAAAGCAGCAGCTGTTTGCCTCTAATGAAGCTCCCTGGCTTTGCCGTTGTGATCTCCATACACCCAACCAAATTAGCTCGAGAGGCACATAGTGAGGTACAGAGTCAGTAGAAATCCTTCCTCTGGGCAGCACCAGGGCTCTGGGCAGCTGCCCCAGCGCTGGGAATACTGTGCTGCTCAGGAACTTCGCCACGGATTTAATTCGGAAAAGCAGATGTGGCCTATGAAGAAGCTATGAGAAAGTTTTGGGCGCTGAGGAGAGCACAAGGGGGTTTTCTGAGTCGCACCATGGCTGCGAAACCACAGCATCCCATGCTTTAGACACCTCTTAGACAATCCTTAGGCACCTCTAAAAGATGCTCTTCAGTTTTGTTTTTTAAATGTATTGCATAAGGTATTTGCTATCAAGGCAACTTTAATAAGTTACTGTGTCATCCCCTATTGCACACCACAATCAAAGCATCACTGTCAGTACCTTTCTAGCCTTGTTCTCTCCTAAGTAATCTGTGCATCCCTGTGCAGTTTGGAATGCTTATAATCTGCTGCAGCAGTATGGATGGGTCAAATATGTGTGCGAAAGAGTAAGAGGAGAAAGGTAGCATCTTCATATTACATTATTTTCATACTTTTCAATATCAAATTCTTCTTATGTTTCCACAACCTTAAGAACATGTCATATAAGGTTTCTGAATGCATGCATAGAATTAAGAGCACTACTTTCTAAAATCAGTGCCTACGAGCTGGCTGAGTCTAGCTGATTAATAAAGATGTGTTTGAGCCTACTTACAGTGATTCGAAATTCACAGTCCAAAACTGCAATTACTTTTGCGCCAACCTAATATTGGGGAGGTGGTAGTTCTAAAAAAGGGCCTGGTAAATGATGTGATTTGCAGAGTCTGCCTACTTTCTGTCTAGTGAAGTTTGTCTACAAAATTGTTCTGTAAAATTATAACACCATTGATTTAGTGCTAAGAGAATGCAGATTTTTTATTGCGGCCTCTTTCTTTAGGAAGTTCACAGTAAAACAGTTAGAACTTTAAAATGTGAACTTCAGAAGCCTTTGAAGTGGCCTGGAATTTCATCTCATCTTCCATGGCAGTTCCCCCCCTCCCCCCCTTTTTTTTTTCTTTTTTTTTTTTTCTTTTTTTTTCTTTCTTTTTGGTAGTTAAAATAAGGATTAATCTGCTTGGAGAAAGCCACGCGTGGATGAGAATATGTGGGATTATTCAGGAATGCTTGTGAATGTGCAGGCTGTCCTTGCACATTTGGAGTTGGATGTCTTTGATTCCCAGAAAAACAGGGGTTTTTTGATGTAAAGGGTTTGGGGGATTCTTTTTTTTCTTTTCAATGATGCTTCCCTCTGTGCTTCCAGGTGGAGGCCAGGAGAACCCTGAAGTTTGGCAAGGTGTAGTTTTGAGGTATAAATGGCTCTATCATTATTTTTAAAACTTCATTAGCGTATGTGCTTCTGAATGTTTGAGGGAACAGAGTTTTTATATTGACTTTGACCGCAGTTTAATGAGAAGAGTTTTAAAGTCTGGTTTGACAAATCTCAGAATTCCACAGTTGCTGGACCTGTCAGAAGAATGTTGTGAAGCATGAATGCTACTGGGGTGTATCTTCTGTTGTAATGACAGATGATGGAGACATTAGTTCATTAGTTTTATTGAAATTTTTTTCTCTCTCATCTTAACCCTTCTGATTTTGTGATTTTTTTTTTTTTTTTTTTTTTAAGTTGTTATCTTGCGCTGGAATTTACCGTACTATCTTTGAATTACCTTGGTTTCCTGCACCTGACTAAATGTCTCCTTTAAAGAAGGAAGAATCAAATCTAACCTGGTTTTGATTGTACTAGACAAAGTCAAAGCCTGTTGTAAGCCCAGGGTGTATGCTGTCCAGGACACACATTAATTCTCTTGTTAGAAAACATGTGTGCATCTTTGTTTCTTTATTTCTTCTGATAAGTGGACATTTTGCAAGCTCCCACTTGAGGGCATGGCACCTCCAAAAAGGATTGTGTCAAGGTTAGGCATAATGAGGAAAATATGCAAATTCAAATTAAAAATATTTTCTTAATCGAGGATGCATAAATTATTCCCAGTGGGCACCTAAGTGACAATAAATTTCACATGCCTGGGAATTAACATGCCCCACTTATATTACTTTGCCGTTCCATTAAAAAAAAAAGCATAATTTATTTAAATGGCTTCCACTATATTTAGCTTCTGCAAACAAGATCCGGCTATTATTTTAAGGCCTAAATGTGAGCAACATCTAGAACAATTGTGCACGTGCTTACGTACTAAACTTGGAAAAGATGTTACATTTAGCGTGTCTGTAAAAATACAAAAATAACGTCATACAAAAAAAGATGTACCAATTCAGCTGTGATTGACTCAAACACTGTCAGCATGTCTGCTACCTCATTTTAGAGTATTCAGAAGCTTTTTGTACGTGTCTAAATCTTTTGCGGTGGCCGCATCCCTGTCAGACCCACTCCGCGACCGTGTGATACAGTGCTTGAGCATATTTTTTCCTGTTTCTGCAAGCTCTTCTTGAGTGTATACTGGGCACTTTGTATCTAATATATCTTTTTTTAGCCCTTGGAGGTGCTTATAATCCTAAGGATGCCATACAAGCTCACGTTTTCTCCGTGTGAATCATGTACAGTGGGATTCCAAAAGTGCTCAGCCTAACCCTGCTTCCTTAAGAACCAGTTGTTAAGGTCCTCGTGACTTGGGTGGGAGTCGTGACGCCAACACGGAGAGCTTGGGAACTGCCTCCCTCCACTGGAAATGAGAATATACATTGGAGAATGTCGCAACCTAATTTTTGTACTGAGCTTGTGATGGTAGTAACTGGGTGCCCTAGATTTAGTGCTGTAGCTACCTGATTATGTCACTTCAGCACCTTGTCTGAATTTGGCACTGTAATTCAGATTTACTTGGGATTTATTCCTTTTGTCTCTTTGGTCCTTCTGTTTTTACGGGAGTGGTCATATCAGTCCACGTAGCCACACAGACATTTAAGAACCTCTTTATCCAGCTATTTCAGGATGCATAAGCACACTGACATTATCTTTGTACATGTTAAGGGACAAAATGGTTGTGGACTAAACTGAGAGATTGTTTAGATTTGCATGTTGGTGGGTTTTTTAGGGGGGAATTTGGTTTTTGTTTATTTCTTTGAAACATCTGAATGAATATTTAAGTGTCCCTTTCTAAACACTTTATTGTTCAATGATGACTTTAACGTTAGAGATACTAAACCGTGGCAGGTTTTAAAGAATATTTCAAAAACGGAGTCTGGAGGTAACAGCTTTATTACTGCATGATGACTTGACCCATATTTCCTAACATGATTTCCCTACTGTAACTCGAATTGAGTTCAAGTCAGTCTAATGATATCAGTTGACCTTGACAGCTAGACCTAGAAGCCTGAGGTTGTCCCGTTTTTTTAGGATCTTTTAGGTTTTTCATATTGTAGTTTTTCAGCATTTTCAAGAAATCCCTTTTAAATAAAGGATACAAAAAAAAATCTGCCAAGAAAGTATAACTAATTCTAGCAACAATTTTTTTTATAATTCCTTTGAATCTTGGGATTGATCTTATTTTACATACAGTTGCACAGTGATACCTCTCTCTAGAATATATGCTTAATGCCTGGGTAGCAGAGAAATAGTGCTAATTACACAGCCACGTGGAAAATGCTTATCAAATACTTGGGCTCCTTTAGCGAGTGATGACTCTGCTATTGTCATTTGGGATCTTAACCTTCAGGTGTGACTTTAAATGATTAATTTTTATTGATTTATTAATTATTAGTATTTTATTTATTTGATCTTTTCAAATCCACCTACTAGTAAATATTTTTCCACTTTCCTCAAGCGGAATTTGCAACTTAAGAACCTTGGCCTGATGCCCAGGGTCTATTTTAGTGGTAATGATGAGTTTAAAGTCTGGTATTTTAAAATCCGTGAGGTCAGAAATAATGTAAAGGGGACAGTACCAGCTTTCCAGCAGGCACGTCCCTTTTAGCTCTGAGATCACATCTTCAAACTTGCTTTGAGCCCTTTAACAGCAAACCTGAAAACCGCCTCATTACTATGCATAGAAAAACTACTTTAATCACTTTGAGATTTCTAAAATGTATTTGTTAAAATCTTTCTCTCATTCCGAGGCTGATATCATTTGACTAAGGGCACTGAGGGAGCCTGACTTGAGAGGTATTGGGACATGAAAATATTGGAAATTCTTATAAGCAGTGTTTAAAATAGCTTTTTCCGTAAATGATTTGCTTCACACAGAAAATGTGATCGGCTGGCGCGGTGGCTTGGCAAGCGCTCTTGATGAAGAAATTCACAGGTGATTTCACCTTGTATGAGTAACACGACCGTGTTTAATTGGTCGCAACAACTTTTCTAGCCCCGTGAATTCTCCCCTTCTTGTGTTTGCCAGGAGCGATGGCGGGAGCTGGAGCTGCTGCCGGTCCAGCCAAGGCCGCAGAGGAGGGACCGGAGCGCCTCTGAGAGGCCTCAGGGGACCTTATCAACGTGCAATTTTACAAAAATAGTTTTTCTGGTTTTATTTGGCCTTGCTGTTTAGTTGACTTACACTTGATTATGATATCTGAGGTATTTCAAGTAAGAAAAGGGCCTGCGAGTGGTGCTGAGAAGGCAGGAGAGAGCCCTGTGTTGCACAGATCAGTCAGTTGTTGTCGAGGAAATTTCTTTTTATATTGTTTGTCAGAAGGCAATGATGGCTGTGAAAATTTTAAATGTCTTAATTATCTGTTGCTGAGAAGCAGGGATACTTTGTGATTGGTAATGATCACATAAAGTTAATTCATGGAATTATTTTTATAATGCTGTTTTTATTGGAGATACAGTTTGAAACTGAAGACAGATGATATGAAAGACCTAATTCTCCTTCCATTGAAATAATCTATACTTTCAGCATTCAAGAAATAACCTGAAAGTTGAGGAAGTATTTTGCTCATTAGAGACTTCAATAATTCTTTTATATAACTCTTGTTCAGTCAGATAAATTGATTTCTAGATTTTGGCCTGGAAACTAATAAAGATCCCTTTCAAATATCAGAATCAGCATAGAAGACTTGGGGAAAAAAAAATCATTATTAGAAATTCTCTAAGCTGAATGCAAACTGAAGCTGGCAATTAAATCTCACTGTAACACTGGTGTGAGGTATGCAATGCTGAGGGATTTTTTTCGTTATATTCAGTGCAAAGTTTGTGTTGTTTGTTTGGTGTATTACTATTATTATTAATAAT
Source organism: Caloenas nicobarica (assembly GCF_036013445.1). NCBI lineage: Eukaryota > Metazoa > Chordata > Aves > Columbiformes > Columbidae > Caloenas > Caloenas nicobarica. Next base: position 3,743,933 of record NC_088253.1, on the reverse strand, counting down.
TTTTATTTTTATTATTTTTATTTTGTTTATTGAAAACATAGGTTTTTTACCTCATAGCCAAGGAAAGCAAAGCAACTGGGATACAAGAAACTGGTGGTCAATAAAAATATTTGCTGTTGTTTGACTAGCAAAATGTGGGGCTTTTAGGGTTTACTTGTGGGAGGGGGTTGGTGTTTGTGTGGAGTTTGCCTGGTTTTTTGTTTTCGAGTGTTATGGGTTGTTGGTTTGGTTTGGTTTATTTTTTGTTTTAGAAAACGTTTTTAATGCAGTAAAAATATCCTTTATTTTCGGTTTCATTTACTAACTGTCAGAGTTCTGTGGGTGGCAGGTAGGGTCACTGATAGGCTGGATATTAAGCTTATGAAACGTTAATAAAGATCTTCAAAAATATTTTGCTAGATGTTAATATTGAAACAGCGCTGGAAAATGAGGGAATATTTCAACACAACTAGCTCTTGTAGTTTGATCACCTGATCCGGTACTTTTGAATCCTCACCCTTGCTGGGCTGGAATATGAAATTAAGCATTCAGATCTGGAAACCCCGGTCTCCGGAGAATTTTGCTCTTTTGGAAAAGGCAACTCTGTCAGCACAATGGAACCATCTCATGTTGCTGGAATAAAAGGCGTTTCTGGAAGGCATTTCAATGAAGTAGAGGCCACATAGAGAGAGGGAGAGCAGGGAAGAGATAAGGTGAAAAAATGTTAGAGAAACACTGGGCCAGCCCCATTATTTTGTGCTAACTTGGGTTAAGTAAGCCTACAGTATGACACCTTTTATTTAAAAAATACAGAAAACAACAACAAATGGTTAGTGTATTACTATTAAAATGAAGATGATACCTGCTGACTTGCTCTGATTTTATGCGCAAACCTGTTTTATACAATTCCATTTCTCCATGATTCTAGTAGTCTAGAAAGTCTTAATATAGACTTGAAATATCTTCTAATTGAAATTGATTAAAATGTGTTTCTCTGCTTTTGTGTGGTCTCAGGGGAACGCATTTTTGCATTTAGGATTGGTGGGGTTTATTTTTATCTGCTACATAGTGTAAGTCGTCGATGTAACTTCAGTGTGTGCTGGATTAGCTCCTACTGTTACCATTCCTTTCTCTTTCCAGTTGCTGGAATGATTGCAGCTGATTTTGCCCCAGGCACCGTTCACTGGGGAGCTGGTACCTGTGGTTCCGCTGATATCCCTGTCACTGCCAAGGTAAGGAGAGCTTGACTTGCATTCGCTATGAGGAGCAGGCTAGAAATAAATCATTTTAATATGCTTTCTGAAGATAAAAAATTAGGAGGGGGAGTGGATGTCTTGCTGATTATTTATATGCACGCCAGGAGTATCTGGGAACCTTGACTGTGGTTCTTGAAATAATATTCTTTCTTACTGAGGTGTTGAGAAACGACTTTTGCTTTAAACACTGAAGGGACTAACCTATTGTAAAGGGAGTATTTTCTGTATGCAAAATCAAAACATTTTTTTTTAATTTGTAAAAAAGCCCTCCTAAATTATATCTGTAACAAAAGCTCTACCATAGGAGTGTGAAATTTTAGCCTCTTCTCCATTCAACAAGTCTCTTGTGTGGTGTCTCAAACCTGGTTCATAAAAAGCTTGTGTGCCACATGTGTGTTGCGATGATATTGGCCAAATAAAATAACTTGATTTTCAGAAATGCTCGCTAATTCCTTTTTTTTTTTTTTTTTTTTTGTAATAGCATGAAATGAGTTATACAGCTGAATGACATTTGTTTAGTTAGTCACGTAACATGAGCATCTTTTAAAGGAAGCCAGCACTGAGCAGGAGCTCTTTTATGAAAACACTCAGTTTTGACAAGTCTGTGCTTAGTGTCCGAATACTAGGGAGACAAATTATTTCCTTGCAACAATGCCATATTTAGCACACTAATAAAGAGAGGAAGGAAAGTGGATCTTTGAGAAGCTAATTATTTCTGGAACTTGCATCAGGGTTGAGTAAATCAGCATGCTGCATCTGCAGTGCTAACCAAACCAATCTGAAATACTCGCCTCCCCGTGGAGGTATAGAAATGTCATAGTCCGTGGAGACCTGCACTGCATTTATGCAGGTCTGCCTTTTCTGTCATAGATTCAACAGACCTTTCCAGAGAAGAGCTACAGTACTTTAAACAACCTTAACATGGGCTTTAAAGAGATGACTGAATATCAGCCTTGGACTAAATAAATCTTTATCACTCGCTTTACCTACTACAGTAATTGCCTGAGTGCAGTGGAACCCATTTGCTCTGCCAGCTTGCCATTAATCTCAAATACATCTTTGACAAAAGAATCTACCTTATCTTCATTTTATGTGTGTGTGTGTGAGCTCTGGCACTTAATTAGATCATCAAAATACTATTTATGAATCTATTTAGTTGTATGAATGTTACATGTTTGAGGAGTACTGACCTCACGTAAGAGATTTGTAAATTAAAAAAACCCCAGGTCTTCAAAATCTGTTTGTTACAAAAACGTATGCATTCCTGTCACTAAATAAAATGTGTTAACAAACATAAGAAGGCCAAGACTGTATATGTGAGGTTTATCCAAACACACAGTATGTGTGGCTTGCTCACTGGAACATCCTCACTGTCCCTCCCGTCCACATAGCAATGATTTGGGTCATATCACAGATAGCTATGTGTGCATCTCTGTGTGCGCATGCTCATATGTTACACCTTCAAAACTGATATATGTTTACAGGCTATCGAATTGTTAACAATTCAGAATCAGGCTGCTGTGGTCGGTAATTAATGCAAATATTTCACACCTGTTTCATTCTGCAAACAATTTTTATTTTTACGTAGCCACAATGTTCCAATGACATTTATGAAGTATTTTCATGTGAATTTAAACTTCTTTAAACTGTCTGCCTTTAGGTTTTTTTTAATTATGTACTTATTTACATAGTTTTTCTGGAGTATTTTCAGACTCTTATGAAAGGACTATCTGTTTTTTAAGCTCACAGCTAAACTCGTAAACAGAAGTTAGGTATTTTTGGAATAACCAGTAAGGATAAGTTATATAAATGGATTAGGTTCTCCCTGGGACAGAGAGAAGTTGGTATTTAGAAGGAATATAATTCAGGGTATGGGAGGGGCCTTGCAGATTTACTCAGGTGGCCGCTATCTGCACAGATAATTGTGTGGCAAAAAAGAAAGTCAGAACAACATGAACAGACATAGACTGAGCACATAGACTGGGGCAATGTGAGGTTTAACACGGGGCAGAAATCAGGTGTAGTTTTACACAGTCAGCCTTCAACTAGGTGCTGTAGGGGATTCCTTCTCAGTAGATGGGATTCAGGTGAGGGTGTGGTGTTCTCATTAACTTCATCAAGGGAGATGATTAACAGCTGTTTAACCTCACAGGCTAGGGAGGAAGATGAACAAGACCTAACCAAAAAAAATAATTGCAGGGCATAAAACTCCCCTTGGATTGAAATATCTCCTGTAAATGATGCTGAACTAATCAGTGAATGTTGAAGCCATCGAGGACGGTGAGGTGATTCGTTTTGGTTTTTTTTTTTTAAAAGAAGCTATTTAATGTTAAAATGGAGGGCGTAGATCTTCCGGGTGCTCATTTCCATATTTTGAGTGTTGTCCATTACTAGTAACTGCTGTGGCTATGTGTATGATGGGGACAGAGTCTCTGTGAGGTAGCAATGGTCAGTGTGGTTTGATGTGGTGCAACTGGGGAGGGAGTGTGTACTGTGACTACAGCATGGCATAGAGAATCATAGAATCACAGCTGGTTTGTGTTGCAGGGCCCTCCCCAGCTCCCCCAGTGCTCCCCCTGCCATGAGCAGGGACATCTGCACCAGCTCAGGTTGCTCAGAGCCCCGTCCAGCCTGGCCTGGGATGTCTCCAGGGATGGTTCAGCCACCACCTCTCTGGCCAACCTGGGCCAGGCTCTCACCACCCTCAGGGGCAACAATTCCTTCCTCATGTCCAGCCTGAATCTCCCTCCTTTAGTTTAAAACCATCATCCCTTGTCCTGTTGCAACAGGACCTGCTAAAAAGTCTCTCCCTATCCTTCTTATCAGCTCCTTTTAAGTCCGGAAAGGCCGCACTAAGGTCTCCCCAGAGCTTCTCTTCTCCAGCTGAACCCCCCAGCTCTCTCAGCCATTCCTCCCAGCAGAGCTGCTCCAGCCTCGGGTCATTTCTGGGGCTCCTCTGGCCCCTCTCCAGCAGGTCCATGTGTGTCCTGTGCTGAGGCCCCAGAGCTGGACCAGCACTGCAGGGGGGTCTCCCCAGAGCAGAGTCACCCCCCTGACCTGCTGCTCACGCTGCTGGGGATGCAGTCCACGACACGGGTGGTTTCTGGGCTGTAAGTGCATATGGCTGGGTCATGTCCAATCTTTCACCCCCCAGCACCCTCAGGTTCTTCTCCGCAGGGCTGCTTTCCATCCTTTCACTGCCAGCCTGGATTGATACTGGGATTGCCCAGACCCAGGTGCGCACACTTGTAACTCCTGTTCCCAAATGGATACAGGTGTGCTGGCACCGTGCTGTGCCCGCAGGTGTCACCGCCACGCACAGCACAGCCTGCTGCTGTCCTTACCTCTTGTGCTTGACCTCGGCTTGCTCCGTGCTGATCTGAAGCCGCTGTGCTCCTCTGCGTGGCTTATACCTGGTCTATGAGACGCGCTTGGAGTTGGGGACCTTGGTCTGCATGTTTCTAGTGTTTGACACTGAGCATGTTTCTCTCTATCCCCGCGCAGCAGCTCTCACATTACAGCGCTCAGGCCCGTTTCTGCCTTTCTTTAAGCACATTGGCGTGGATCTGGAAAGCTTTGTATAGAAACAGCAAGTATTATTGTTGCTAAACACTAGGGGATATCCTTGTGTTTTTCCTTCCACGTTACACACCAAATTTCTTAAGATCGTTAAGGAAAACAGTTTTCTTTGTACAAGTAGTTTCAGTGATTGTGGGGCAATATATCCCAGGTTATCCTGTAATGTCAAGTGACTGGAGATTGGGTAATCGAGTCTGCCCTGTACGTTTATCTGAACTGTTCTTGATTAAGGGGTGGGTCTGTTCAGCAGAAAAAAACCACAAGTGAGAATTTGCCCTTTACATTGAGATGATTATTTTTATACTATGTTTCTTGACCTTTCAGTGCTGTGTTTGGTGCTTGTGGTTGCTAAGCGCTTTCTAGCTCCTTTACAAATCAGCCACAAGACACTGATGGGTTTGAGACTGTATTCAAGAGCCGGCAGAATGCTTGGGATTTATTTTTTTCTTTTTTTTTCCCCGCCTCATTCGCAGCAGTCCTCACGTATCTCTTGTTGCTCAGCTGCTGAGACCACGACCTAGCTGATGCTGTAATACTTCTTCCTTTTTCTCCTTTGACCCACAGCTTTCAGAGTTTCCTTGGAGTGCTGCACGTGAACCGCGCAGGCTGCAGCTTGATGCCTCTGCGTGGAGCTGCTGCTTTTGCCCTTGCTCTACAGTTGACCTTGCAAGGTCTTTCCTTCACAGTAATGTTTGTATTTTCTTCACTTTCAGACTCGAAGGCTAGACTCCTATAAAAGTGTTTATCCTGACAGCTGTTGTTTGCATGTCAGTAACAATTGCAATAAACAGATGGATTTACAGCAAAGCACAAACACTGTGTGTGCATGAACAATACAAGTACCTCCTCTGATTTGAAGACATCTTCTTTAACATGATGCCCGAATTATAGCTATTTGTTCCTACATCTTCTCCTAAATATTCACACCACATTGCAGGACAGAAACTCTTCAGTACACAAGGGATCCCTTTTTACAGACTGTTTTTCAATTTCTGACCTATTGGCTGAATGTTTGAGCTGGAAGATGACAAGTAATAGCTAAATGAGTTTGGCCAAATTTTTTGAACTCTGTACCAGTGATTTAGTATGGTTTGGTACCCAATTAATATGTTCAATTCTGAGCTTCCACTGAAGCCTTCTGCGGAGGTGGCTACCAGGAGCTTTTGGGTTGTAAAACTGATACAGAGCAAAGGGCAGAGACTTCTCTAGCTTTCCTGAATGAAGATATTGGGAGGAAAGGGCTGGAAAATAATTAACTTCCCAGAGTCCAGCCTGAGAAAAGAATTGCTGGGAAGAGTGCTGGATGCAGAGGCTGGGATGGGAACAGCACAGCAAAACCAGAGGCATGCTGGAAATCCCTGCCTCGAGCCTTCCACAACCACCGGCATTTAATTCTGCCATTTTGGGAGAGATTTTTCAGCCCCTCAGCTACTGGGTCACAACTCCCAGGAAGCATCTAAGGCCTGGACCCCTAATTTGGGGTCCCAGGATGACCAGAAGAGTCTGTAGTCAATGGAGAATTTTCCAAAGGCTCTGTCCTGAACGAGGAACACCAGTTGTGCTGAAGTCAGCGGCACTTCAAGATCCACAAAAATAAAATCTCGTCTACATGAGTAATTAACACCGACTAGGCTTTTAAGGCTTGAAATCTTTCTCCTCTGAGAAGTAGTAAATCAAAATAATTCTGACCACCCTTTATGCTTGCAGACTGAACAAGCGTTTGGTTTTTTTTTTTTCCTTTGGCATCTACACATAGTTGCTGTTACTTTAGTTAATGACACAAATCTAGTGATTAAGAAGCCATTTCTGGATTTCTAGTGATTTCACATCTGTTTTCACAGTTTTATGAGACTCTTGGAAATACTGAGCAGTGACACTTTTCTGGGTGGCTTCTCTTTTTTGACGTATACCTGTTGTCATTTCTTGGATGCTAAAGAAATTTTATGCCGGACACCAGAAAACATTGATGGTATTGCTCTATACGACAGTTTTCAGTTACCTTGCTTCTAAACTATGGTTACCAGCTGCGAAAGCTGAACGTTATTTATAGATGCATTTATTATTGACATATAGTTTTCTTGGAGTTTTCCAGCACGCTGCTCAGTGATCCCCATCCACTCATTCACATTTCTTGAAGAAGCTTCTCCTTGTTGATAAGGATGTTCCGTGGTTCTAATAGAGTCTCAGCAACATAATTTCCTTTTGATAGTTGTACTTTCTTCTTCTACTACTACGTGTGTAGGGTGGAAGCTGTACTGTAAATATATTTGAGGGACAGCTAAAATATATGAATATTTTGAATTTCTTCATTTGTGATTCTACTACTTCAGAAAAAAAATAGCCCTCAGTTTTCAAGGTGTTATTTTAAGAAGTGTGCATTACCTTGTTAGGCTTGCTTTTATATTCTCGCTATTCAGGTTCTCATGCTTTTTGGGGGAGAATTAGAACCTGGGAACTCTGTTATCCCATCCGACATTCTTTTTTATTGCTACACATAGCGATTTTTCAAATACAAGAAGTTCTAGCAACCTACTAGTCAAGCAAGTAAAATTTACTAAGAAGATAAATGTACTTTTTCTCTGGTTAAACTCTTTGATGATTTCACAAAAAGCTTTTTGAGGAATGCTTTGCTCTTGCACACCAAGTGACAAAATTTTCTAGTGTCGTAATCTCAATAATGCAAGATACTTTTCTGTTTCTTTGTATTATCAAAGCATTAATTTACCAGAGAGGGGTATTCATTCAGGCAGGTGCTGGTTTGTCATTTTGGAGTGCAAATGTTTATTTTTTGTGTGTATTACACAATGCTGATCAGACTTTGTGAAAAATCTGAAACCAACTGTGTGTATCGATAAAATCATGTTATTTTGTGTACTTGAAACGCTGCTTTTTTTTTGAGCCCCGTATGCTTGATAATAGTGGCCGGCGCTTTCCTTACAGTGTAGTGGGACAGAAACACAGGCAAGCACCAGCTTGACAAAAACGTTTAGCGTGGTTCTCAAAACAGCCTGGAAATTAGGCTTTCTCAAGAATAATTAAAGGAGCAAGTTTGGGGTTAACTAAGGCCCATACCTGTATGTTGGAAGCAATGTTGGAAGCAGGATGCAGTGCAAGGATGGCAGGCCTGTGTTCTTGGGCTTTTTCAAGGCTCCTGTGTGGGAAAAAAAAGATGAATTAGGGTCAGGATGAACGGATGAAACCAGATTTTTAAAGTAATTTTTTTGTTTTCTCTTAAGGCACTGCTTCCACCTACAGCTTTCTTCCAAAACTTGAAATGAATGAAATAGCTTAGTTAAAATAAAATGAGAAGTGCTATGAGAAGCCTTTGGGACAGGGAAATTTCACGTATATTTTCTAATGAATGGCATTCTCCAGCTGGCCCTGTACCCTGTCTAGTATTTTGTGCAGCCTTAGAAATTTTGGTTCGGTGTGCTTTATTCGCCATGGATATTTGCGTCACTGAAAGTATTTTGAGAGAGACTCTGTCGAGAATAACATTTTATGAACTCATTGAGGATATAATATTATTTTTTAATGCAATAATTTTCCCCTTCGAAAAGCTTTTGTGTAATATTATAAATCAGGTTCAAGCTAAAACAGATGCTATGGCTTTTATAATCCTTGTTTTCTAAATGATAATGATAGTTACTAATTAAGTTGCCATTTAGTGGGGAGTCTCAGTCCCTTATACACTATTGAAAAGTTTCTTGCTCCAAAATGTTATGTTGCAGGGACTTTTTCTGCTTTCCTTTAAAATAAAGCAGCAGACTTTGATGAATGATAGCTCTTCATCTTCCTTATAGGGGAAGAAAGTAACAAAATAGCAGCTTTGATTCACTTTTCTCTTGAGGGATGTCACAATCTATCCTGGAAGTTGTGGTGGCATCTTTGTACCAGTGGTGGGTTCTTTTCCTCCCCTCCCCACCCCGCAGGGTGAGGTGCTGTTTTATGGAAATTGTGGATAGAAGTTTTCTAGTTCACTTTAATGTCCTGGCAGACTGACCTCAGAAACCCTCACCCCACCCCAGAGACGATGAGTTGGCACCAAAATTGAAATCTTGGTGGTGGGGTGTGTGTGTTTTGTTTTTGTTGTTGTTTTTTTAATTACTATTTATTTTTCCTCCTTTCCCCATCCCTTTCCTCCTTTCCCCATCCCTTTCCTCCTTTCCCCATCCCTTTCCTCCTTTCCCCATCCCTTTCCTCCTTTCCCCATCCCTTTCCTCCTTTCCCCATCCCTTTCCTCCTTTCCCCATCCCTTTCCTCCTTTCCCCATCCCTTTCCTCCTTTCCCCATCCCTTTCCTCCTTTCCCCATCCCTTTCCTCCTTTCCCCATCCCTTTCTTCCTTTCCCCATCCCTTTTCCCCCCTTTTCTCTCTTTCATTCCCCAAGACGATGTTTTATCTTTGAGCTGTTTGAGGTTCATTCCTGGCAGGTCGCTGCGATGCCCCTGAGCACCATTGCCGGGGAGGTCAGTGAGGGCACACCAGTACAGATATGCACCCCCTGTTGCTGGATTGGGTGGGTTATAAGCTACCAACTGGTTTTCATCAGCCTGCGGTTTTCCTTTCAGAGTCTATAAGAACTGAAGAAAATTCTGGTTGTGGAAAAGCCCAGTACCTGCTTATAATAAACTCTGTGACAGTGGTTATCACACCTGCTTCTGTTGCTTATTTTTTATTTTATTTTTTTCCCACCTATTGGTGTCTGTGTGCGTGTGCACCGAATTTTATCCAGGACAATGAGAAGGAGCACACATCTGAAGAGCTTAATATGACATTTTCTTGAGTCACCTGCATGAGATGCTTTAGGGTTTCTTTCTGCTTAAATGGTGCTCTATCCATATCATCCTGCAAACATCTTCTCTTGAACGTTGTTCTGCCAATGGCAGCTGCTCCAAGTGCATTTCTAATACTTGCTCTTCTAATTTTTTTTCACTTTGACTAAGTGCCGTTCTGTAATGAACTCCTTACTTCCATGTTTTGTTGCATCAAGGTATTCTGGTTTTAAAGTGTGGTATTTACTTATGTTTGTGTCAATTTAAATACAGAAACTCAAATTGCATTACGATTGAGTGTTTGAGAAAATCTTTGTATTATTTTAAGTTTTGCTCTTAGAATTATTTTATCCATGAAGTAAATGATTTCAAACACTGTAACAATTTTTATTTATTTAAGTAAACCTCGTGGCATGCTACTCTACAGAGTAAGGAACCATTTTGATACATAAAAGTAGAAAGTAACTTGTGATTTAATGGACAACAGAAAAAGTTTTTCTTTTAAGATCTTTATGTGTTTCTTTATAGTAAATGGAAACTGAAAGTCTGTTTTGTTTTTATACTTAACATGCCCTTTTATTTTAATTTATTTTCATCTTACCATGTTATTTTGGTTTTAGAGACCTGTACCAGCACAAAACTAATCTCACATGCATAGATAAAGTTGAGTCTTTTTAGATTTTTATTATTAATATTACTGTATGCTCTTTAATTTATGCATATTTATTTGCGATTACCGTATATTTTAGTTACAATTTCTTTGCATTATTCTAGAAAATAAGTTTTTGAATGAACAGAATCATATGTTGTTTTCTTTCACTTCATGGCATTCATTTAACTGGAGGTGCCAATGCCTGGTCCATGCCCGCCTTTCTCACAGAGAATAATATTGTTTGTTACAATTGCCTCTAAATGAAATCCGTTCATAGCAGCAATGACGTGTAGCTCATACAGGGGAAGAAAAGAACTTAAATCAGCCCCAAAACACACACTGTGAGTTCTGTAAGGTTTCGTATCATTTTTACAGTCACTTACAAGGTTTATCTTATCTGTTTAAAGCGTTATCAGCTCTATCGCTGGTTTCCGCAGAGAGTCGGACACGTTCCGCTTGCAGCAGCATTGTAATCCCGTGGCATCTCACTTTTGACATTTGTAAACCAGTTTGATTGCAACTGGAGTATGGCAGGAGGGTTTCGTTGGCATTAATTGTGGGCAGGGAGATCGCTATTAGAAATACAGCCCAAATATATCTGTATACCTGTGGTCGTTAGGTTTTTGTGATGTGTTTGTGCTGCTGATAGCAGAACTGAGGGGCTTCCCTTGGGCACAATCTGTGTGTCTGCACACGTGTGACTGGGACTTGGAGTTCTGTTGCTGTTTTACTAAGATGGCACCTGGGTCTAGAAGGATGGGCAAGCAGGAAGAACTGTGCTTCAGTGCAGTCCTTGGAATGTGGGCTCTTCTGGTTTTGCTGTTATGTATCTGATCGGTACCTGTTTCATCCTCAGTTCCAACAACTGTTATTCTTGGTTAATTGTTCTCCATCTGTGCTCATTTGGATTGTACTTCTAGAATACTTTCTTATTATTGCACGTCTTCAGATGGGAAGGACAACAGATGACATGTTCAGTGAACATACTAATTTAGGAGGAGTTTACTTTCATTGTTGGAAAAAAATCAATTATTCTTTTTTTCCTCCAGCAGGCTTGTATCAGGCCACTTAGCATCATATTGATCCAACAACTAGGAGGCGTTACTTCATTGAGGCCAACAGAGAGAACTCTTCAGCAGCCATTATTCCACTTCCCTGCATGCTACGTGAATTGCATCTCAATCACCAGATAAGCCTGGGAATTTCCTTATTAGTTCCTTTGTTATCAATTTTTGGTAAGGATGGGTGAGGGCTGTGTGACGTTTGCTGTGGGACTCAACTCAGCATGTTACTAGTGCTGAGTCCAGACTTAGGCCTGGGACAAGTGGAACGCAGACTAAATGATCATGGAAAGCTCAGTGTTTTGCTAGGCCTACACAGCGGCCCACACGTACCTTCCTTCTTTTATGTTCCCAAGACTGGATTTCGGAGCACCAAGTTCTTTAAGGAATTGCATTTTTCCTTCTCTTAACGCTTTAGGAGGAGTTGTATTTCAGCTGCCTAGCTTTTTGTAAAAGTTCCTCCTTATGCTGGTGTCAGGAATGATGGGGATGGGGTCTGGGGGAAGATGCTTTAGGGAACATCCCAGGAAAAACTCCCCTCAGCCTCCCGGCAATGGGTCTGTGCTTGGGTTGTTGCCGTGCGTGTTCGAGTGGGGCATTACAGTGCTCGCTGAGGAGCTGAACTCGTGGCTTTAAGGTCTGTTTGGGTTTGTTTTGAAAGACTTGGATGCAGCTGCCTCGAATTTCCACTCAAATATGTTCATTTGGCCTTGCTTGTAATGAGCTGAATTTCATATTGCCTGTACTGCACAGTCAGCTTGCTACACAGAATCTTAACAGCTTTAATAATTCCCCTAACCATCCAATTAGACTAATAATAAAGGCTTAATTACATATCCAGTTAATCATCAGATTTGTTCACTGAATGGCTTTAATTGGTAGATAGAGCTGTTACACTATTCCAGTTTGAAAGCTATCACCCATTTTTGCTCACAGCTATATCCACCCGATTGTTTTTATGATTGGGACTTGACCAACATTTATGAAGACAATAAAGAGGCTCAGGAGCAAAAAAACTATAACCACCCAGCGCTGTGGCAGCGCTGGCCGGCCTCTGGGTGCCTGTTTGCAAACCAGGAGCTCGCTTTGCCCTGCTCTGCACTGCTCACGTTGAAGGAACTCCAAATAGCAAATGGCTGCTTTTCAGGTTTCCCAAAATGAAGCTGCTCTGTATTCTGCCCAGGTAGTTCCCTCAAAATGACTGTTAAAGACTCTGGGACCTGGAAGCCCCTTGGCTTTGTAGGATTCAATAATGCGCCACCTAAGCCATTTTGAAATAGATACTTCAGTAGCCCTGAGTCTTTTCTTATTATGGAAACATATAAATTGGCTCATCCTGTAAAACCCTTCAGTTTTAAAAATGTAAAACCTAATTGCCTTATGGACATTCAAAGAATGGAGGCACTTCTCTGGGGAGATTTTGCACTGAACCAAAAGATGACAGAACTAGTTACTGATTAAAAAGAAAAGAAGAGTTAACCTCTTGATGCCAGTTGTCAGGATTTCCCCCACATATATTTCTGCCTGGTTTAATTGCTACTATATTTCTACACCACACAGATCTTACTTCATTTTCTTCAGGGTTGAATGGGGTAACTGGTTACAGAAACCTCATTGTCCCAGTCATGTTCCCTTCATGCTTTCAAATCAAATGCCCTGTACAACTGCAAAATAATTTCTTTCCTTTAACAAGCTTTCCACTATCCTGAGTTCAGAAGACTCGTGTTCGATGTTGAGCTTTAGCTGACAATATTGACCTTCACTGTATTTCATGAAGGTATCATTTGAAACTACCTTAGTTTCAGGGGGGAGCCTTCTAGTATGTCCAGAATAATTATTTTGCCTTTGCATAAATAATCTGTTATCAGAGGAGAAGAAATGGTGATATTTTTAGCAGGCGTTACACCGTGGGGAAGTAAATGACACATAAAAATGAACTTTCAAAGTCTTGGTCTATAGAAAAAGGAGCAGTGTGTGACGGCAAAAAAAAAAGTGAACTTCTGTGAATTAGTACAACTCATTATTCGTGCCGTACACACTTGCTGCCTTACGTTCCCTGCACTGTAGCTGGAATATAAAATAAACCGCGGCAGCCGCCTCCCCGGCCCTCGGTGGCGGCGGCTCTGATTGAATGCCACCTGCAGCATGGCAGCCAAGCATCAAGGAGCCGCGAGCCGGGAAACATGCCGAGCAACCGCTCCTTCAAGTGCGTGTCACAAGTTCCCTTTAAATATATTTAAGTGGTTTAGGTTTAACAGGCACCCCAGCTCCCTCTTGCAGCTCATTTAAGGGGGAAGAGGGGTGTGCATACAGATCAATAGCACTTTGACAACCTGTGTTTCCATAGCTGGATCCTTTAAAAAAAAAAAAAAAAAAAAAAAGATTTCAGCAAATGCACGGATGCTGAACCTCAAGTATGAGAAATGATCCTACTTCAGCAGTCTTATCTTTAGAGTCCCGCATCTCTGGCCGTTGGTTGCAGGAGCTGTGGATTTGTTTAGTATGCGAATTGCACATAAAGATTAAACAATGTCAGAGAGAGTGTAGTGTGTAACCTTTCGATTAACTTCTCTTCAGATAATTAATGTAGTTATTCATAACGTGCATGTGTTCATGATACAAATCTAATATTATCTCTAATCGAGGCTGGAAAAATCAAGGTCCTGCCGATCGAGCCCTGAGATGTTGTGTAATGTCCTCATGCAGCAATGTGCAATATATTGATAGCACAACAGCATGTAGGTGACACCAAAATTAATAGCTGTTCACCCTGAGAACCTGCAGTGAATTGACTCTCACGGGCTGCAGCTCGCTCTGTGTCACCTCATCTCGCCTCCTTGTGCATCCCACAGGCTGAGAGAGTTGGGGTGCTCAGCCTGGAGAGGAGAAGCTCCGGGGAGACCTTAGTGCGGCCTTTCTGTACTGAACAGGGGCCAATAAGAAAGATGGGGACAGACTTCTCAGCAGGGCCTGTTGCGATAGGATGAGGTATGATGGTTTTAAACTGAAGGAGGGAGATTCAGGCTGGACACGAGTAAGGAATTGTTGGCCCTGAGGGTGGTGAGAGCCTGGCCCAGGTTGGCCAGAGAGGTGGTGGCTGAACCATCCCTGGAGACATCCCAGGCCAGGCTGGACGGGGCTCTGAGCAACCTGAGCTGGTGCAGATGTCCCTGCTCATGGCAGGGGGGGCGCTGGGGGAGCTGGGGAGGGCCCTGCAACACAAACCCTTCTGTGATTCTAAGATTCTAAGTCCTGGGTGACATTCGAGTGCCTGTTGCTTTCATATGCTAGTAGCATGTGACTTTATGCTTTCCATTATTTTCTTGTTTTTCCTTCCACCCATTTAAAGCATCTTCCTTTGCTGTGTTTCAGCTGTGTGACCGTTTCCTATGGAAGGAGCAGTTGCAGCTGAGGCTGTGCCTGTTGCTATTCTTGCCTTCCCTCGGTGCTGCACGCCATGCTGACATGAACCTCTGAGTCAGTAAACATTGTCCTTTAGACATGACCTTAGTTTAACAAGCTGTTCCAAAAGTTGAAAGAATCCAGTACGTAAAATGAGTAAAACCAAAGCGGACGCTTTTACTAAAAATCAGGACCTTGGCAGTTTTCTGGTTATTTGTGTCTGCCATATCCCATTCGCTGTAATCAGGTTGAGATTCCTTTATCTGTCCCTGCTGTTTGCAGGGTAACACGTTGCTTACAACCATATCAGGAATCTTCCTGGTTTATGATGGTTCATTAAGTGCATACAATTAAGCATCTGTTCAAACTAAAATGCTAAACTTTATGGCATTTGCGTTGACAGTCAAGTGTGTTCAGTACAAATGCCACACTTCAGTACTTGCCTTTTTAGTACTTTATTGCATTGTCTCAAAATTAGCTTTTTACTTTTTTTTTTTCTCTGACCCTTTCAGACTCAGCCCTTAGAGAAGTGCTACAGCTTATTCTTGCCTTCTCCAAACCTGTTTCCAGCTCTGCCCTGGCCTGTGTCTGTGACCTGTCAATTCTTGTTTACCTCCTCTGTAAATTAGATGAGCCTTGAGACCTTTTCCTTTTCACACTTCGCCTCAGACGTTATTTCTTTCTGCGTGTTTATTCAGCTCCATTTAAAACTCTTCAGCGTTCATTTTTATTTTTTCGCCCACAAGAGCAGTAATTAGTTCTTGGAAAGCTCATAGGCCTGCAAACTGTACCCTTGCTAAGTGAAGTTGTGATGCTGTTAGTGTGATTCTTCCCTTTCTCGGTGTGCATCCCTCTGCCTTCCTACTGCTCGTCCTGGTCTTGTCAGGCATTCAAATGTAAGCTCTTTGGGGAAGGGCTTTATGTTTTAATATGTTTCTTAATAGCTACTGGTGCACTGTGAGAATAAATCAGTGTTCGAGGTCAGTCTGCTAAAGTTTATTTGATGTGCCAAACTCTCCTCCTGCGTTTTGGTTCCAGAAGAACGAGCAAATTCTATGATTTCTTTATGTCCGCTGGCCTTACCTGCCAAATTAAGAATGCAATATAAAATATTTCAACAGTGGTCAAAGCTTTTCCTGGTGCTCAACTTACCGCAGGGCTGTTACCTCAGAAGATAACCCATTTTCAGATGCATTTGAGTCATGAGCCTTACGCTGAAGGACACAGATGGGGCTAAGAGTGGCTGTCTGGATCTGGCCTTATCTACCAGGACTCTGCAGCCTCTGGAGACAGAAATAATGTCTCGGTCATGCAAATGTGGAACACAGATTTGTGACAGATTGCGTGGCACCCTGTTCATAGGGGTCAGGCAGCAACGGTATCAGCGCAAAAGCTGAAAAACACGTTTATATGTTACGGAAAACGGGAGCAATCGGATCTGATGACCACTTAGGCATACCCCAGCAGCACAGCAAAAACTCCATTCCAGAGATGTACCTGTGGGGCTGGATTGTGCCAATCTGGAGCATGAAAGAAGAAAGGAACAGAGATTTCAGGTGTGGGGTTGCCTTTTGATGCAGGTGTGCTGCTGCTGCTGGATGCACTGGTTGAAGCCAGAAAGAAATGAACTGGGGTATGAACCGAAGGTGTTTAGTGCAGTGAATTCATTCAGCTTCTCAAGTTGCTCAACAGCAGCTGTTTTGTTGCCAGTTTTGGTTTGGAATATATGAGAAATTAAATACTAGTTGTATTTGCCTATCTCTGTCTGCTGCTGTACTGGCTGCAGAATAACTTTGATTTTTCCCCTCCAAATCCATTCTAATTATAACGTATTAAATAAAACGGTGTTGCTAGTGAAGGGGACAGTTACTGTTGAACTTCTTTAACTCTCTGCCAACACTGAGAAGTTGAAATGTGCGAGGGAAATTGGCCTCTCGAGGAATTATAGGGGAGCTTCAGCCGTGTTTCTCATTTAAAATAATTATTTTCCTCATCCTGGGTCTGGGTGATGTTTGTGGCAGACTGTGCCTGCTCAGCTCTCTGTCACCTCTGCCTGGTGACATCGGGGCAGCCAGGGCTGGGGACAAAGGGCTTGGGAGGCTTCCCGGGAACAGCGGGCGCATCTCAGCAGTCAGAGACGTCTCTCCGGCATTGAGTAGGAAATAAAGATCTCTCAAAGTGGGACAGCTCTAGTAACATTTTGCAAAATGCAGAAATTAGGAAGCATCATCATGAAGTCTTGAGTTGCTTTCCATAGTGTTGATGCTTTGCTAACTTCACAGTTTCAGAGATTTTTATCTTGAAAGTATAGTCGTGTGAAATAAAATTCAAAATTCCAGGGGAAAATCTGGCATCTACTGAATGAAAATATTTCAGAAGCAGACTACTTTTTTTAAAAGTTTTTAATTATTTAGAATCTTAACTTCGCATTCTCCTTAACAAGCCATGTGACCTGCAAACTCTGTTTCTGTTGAGCCCTGTCCCAGGATGGAGGGGTGTTGAATTCAGGCATCCATTTAGAGAAAGGAACTGACGTCAAAATATTTGTCATTTTAGGGCTGACTTTTGTCACTGGACGTTGGTGATGTCGTATGAAAGACTCTTTTCTGCATACAGACTTTAAATAAAATCCAATGAGTCTTGAGAGCTAATCAATCGCTGTCTGAATTTCCCCTGTCTGAAAAGATGTTTTCGTGATAATGTTTGAAAACTATCGATGGAGCGCTGCAGTAGCAGGTACCACGTGAATCCGGTGGGTGCTCCCAGACTGTGTTGGAAATCCAGTTTTTAACGCAGAATTGGATTAGCCTGTGTGATAAACCCCCTGGAGTCTTCAAAGATGAAGTCATAGAAATTTGTTAATATATTGTCTATGTCTCTAAACTGTCAATAATAACAAGGATTTCCAATAATTTTAATTTTAGTTTTATATTCTCCCCACTGTGGCTAAGCATCTGAGGGACTTTAAGTTATTCTGTCCCATTTTGCAATTCTTATCTCCTTTATTTATCTGCCGTTATAGCATCTCTCTATCAAGTAGGCATTTGGGTGTCCCTGCTGCTGAACCTGAGCACCGTCCGTTCCTGATCGACACCAACCAGAGAGTCCACAGTGCTGCTCCCCTGGGCTGGGAGAACGGGCTCAGGTCCTTCCTCGCTCTCCAAATCCATCCTCAGAAATTCGAACAGCAAAAATGGAAGCTCAGTTATTTTCTATGGGAATTCCCGCTCGTGTATAACTGGGAAGAGGGGAGAAAATAACGTAGCAAGGAAAGCCTTCAGAAAGAGAGAAAGTAGGTGATAAAAATAGGGCATTTCCCTGACTGAATTTCCAGGCTGTACAGCAAGAGGTTTCACTCCTCCTTTTTTGACCTTAAAAAAAGTAAAAGGGGAGGGAGGAGTGTTTGTACATCAACACAACATTGGAGGTTCCTTAATGGAATGAAGTATTGCTCAAAAGAATTGCATTTTGTTTTGCTGCTATCAATTACACTGGAACTGGAAGCAGCATGTTTTAAAGCATTCCGTAATTCTAAGGTATGTCATGAGATAGTCCCCGTCACGGATCCCATGAACCTGGGAACTAGTTAGAAAGCTGGCATGGTAATTCTCAGGCAATACATCCCCTCCTCTTACTGCCATCAACTTGATCTAAACCGGGTATACAGTGTAATAATAGTTCTGAAATTAATATAGTTATTAAAAAAATCCATAACCGGTTGTATTGGTAAATTAAAAATATGGATTTTTTTCATGAGATTAAAAGTGTGCAAATATGCTGTGAAAATGAATGTGCGTGCAGTAGAGATGTGTGTGACTCTACAACATAAATTGTGAATGTAATATAAAATTGTGTAATGTCCCATGACTTCAGCTATAACTGAGCCCCATCTGGTGGTGATGGAAAGAAACGACTGAAACTGCCGGGAAAAGATTCACCTAAACCTCTGATTCTCTTTTCAAACGATCAAAGAGTTAACTATATAAATGGTATATATACATCTAGGTGTAAATAACCTCTAAACTTTTTTAAAATGCTCACCTCTACAGTTCAAACTAGTAGCTGTATCTTCATAAAGAATGAAAAAGTGGTTTTGGAAGGTTTGCAGATAGCTTTATTTTTTCTTTTGTGGAGATTGAATTTTAATATAAATGCTTGTGATGTAGTCACTTTTTCACGTTTCTGATTCAAATAGATGTCAAGGATTTCTTCATCTTAGAAAAATAATACTGAATTGGCTTTTGTTTGTGGGAAAATATAATGCCCAGAAGCTCCTGTGGTTTTGCTATAGCCCTCAGTAGTAGTGCAGCACCTACCCTGCTTCCCCGAAAATAAGACAGGGTCTTATACAATTTTTGCTCCAAAAGATGCTTACTTTTTTACATGTATAGCTGCTTGGACACTATTTAAATTGACTTTTTAATGAACCATAACTAGTGCTTATTTTTGGAGTAGGGCTTATGTTTTGAGCATCCTCAAAAATCCTGAAAAATCATACTAGGGATTATTTTCAGGGTAGGTCTTATTTTACGGGAAACAGCATACTGAGGGCCAGAAGAGTAACTGGAAGGGCAGCACTGACAGACTGTGCCTGGGAAGTTCAAGTTGGGCACTTCCTTCATGTTCCTCCTCTGGAGTTGGTCCAGGCTGACCTGCCTCCCAGGCTGGCAGTTCAAGAGTTAGGGGGGAATGTTTTGGTCTTCACCTTTGCATGGAGTCCCATCATAGCAGAAAGCAGGTGACGTGCAGCTTCCCGGAGCTACATCTGGTGGCTGCGAAGGGCTGAGCTGCCACAGTGACCGCTGGGGTGACCTGGAGAAAGGGGAGAGGTGGGGACTCTGGGGTGACACACGAGGCCACTGTGGCCCCAGCCTGGCACCCACACCAGTCTGGGTCAGGTCCTGGTGGCCTTTTCTTGTTTGTGGGCCCACTCGTGCCTTAAACCAGCACCTGCGGGAGGGTTGGGATGGGTCGAGGACCAGGCTGCAGGAGTTCCTGCGCTCCAGCCTTGCGCGGAGTCTCTCTAGCAGCATGGAGAGCTGGGCTGGGATTGAGCATCCAAAGCGATCCGTTTCAGTTCTTTATTATTCCACAGGAAGGAGTTTGATTCTCATTCATTTCTCAAAATACGCATGTTTTTATACCCTTCTTGAAGTTTAGGTGTTTATAGCTCTATACCTCTGTACAGCTTTGGATGGCCCATATTGACTCTAGTTCTACGTAGTATAAAAATGATGCATGATGTGGTTTTATAAATGCAATTCGTAAGTTTATTACACTTATGAATGGGTAAGCATGAGCCAGCGTGTGCCCAGGTGGCCAAAAAAGCCACCGGCATCCTGGCGTGCATCAAGAATAATGTGGCCAGAAGAACTAGGTAAGTGATTGTCCCCTTGTGCTGGGCACTGGGGAGGCCCCACCTCAAGTCCTGGGGTCAGTTTTGGGCCCCTCACGCCAAGAAAGGCCTTGAGGTGCTGGAGCGAGTTGAGAGAAGGGAACGGAGCTGGTGAGGGGCTGGAGCACAAGTGTGATGGGAGAGGCTGAGGGAGCTGGGGGTTCAGCTGGAGAACAGGAGCTGAGGGGAGACCTTCTGATCTCTGAACTGCCTGAAAGGAGCTTGGAGCCAGGGGGGGTCGGGCTCTGCTCCCCGGGAACAAGCGCCAGGACCAGAGGAAACGGCCTCAAGTTGCACCAGGGGAGGTTGAGGTTGGATCTGGGGAACAATTTCTTCCCCAAAGGGCTGTGGGGCATTGGAACAGGCTGCCCAGGGCAGTGCTGGAGTCACCATCCCTGGAGGAGTTTGAAAGATGCAGAGATGAGGTTCTCAGGGACATGGGGCAGTGCCAGGGCTGGGTTATGGTTGGACTCGATGATCTTCAGGGTCCCTTCCAACCAAAATTATTCTGTGATTCTATGAACACTCAAGTGTTTGGTGAGCAGTTGGTTCTGTTGTGACCCGAGTCAGAGCACCCGCACTGTTGGTGTGTTCGCCACGGGGATGGAACATGGGTGCTGTTGGGGTCCCGTGGGTACCAGCGTGAACCCCGGCTGCTGGCTTTCCCCTTCCGAACACGGACTGCTGCATACCGTTCGTCTGGTCTCTCTCTTTCCGCAGGTATTACTCAATGTTGCACTGATGTTTCTACTTCTTCTGCCATGGCATCATTACCTCTGTGGTTGAACGTTTCAGGTTTTGTTTTATTCCTTTGCATTTACCCCTGACAATTTAGGGAGAATTCCCAGGGAAGAGGTTGGGCTGAACTCCTTTCGCGAGGAGGAAATGGCTGTTGTAACCTGTGAGTTCTGTGTGAGTAGTTTGGGAAGCTCGCGCAGCATATAGTGTTACTCAGTAATGTGCCAACTGCTCTTCCGCAGGTCTTCTGTTACAGTTCTGTTAGTTCGAGCTAAATCACTTTCTTTTTGTTCTACTTTTTGTTGGTGAGCTGCATGGCTCTCAGCTTTAGCTGTTAATTATAACACCAATTTGAGGACCTCTTTCAGTGCGTGCTGTTCTTCTGAACAACTCAGGAAGGGTTTTCTCTTTGAGAACATCTTAGAACACTGAGAAATTGAGTTATGGCTGAGTTAACCACGCATTTCACATCCCCACTTGAACTAATATTTAGACCATTTTGTGCTATCTGGTGCTGTGAATTTGCTGCGAATCTCCGTAGAGAAGCTATTTCATGAAGCTCTGTGTATGGGGATTTTGTGAGATCCTTCTTTTCCCTTCAGCACTGTCTTCCTGCGCTGTACAAATTGGGTAAACTTAACCCTTTTCCCACTTTGCTGGAGGGCTGGGGATGCTGTGATTTCCAGGCTGTCTAGGCTGAGTGAAATCATTTCACACGGCGGTACTTGGCATTTCTCACAGAGACTAATTTCTCTGCTAGTTTTCACCCTTCTCTTTTGACCTGTTTCACCCGTGACATCTTAAAAAGCATGCTTACATTGCAACGAAACTGGGAGTTTTTAGGCATAATTTATATAATGGAATTGCTTACAAACTGTTAATCCTGGTACCTGCAACTATTATAGAGCGTGTAGGCGAAGTTTTTCATTAGGATTTTAGGTCCCCAAACCAAAAATAACACCAGTGTCTCTCTAGAGGTAAAAATTGTCCATTTCTGTTTTGGACATAAGTAAATGGATCAGTGGTGTATTAACTTTTAGTTTGTTTTTGAATTGATACTGGTAGCTGTTGAAATTAGAGCTGCGATGCATTGTTTAATAATACAACATCATTCTTTTCTACCTTTTGTTTTTAAAAAGCCTTGTGGATTTTGGTTGGATTTGCTCATCCCTTCACACAACCTAGATATGAGCCTGAAGTCTGGGAGTGCTTTACGTCTGCGCCAGTTGGGTTTGACGTAGACACTAACACTATAATACTTGGGGTCACAGATTTTGAGATCCGCTCATCATTCGACCCAGGAAACACCACAGAATCTGTCAGCTGGGTTGTTATGAGGCCTGTTTTCATATCACCAGGTAAAACAGGAGCTGGGAAGCATCAGGTGGTTGTAACCCTTGGTCAGGAGGAAATTTGAAACGAGAAAAGAGGACAGAGGGAGCCAAGGTTGCCTTGCGGTGGTGGCTGCGATGGATTTCAAGCAGCATCAGTAACGTTCTGGGTGGGTAGCAGTAGGGTGTGTGCAATCTAGTCTAAGAGCAGAAATAGCGAATTAAATGATGGATGAGATGTTAGCAGGACAAGAACTAGACTGAGGGGAAGGGAAGGTGTGATTTGGGAAATCTTATTAAAAATATTCAAACTCAGAACACCGTTCCATCTTTCAGGCTGGATAAATTACCCTTTAATAGAATAGCAATTTTGAGACCAACAGACGATATTATAAAAGCATTAACAGGCCCCAGACCTCACTGATGGTTTATAGTGGGCATAGAAGTTCAGATAAAACACCTTCACACAGAACTAAGTCTTTGGCTTAGAGAATCTTGACTCTGAGCAGAATGAGTTTATAAAGAGTTTGCAATTTGCTGCAGTGCTGTCTGTATGCAGAGGGGTGGCCGAGTCCGAGCGTTTGCTGGTGTGGATCTCCTTAGGAGCTGGAGCACAATGGTATTTGGAGCACACAACCATGAAACATAATTTCATGATCCTGATTGCTGATCCTGATTGCTTTTAAGAGGCTGTGATTCCTACAGTTGTATTTGTTAGTTGTTCTCTCCTGCGTTACTGTATTTGGATGGATACACACAGCAAATTCAACTTTACGAACATACCCGGGGAAAAAGAAAGCTTTATAAGTTGATTTTTAATTGATATAAGGCACACTTTGGGACAATGTAAGTAAGAAATAGAAACTGGTTGCGTGGCATTTGTATGCCGAAGAGTTTGTATTGTTTGATTTAGGTAATGCAGTATGTCTGTGGGCAGAGAAGTTAGTGACTAGATCTTGATTTGAGCGGACCCGATTTCTGACTGAGCTATTTAGGGGCTTTTCTGCCAGCTTTTCAGAATTGTTCCCTGCTGCCTGCAAGAACGTGTTCATCAAAACCATATTCTGCGGGAAAATGCGAATTTTGGATAGGTATAAACAAGCTCAATTTTTTTTTCTGATTTTGAATTCATTACAATTTCAAGAACTACCATTTTAAAATGCATATTATAAAGTAATGCATATATTACTTTATAGCATGCATTATATCTATGTCATGTCTTTTGATCAAGTGCTAAAACTACTCATTGCATACAGGAAGCCCTCTGAGCTGGAAGTTTGCAAGTGACAGCACTTTCCTTTAAGGATAAAATAGAGGTAAATGTAAAATAATATTTCGTACCACAAGGTGTGTTGTCACCATTGCTGTGAATAGTAACAAAAATTTTCCAAAGGAGAAATTTTGAAAAAAAATACTTTTGTGATAAAATTCAGTATATCACACGCACATATATCTCCCTATATATATGGATAAAAACAAATGCTGAAAGTACATGTGATCCAGAAGTTGTGGTGGTCTACTCAATATATTATTTTTAATTGAGTTTCTTATCCTTTGCTCTTGGTCAATTAATTTGTTTTCCTGGATATATATTATAATTATAAAACATAGGGGTAATCTACTGCTGATGCAAACATTGCAGTAGCAGCGGGGTGGACCTGAATTAATAATCATGTCCTTAGTTGTTTGGTTGTTTTTCCTGGTGTGTTTTTTTTCTTCCTTCTCTTTTACCCTAAGGAAGCTGTTGTTGGTTCTTATGCAATGTATGTATTGTAATATTATTGTAATATTACTGTAGTAACACAGTGGGCTCCAGCACTACATTAGGACTGGAGGAAGTGAACAACAACCAGATGGTATAGTTAGCAGTTCTGCTTCAAAATCTTAAGAAATTAGCAAACGTCTTGTCTTTTAAAGGCATTTGTCTATTAGGAAAAGAGAAATGCGTTCACAGTGTTCCTTAATAATTTAAGTATGTTTCCAAGGTATTGGAAGGTTTTTTTGGTAGTGTTTGAAATGGATTTTCCATATCTCTAGTTTTGGCTTGTTTCTGTTTTAATGTTTTTCAGACTGGTGAAATAGAATTAAGCCTGATGGATACTTAATGAGGTTTTGTGTCTTGAAAGAGCCAAGATTTCAACTGTAAGAAATGGGTATCCTGTTGAGTTACGGGATGAATAAACTAGCCAGGAAAGCTGGAAGGGATGCTTTTGTCTGTAACTCCTGGTGTCCGACGAGAAAGCAAGGTGTCTTTGTTTTGGAAACCACCTGTAATGTGTATAAGCCAACAGGAATTTTGCCTCTTCTGTAAGGCTGGTAAAACACAACACAAGTTTGTGGCACTTATTTAATTCTATTCACCCCGCATGGCAACAGTCCTAGAGACAGATCACTGCCAAGTACCATGAAATATCAAACAGAGGTAAAACTCCGCGGCTATTCTTTTTCCTCAGGAATCTTGCTGCTTCTAAAATCAAAGCGTATTCTGAACTGTGGTTAACCGTTGTCAAGAGCACCCAGCACCCACTTAGGTCTACAAGGCTGGACCTCTTTGGTCTTCAATGTGTTTTTGAAAATATCGCCCCCTCTGCATGGCCAGAATGAGCCCGAGCTGGTGCCAAGTCAGAAGGCTGGGATGTGCCATGAGCAAGGTGACAAAACCAGAACACAAGTTGGGATGATTTCAGACTTATTTTAATGTGACTCTTAGGAGGACTGGGCGCAGCTTTTTTCAGGTGCTGAATTTTGAGGAGCCAAGGGGCTTCGTACTTCAGAGGTTCAAGGTCCGAGCATTAATTTGAACATGGATCTTGTGTAGTTTCGTGAAGGTGATTTTTAATTGCATTTCAGTAATGATAAAAACGCAGCAAATTCAACAAATCCTATATGGGGACCCACCAGCCAACCTTCGGGTGGTTGGTACAACCAGGTGACCTGTTTGGTGTTTGTACAGCGGTATCTACAGCCCGAACAGGGTGAACATGAAAAAGGGTGAACAGAAGAACAAAGTCACAATAAAATGAAGTGCTGAATCTAATTCTGAACAAATTTCTAAACTTACCAGGAGCTGTTGTCTCGGCCACCACACGGCACAGGTGTCTGGGTTGGTTCGGTTCCCCTCAGAGGTCCCTCTTACAGTTTGATATTGCTCATTGTATCTCTGGCCAGTCTGTTCCGAGGCAGAAATGAGTGTAAAAGCAGATGAGTTGCTCTAACACCAAGTAGCTGGTCTGTAATCTGTATTCATAGGGTAAATGGAAAACAGCCTTACAATAAGTATTTTTAATTTCCACTTGATACATCTCAGCCTAAACAAACACTGTCCTTTTTCAGTAATTATTATCGTTTGAAAGCTTGTTGAAAATTAAGTTTAATTTGCAAGAATGTTGTTTTCCAAATATGTCTTTTATCAGCTTCTCATGCTGATTAAAGAAATTATTACAGAGCCCTATAGTAGTGGATTGAGAGGTGATCTTTCTTGAAAGAACAAAGTAAGCAAAGCCAGTTGCTTCCAAGGCTTAAAAGAGATGGGAATCCATTTAACATGCTGTTGTCATAACTTCAGATAATTAAAAGCTGATCTAACGACAGTAAATGCTAGTTGGGAGAATTTAAGCGCTGTAGTGCTGTGCTGGGCTTTGAGGAGTGCGCGGCGTTGATGTTGAGTTTGGATTCTCTCGTGTGAAGGGGAACGTCTGCCTGAGCTCCTGACACCTTCCACAGCTCCAGAGGTGGTAATATTGCCCCGAGACAGGGCCAGATACCCACACAGAAGAAAACGCAACAGAATGTCTTACAAATGGTTTGTAATTTTTGGTTGGCTTTTTCAAACGTAGTTGTCACTAAATGGTTTCGTGTTGCCTCATTGGAGACATTTCTGGAGTTGTGTGCTGTAGGCACACACATCCTTCTTTAATAAACATCATTTCAAGTTGATGGCTGCCTACGGCATGCTCAGCAGTATTTGGAGAATAAGGTAACCTATTAATATGCCTGGTTTGAATGATTGGTGCCTGAAAACGCTGGATTATTGTTTTATATTGTTTTAATGAGTAGTCAGATCACTAACAAATCCCCAACAGCCCGCATGGTTTACCAGCTGAAAAACAACAACCAAAAAAGGGAAACATTTTGTCAGCGGGGTATTTAGCATCATCTTAAAAAAATTAATTCCGTGATTTATTTCTAATAAATGACCTTTCTTGGTGGGCAAAAATCCCGTACAGAGGCCTTTTAGATTTCAGTCCCCAGCGACAACGCTATTAAGGGAAACAATTTTCAGCCATCTGGAAAGCGTCTCACCGCATCCCACCTGTGCCCCGGGAGCACAGGGACCCACGCGGAGCCAGACACGAGGGAGCAGGAGACGTCCCTGCCCAGGCCACGGCATCACCCGAGGTTGAGGAGCTGGGGGTGTGGAGGTCGTGGTTGGTTTGGGCTTTTTGGTTTAATCTCCAAAGGACCACACGCGCTTACTTCTTTCTCTCCCACCAGATGTTCTCTAGAGATCCATTCTAACCTAAATTATGCAGTGATTCAAAGAAGATTTTAAAAGCTGTCACCGAAAACGTGGGTGTGCTTCTGCCATGGGAGGTGGCGTAACAAGAGGACATAAATTACTCTTATTGCTTGACAGAAAAATTGGCACCCTCTGCAACAATCCTCAACTAGTTTTTACTGTCAAGATACTACTGCATCATATGTTTGAAGTTCCTTCACTGATAACTTAAATATTGCTATGGCATGTTAAAGAATTAATACCTTCCTGCTGCAGTAGTGTAGAATTTTCTCCCCAAATTCAAGTTATCAGCTGTAAAATTAATTGTGTGGTGTGCGTCATGTGGTTCGGCATCTTTCTTGAAGACTTCTCTAGATTTATAACACCAAGCAGTAGGAATGTTTACTAATACTTCTGATAGTTGTAATCATTTCTCATTATCATTTATCATCATTTTGCGATGCAGCAGCTGAAAGGAAGCCACCCCGTATTGCTGTTGCCATTAAAAGATCATTTGCCGGCAGCAGCTCACGGCGCTGTGTGGGTTGGTGCCCGGGCTGACTCCAGATACAGCAGCTGATGGGACATCGGCCACTCGCCGCTGGGAGCCGGTGAGTTCTTAATGACACCCGTTATACCTATTTTTTTTCCCTATAAATCTTGGAGATGTTCTCCTTTTTTCAGCTCAACAGTCTAACCTGCAGCTCAGTAATTCTTCGGGTCTCATTGGCACCGGTGTCTTCGGTGAAATTTGTTTTGGGTGCAAGCACTTTCAGAGATCATCTTCCAGCTTTCGGCAGCTGGAGATGCAGGAGCTGCTTCATGCCTGGGAAGCTGAGGAGACGGCAGCTTCTCTCCCCTTTCTGATAATTTTGCAAGGAAGGAAACGTTGCCGTAGGTTCTTGGTTGGGTAAGCTACTGTTATCCGTGTTAAAAGTGGTTTATGCTGCTGCCCATCCTGGAGGTGCTGGGCATGGGGGACACAATGTGAGAGTTGTTTTCTGCGCCAATGGAACTGGTAGTTGGTGGTGTAGAGGAGTTGTTCCTGTGAAAGGGGGTAAAATCGCCGAGTAATTTTGTTGTGTGGAGAACAGAAATATTCATATGCTTCTCTGTTAGTTGGTACTGTTTTGTCTTTTACTTCCATACTGTCTAAATCACTTGAAATTTGTGACTATTTATTTAGTCTCATAATCCCCTTGTGTGTAGTTGAGTATCCCCATTTCACAGATAAGGTACTAATTGATTTCCTCGCATTATGCAGGGAACTTGGCAGAGCAGAGAGTTGAACGCGTGTCTCCAGGGCCTGAGATTCCCTCTGTACTTACTGGGCCATATTATTTTTCTCTCTCCCTTTTTCCCCATTTTATTCTTCTCCTTTTTTTTGCCAGTTTGGAGAAATGTGCCCTGCACTGTGGAGGGTAGACAGAGCTAGCCTCTGACTATGGATTGCCATTTAGAAATGTGTCTTAAATAAAAATCCAATCTGAGCGCACAAAGTATACCACTCCAAGGAAAGGCTGAATGGTGATGGATGTCAGAGGACAGTGACATAGTTCTGCATCGGTTTGCATTACTTGATGGGCTCTGGATCCCTGCTGCTAGCAAGCAGGATTGCAAAATAATAAAACAAAGACCTCTAATAATGGGTCAATGTTTTTCAGCTTAAAATGCTTGCCAGTTTTCTCGCCATCTTTTTTTTCCAGAGCAGCTACTTAGGACAGACACATATTCAGTGATTGGTATTTGAAAAAATAAAACTGTCCTTTGTTAAGGGCTATTACTGAGTTATGTGGTGTTCTATGTGTATTGAAAAGCTCTGGGATATGCTAAGTATAAAAATGGTGGTCACTGATACCATGTTCTGATAGATACCAAACCCAGAGATTTTCTTCCACTGCTTTGAAATATATAAAGAAAATGTTATTTTACTTACTACCATTAAAAGTAAAAAAGAAGTTATAGAAAAGAAGCGATTCAGAATGAAAATTAATGTTACCAGCCAAACTCTCATGGATGCCATGTATTACTCGATGTAGTCTTTCTAATATGGACTACATAATTTTTTAAGGCTGCAATATTTCCTAATATTTTATTAGAAATCATTATTTTAGAGCTATAAAACATGTATGCTCTTTTTCCTAAGAGGCTCAAATGACTACAGGTCTTTCAAGTTAAATACTGTATATCATTAGATAATTTTTAAAATGCATCTTATTTACCCAGAAGTGATTCCAGTCTCTTGACAACACACAAATAAGGCAGATAATTTTTTCAGTGTGTATTTACGAAGCTGCCTAGCCTTTTTCGATCGGTCTGTGGGATGGTAGCTTGTACAAATATATACTTTAGTACATTTAAGCTGTAACTTGCAGCATGCAAATACGAGCTGGGAAGCCCTCACTAGAGCTGATACTGCTGTGGATGTTCAATTATAAATGTGCAAACCAGTTTTTAAACCCTCAAATATATCTGTCATAACAGCAGCTCAAATATTTTTAATAATAACTGTATTTACTTGGGGAATATAGTAGCACAAAGCCCACCTTTTAAAACGAGTAGATCTCTGTACCAGGACTCTGTTTGGACTCCCTGTTTGAAGTGGGGGGTGATTATAGAATAATTTTGGTTGGAAAAGCCCCTCAAGACCATTGAGTCCAACCATAACCCAGCCCTGGCACTGCCCCATGTCCCTGAGAACCTCATCTCCGTCTGTCCAACCCCTCCAGGGATGGTGACTCCAGCACTGCCCTGGGCAGCCTGTTCCAATGCCCCACAGCCCTTTGGGGAAGAAATTGTTCCCCAGATCCACCCTCAACCTCCCCTGGCGCAACTTGAGGCCATTATGTTTAACAAGGTGACGAGTCTTTCCCAGGTTTCCACTTCAGAATAATCTGCCTGTGGAGTTTTCACACGTGTCAGTGCCATACGGACAGGTCTGGTTTTCCAGAGATGCCGAGCACCATATATGAAGTGTCCAACTGTAATTAAATTGCATGTCGTTAATAACAGCTTTGGTGTTTTTAAACAAAAATCTATGCTAACAGGCACAGTAGCTTTTGGGCTGAGGCATTCAAGATTCAAGTTCCCAGCAAGGTTCCAAACATAAAGCAGAAATTCAGGAGATGTCAAAGGAGAAAATGTAGAGGAGCTCGACAAGCCAGCTTGGTACAACACCAAAGTGTTTCCTCACCTCTTTCCACTGTCGATTTAAGGAGGAGTGTGGCTGACCAGGTTACAGACAAGTGAACTGGTTTGGTATAAAATGATGTGGTTGGCTGCAACCTCTTTCCTGGCTGGCACTGAGCTGATATGTCGGCTTGGTAGATGAGCATCCTGATGCAGGAAGGATGATGTTTTCTGAATAAAACAGAGAAACTCTTGTTAAATAAAATAAATTAACATTACTAATGCCTGCAGCGTACACATTAAATCCCTTTGCTTGAAATTCTTCCCTGTGATCAGAGCAGGGGCAACATAAACAGATTGGACAGATGAGGTGTCATGAAGTGTTGGGGCTTTTGTTTTGTTCTGTATTGAGTGTTATGTCAGGACTCCAGTAAAGCTGAAATGGGCTTCCTAGAAAATGGAAGAGGTTGATTTCTTCCTGTCCAGAAGGGAGCGGCTGATTTGTTGGGAAGCCATCCCTTAATGTACAAGAACTGCAGTGGATTCTTTGTGGGTCACTGGAGTAAGAGGCATTTTCATTTACTCTCTTGTTTGAACCCTTCGCACCGTACTTCAGACTGCTGCTATGGTTATTTTTTGCTGTGCTTTGCTGATGTTCTCCAGATTGCTTTCTTGTCCGCCACCAGCCATGGCAATCAGCCCACTTCAGAAACTTCGAGTTATGGTCACAGTCTCTGCAGTCCTTCCTCCACCATCACAATTTCAGGTGATTTGGAGGATAAGAAAATAGCCAGAGATTTGGTTATAATCTGGCACAAAAGATGAAAGTGCTGGGATAGTCTTTTCCCAGGACAAAGAAAGATTTTCCCTGAAAAATGGAGGAGTCGTGGTTTTTTACTGTTTCTGCATGTGGCTGTATCCTAGGAGTAGTTAAGCCACAAGAGGACTCATTCTGTTTAACTGGTACAATGCTCTGAATTTTTGTTCTCCACTGAACCAAGTGCATAAATGGAAGTCAAATCACTGTGTGTGCTAGCTAATATGTGGTTTGAGCTTTATTCACCCTTTGCAGAATGTGCAAAACCAGCCCTGGTAACCGTAAGAAGGAGAAAAAAATCCCAGTGTAGTGAAGTGCGGCCATGGAGAAACACAACGCTATTTCTTTGCTCGCAGAAGTGGTGCCAGGTTAATGAATGCCGCCACTCTGAAATTGCTCCAGAATAACAACCCCGCGCTTGCAGACGGTCACAGCCCGCGCCACGTATGGATCCCCAGCTGGGCGATGCACGGCTCGGTGCCGCGCAGGTTCTGTGGCTGGTTACAACGTCGTGGATGCATCGAGCACGGCGGGTGTGCCGGCACCGGCCCGGCGCCGCTGGAAGGAGAGCGATTCCTGCTCCCTGCGGTGGGTTCATCTGGCACAGCGGAGGCTGCAGTGAAGAGCCGTTCCCTGGAACCCGCCCCGCGCTCCTGCTTCCTTCGCTCCAGGCCATTGCTCCTTGTCCTGCCATCTTCTGAGACTGGAGAATTCCCTTCCTTCATTTATATTATTACCTTGAAGGTATTTATAGACTGTGATTGGAGCCCCCTGAGTCTTCTCTCTTTGAGACTATGTAAGTTTAGCTCCCTCAGTCCCTGCTCACACATCTTACCCTCTAATTCCTCTCTTGCCTCTTTGTATTTCCTCTAATATTTTAAACACTTTTCCTTAACTCCAAGCACCTGAGCCAGCTGTAGTGTATCACTAAGCAGGGCAATGCTATTAATGCCTACTTAATATTCACTTTCCCTTGAATTCATCCCAGACCAATCCTGGCTTGTGCCCTTGCACACAGTATTGTACGCTCCCATTTTGTCGTCTGCTATCAAATATTAAATCTTCTCTTCTGCCTCTGTGTGTATCTTATACCACAGTGCTAGTGCTGTTTGGTTCTACTTTTATAGTTAGAATTCAAGCTTTATGCTTGAAGTATTTTTTTCTTGCTGGTCTCAATTTGCTTTTTATACAATTTTTTTATACTTTTTTTTTTTTTTTTATTTGACCTTAGTTGTCAGTGGTTTAGGCCACTTTGTGCCTGCCTAAATGTGGACAGTATGTGTGGTCCACTATGTCCACAGATACTGAAATATGACTATGTGGTGACAAATACATGTTACTTCCCAAAAGCAAAACCAACTTTTATCAGACCTGCATATGGTGTCTAAAAAATGCAAACACGTCCACATCACTAAGAACTCACCTGCCCAACCACCGCTTTGCTCACAGGTTTGAAAAGTTGAGGAGCTGATATTACTCCTACAAGCTATGCACAAAAGGCTGGAGATAGAGGAATGAATCATCAATTTCTTTAATCTGCTTGGTCCTTTATGGCAAAAGCTGAATATTTGATGTGAAGACCCGATTTTCCATGATACTAGTAGGTCTTAGAGTCTTTCTTCCAGCAGGATATTAAAAAAATATCATTCTGGTATTGAACACACTCCGCACCGTGGATCAGATGCTGTAGGAGAATTGATCTTGTAAGAGGAACGATGGTGAGAGCTGGACTGGGAGATCTTGTGCTGATGTTTGCCAGGTTTCCTAGAGGGACCTGCAGCATTCCCTATTGCTCTTGCACCAAATATGTCCAGAGCATGGGACAGAGTGGTGTCTCTTGTCATATTCAGGCCTTTCAGTTAATTTCTGATAATTAAAAAAAAAAACATTACAAGGCTGACTTGGTGAGAAAAGCAATTGAATTGGTGGTAGCGTAGGAATAGAAGTGAGCTTGTGATAACAGCAGCTGTAGTGGATTTTTCTTATATTGAATAAGAAAAGGATTATTATGATTATGATTATAATGTCTTATTGACATACTGAGAGAAAACCTCAGGATCTTCAGAAGTTGCAGGGCTGAAATTAGATGAAAAGTCATAAGAAAAAAGTGGTTCAAGCGGAGCCCGTTGGTAACTCTGTATGTCCTGGGAAAGGCTGTCAGGGTCAGTCCATCTGTCCCCGGTGAGCTGGGAGGCAGGACCAGGGCATCCAGGCCTCCTCCTCTTTCAACATGCAAGAGTGCAGGAATTTGGTAATCATCAAATCAGTGTTTTGATGACGAGATGCTTGTTTTTTGTCATTTGAACTCCTTAGACGCCCATGTGTGCAAAGGAACGTCATCCAGCGGGGCTGAGGTAAGCACTCTCCTGGCTGCTGCCATCACCAATGAGAATATGAATCAATAAATGTTTGTGCTACCAGCTTTGTCACTTCATCGATCTGTCGGTCTGTTGTACTTAGATGCTGATCAGTTGGTATAGTAGTAATTTAAATAACTGGATTAAAAAAATATGCTTTCACTAAATGCTTTTTTCACCTTACTCTTTGTCTGTCAGCGTGAGATCATTATCTCCTGGCAAGGTTCTGTTCCATTGACATTATCTCTTAATTATCTTCAAATGAAAGACAAGAGGAAAAACTAGTATTTTACTATTCAGGAATAATTTCTAAAACTATTATTTAGATTTAAAGGACTGCGCCAATAAAGCAGAGGCACGATGTTCGTCAGATGTAATTGCTGTGGTAGGGAAAATGGATTATGTCTCTTGATCTGGTAAATCGATCCTCATAAAAATGGCATGAGTGTTCCCATCTCCCGTGTCTGAACCTGCTCTTTTGGTTGATAATTGTAGGAAGCTGACAACGCTGGGCGGATGGTCACTAAAGTGCTTTCGCTGGAGCCTCGGAGACCAGATACAGTAGGTTGGAAACCTTCCTTTACTTTTCACCGCCAAGACAAGTCATAGTCACATAGCAGCTTTTTCTTTCCTCTTCCTCTTCTCCCTCTTCCTCTTCTCCCTCTTCCTCTTCTCCCTCTTCCTCTTCTCCCTCTTCCTCTTCTCCCTCTTCTCCCTCTTGTTTTCCCCTTTGCTTTCCCCTTTCCCTTCCCTTCCGTTCCCTTCCCTTTTTAAAATTTTGTTTTATTTCATTTTATGTCTAAACAGTTTTCATCACATCCTACAATTGCAAACTAAATGTTTAAGATACTCATTCCAGGGAATTAAAATATTGAAGAGAAATAGAATACGAGAAAATTTCAAATTAAGTTCACCCACACCAAACAGTGATAATAATTACCTGGAGAAATTACAGGCCTCTCTTGCAGCTTGAACTGCAGGCCAGTTGGGATGGAATTGATCTTTTCCTTATTACTGTGTTTGAAATCCTGCGTGTTACTGGCAGTGTCCGAATGGCAGCCGCCCTTTTACCTGCTGCTGAGTGCACCCAGAAAGGGCTTTGCATTCATTCCTCAGAAGCAGCAGATGCTACAAGGGTGAACTTGAACTGGGGTGGGGGGACCGGACTATCTAAGAACGGGTCGTGGTTTCTTAAGTACAAAATAACTGAATTTTGCACGTGAATTAGGGCTGACCCACCTCTCTTTTACGTGTGAATAATACTGGTTTTATAATTCCAAAACACTCTCTTTAAAGTAGAGACTTAATTCAGTTTACAGATTAAAAATTAATTAAGCACATGTCTTTCAGAACATTTAGTTCCCCAGGTCAAATTAGTTTCTCCCCTCACAGTTTTAGTCTTAGCCGTAAGGACAGAATCCTCTAATCTGTCCTGTTAAAATAATATTTATAAGCCATGCGGGGAACAAAGGACATAACTTTGGATTGTTCTCAATGAGGGAAGCTTTCACCTTCTGCAGAGGTTAATTAACAGTGTTTTTTCCTCAGATAATTTTATGTCAAAGAGCTTTCTTCCAAACTGTCTACCACCACCTCCTTCTTGTCTGAAAAAGGAGGGAGAGTAAAAAAAGTGTTGGTTTATTTTATTTTATTTTTTAATATCTTATATTTTTTTTTAACAGAAGCCATTTCTCCAAACAGCCACCAACTCTGTTCCAACATTAATGGGTCCAAATTGGTCATCCCACACTAAGGCACATAGTTAATATTGTCTGAGAATCAAACCTGTTCATTTCTATGCTGGTAAAAGCTGTTTATTTGGAAGTTTAATTCTGCAGTTTGGGTGTTTATAGCAGTAGGGGTTCTTACAGTTATTTGCAGCACCCCCATAATGATTTTACTCTAATGTTAATGCATCTTTACATTAGTTGGAAATATGCTGGTAATGTTTAGTGTAGGCAGGCAGTATGTAACTAAAATCCTGTCTAGATGGAAAATATTGAGGAGTCCAGAGGCAGGTCCAGGGTGTGGGGACGGGCTTTGTTCCCTGTCAGGTGTGGGGAGAGAGGAAGGATAATTTAGTCCATTTGGTCCATTTGCTGCAGAGTTATAAATCATTTGGAGTATTCAGACTCATCAAACTAGAATGGTTTGAGTGGTCATAACGTACATAAAGTGTACCCGATTTTTTCAATACTTTAGACATGCTATGGCAGCACTTAACAGGTTGCTGGAATCAGCCAAGGCAAATGTAAGTGTAAGGCATATAATCCTTATTAGCGTGTATTTTAAATTGATTGGCAGAATAAATAGGCATTTAAAAGCAGCCTACCTCAGCGGTGTGCTGCTCTTTACCTTGACAGAAGGTATGCAAAAACACTGGGATTTTTTTTTCTATTTATTTTATTTTTTAAAGAACCACTTACCTTTGTATTCCCAAGCAACCGCAGGAGGTAAATGCGTGAGAGTATAATTATTTCCCAGGGGATGCAGATCTGCTACTTGAGGACACCAGGACCTTAGAAACTCCAGAGCCAGATTAGGTCCATCTCCCCCCAAAATGAATGCAGTTCTCAAGGACGAGAAATGGTAATTCCTTTCGAGGTACCTTTCCCAAGAAGTAAGTGTCAGCTTGACAATAAGTGAGAGATTTAGGTGTAGAGGCAAGTGAGACAATTAATTTTGGTTTGTGCGTGTTGAAAAGCCACTAGACCTATACCCAGCATTGTGTGTGGAGAGGCTGCTATAGCAGTTGTTTAAAAGCAAAGCAAACCTTTGTGTTCTTCACACTTTCTTATCATGCAACTCTCTAAATCCCTCTGATTTATGAAATTGCATCCACATTTCACATTTCTATTTTACCAGGTGCTTTACACACGTTAAACCCCACAAATGCTATAAAAGTACAGTTAACAAATGTTATATGAAAAGAAACATTCTCCTCTCTGCAATATCACCTGCTTTTTTAAAAAAATAAGCAAACAAAAAATAGGCCTTGTTGCAGCTTCCTGATCCTGCATGGCCCCCGTGCATCCTCAGCCATGAATGCAATAATTGCCATCTCAGAAACTCTTTTGGCTCACGTTTTTTTATTCTTCCGCATTTATTTTTTGATTTGGCTCATAATTTTCCTGTGAGATTTTATCCTTGCACAAACAAAGCAAAAAACCTAGAGCAACTGTAGCTATTTGTGAAGAAGACCAGACTCTGCTTGCAGAAACACCTTAAATTAAACCGATACATCTTTTGACGCAGCAGAAAAATCCATCCCCTCCAACCGTCCCTCAGAAGGTGGAACGTCAGGAATAAAATACACGAAAGTCTGGATTCACCAATCCGGGGCTCCCAGGGACTTCAGGTCATCTAATAGCTTGATGAAACAGAGCAGCTCAAAGGAAAATGCTTCCCCTGGGGTGGAGATACCGATAGCGATGGGCCTTCCCCAGAGCGGCTGGAAGAGCGATGAACCACCGGTTCTGGTGTACAATACACCGAGGACAGCTTTATGGGGGAGACCTGTGACTTTTTATGATTATACGATACACTAGACATCAACCTGAGAGATTAAATAATGTATTTGTTATTAGATGAGAACTTAACCACACAGTTAGAGGAATATTACCTGGTATCGATTCTTAAGACTTCACAAAAAGACCTGGGAGTGAACCTGTGCAGTTCCAGTTGACGTGACCTACAGGTACAAGAGGAGATGAGGCCTGAGAAAACACACTACAAACATGTTTCTGTAGGAATATTTTTCTCCATGTTTGTCTTCTGATTTAAAGTAAAGCCTTCTGTAAAAGCCACGTATGGGAAAAAAACAAAAATGCAGCTTTCTGTGTCATTGACAGATTGCTGCCAGGAGTACAAATCAAAGACTTGGCACCTTAATATTCCCCTTAAATTTAGAATTATAGTCTGCTTGAGTCCTGCGCATCTGCTGGGCATTTTGCATGCAACTCCTCCCAAACTCATGGTTTTGGTGCTGTTTGGAGAGGGAAGGATGGAGGCAGGGAAGCAGCTTGGAGATTCGGGAGAGCTGGCAACCCTCCTTGGAGCACAACGTGTCCCCCGGGCTCCCCCAGCCTCGTGTGGGCTTCAGCGGCTGCCAGTGGTAAATACAAAATATATTATTTTGTTCCTCACCCTTTAGGAGGGGAAAGTAACTTTTGTCTATGGTGCTGGCAAAGTTTGTGCAGCTCATGACGTGCAATCTTCTCAGTCAACGGGTGAAAACAAAAGTGTTTTCTCTCCTAAATGATGCCCCCAGAGGTCTGTATGTGTTTGGCAATGTAGTTAAAGCTGAATAGCCACCAGTAAAAACTGACTTTAAGGAACTGTAAGTAGTACAATGGCTGGGACTAATTTTTAGTCTTGCCACTATTCTTATATGGGGCCTCAGCCATTTGAACAGCTACAAGAGGAGCTTGATGTCCAGATTAAGGTATCAATATTTGACCTACACCCTCGCCTCTGTCCTTCAACTTTCTCTCCTACTTTATTTCCTTAGAGGAAGAAACACCAGCAGCTGAACTATTGCTTCTGTAGTTAATGTACCTGGCTACAAATATGACAGTAGCCTGTAATTTAATTTAGGAAAATTAGAGGGCTATTCCTGACCCAGCGACGTTAGAAATTGAAGTCTGTTTGTCGCCTGCAAACACAGAGCTCAGACAGCAACAGTGCAGACTTCTTCAGATTGGTCCCTAGTGTGATCCTGACGTTGGCCGGGAGGTAGAGAAGAATTCGTTTTGTGGCCCCTGCTGGGGCGCAGAGCTGCCCGTGGTGCCCGGCGGGCACATTCAGCTTGCTGCCAGGCTGGCAGGCTTGGCACTCATGGTTCTAGCAGAAAATGAGAACAAATACAGTATTTTTTTTTTTT
The DNA here is from genome assembly GCF_036013445.1 of Caloenas nicobarica. NCBI lineage: Eukaryota > Metazoa > Chordata > Aves > Columbiformes > Columbidae > Caloenas > Caloenas nicobarica. The sequence continues at coordinate 3,706,083 of NC_088253.1, read as the reverse complement.
CCCCTCCTCTAGATGCACTTGTTTGTGACCAAATATTTATAGCTGTTAAATCTTCAAGCGTGATGTTAGTTTGTATGGCCAAACCAGTAGGGAAAGTGGATGCACTGTGTTGTAATAGACTTACAATAACATGGACTAAGTTGTGATTTGCTCATTAAAAAAACATATCTAGAATGCAGTTTGTTTACCAACATATTTTTTTTTTTCTGTAATGAACTTGTTTATTGAGAAATTGGTGCACATTATTACTTACGCTGTCTAAATTCTGATTCAAAGAACCACCTTTTCACTAAGACTTCAATTCACCGACTGAGTTTTGTACTTGAGGTTAATGGTATGCATGATTAGCAAGTATTACATTGTTGCACAGTGTATTTTGTTAGTGGAAAAGTGGATGCATTTTTCCGATTTGGTCTAATTCACTTATCTTTCAAAGAATCAGTAACAGAAGAATTTGAAACTGCCTCCTTCTCCATTACTGGCTCAGTGCACTGGGCTCCAGCTGCTGGCACTGTCACAAACCGCTTTGCTTAGTAGCATTTCATGCTCCTTCCTGTGAAATTCAAAGATTTGTTTTACAGTTTTCAGGCCTGGAGGCTGCTGTCATTCAGGAAAATACCAGCGTCTGTGGAATTTCTTGGAATCTGTCAACTTGGATGTTGGTATTTTTAAAATTCATACTCGCTCATATGTCGGTTCAGCTTTGAGCGTTGCAAATCCTTTTACGCACAGCCTGATTCAACTAATTTAGAAGCTGTAGTGTATTGATTCAACAGTAGTTTTGTGATGGAATAAACAAAGAAAAGGATTGCATGTTTAATTAGCATGGTGAAGAATCCTGTTGCATTGCCTGCATGTTGTGATGATGATTTGGCTCTCTTGGAGGGTGGCTCTTCAGAATTTCTTGGGGTTTGAGCAATACAGACTAACAAAGTTTGCGACGTGACTGTTGTAAGGCCAAGTTTTGTCAAGTCCAGTCTGAAATGAGCTGTAGCTGGCCTTGGGTTTCTGTTTTGATAAATGAAAAAGTATTTGCCAACTTTTTCGTTGCAACTGTGTAAATTACCGAAGTAGTAATTAGGCTGAGGTTGGATTCCATTCTCTGACTTATAGCATTGCCTCACAGAGAAGGTAGCAAGGGAATTATTTACCTTTTAATTGTAGTTCTCTGAAGGTGGGAGTCTCTGTGGATTGATGCTCAGGGGGTCTCAGCTGTTGTGACCTTGGGTACTGAATGACTAGATTAAATGGTAAAGTTTAGAACTGGTCATAATGAGTTAGTACAAAAAGATGCCTTGAGGGGTCTATATGGTATATCATAGCCCCTAACTCCCAAATCCTTTTCAGACTAATTATAATAATTAGAACTTAAATAGGAATAAAACCCCAGCTCTCAGGGGGAGGTTGGAGGATGAGTATGGCTCTAATAGCGGACACCATGCTCAGAGAACTCAATTATAAGCAAGTAATTTCCTTCTCTCCAAAAGGTAATTGGCCTCTTCCACATCTCTGTTCTCGCAGATGATGGGGGAGGATTGTGTGGAGAGGGCGTTTCACTGCCAATAGGAGCCATGATCACTGGATAACGTGTGGAAATGAAAACCAGCAATGGCCTTCATCTTCTCCTGGACCAAAAAGGAAATGTCCTGAACACTACGAAATGCCCAGTAGGATACATATGGAAAAAAGCCAGAAGTACAGTAGGTGGGTGAGTTGAAAGCATGTTGCCTTCGTTGCCCTGGAGTTGAATGGCTTTCATACAAACCCAGAACAGGAGCAATTCCCAAAGCTTGCTGTTACATCTCATACATCAATATAAGTAGGGGCACAACCTGTTGGAGAGCAGCCTACAAAGGGACCTGGGGGTCCTGGGGACAGCAGGGTGACCATGAGCCAGCACTGGGCCCTTGTGGCCAGGAAGGCCAATGGGACCTGGGTGGGGATTAGAAGGGGGGCGGTCAGTAGGTCAGAGAGGTTCTCCTGCCCCTCTACTCTGCCCTGGTGAGACCGCATCTGGAATATTGTGTCCAGCTCTGGCCCCTCAGTCCCAGAAGGACAGGGAACTGCTGGAGAGAGTCCAGCGCAGCCACGAAGATGCTGAAGAGAGTGGAGCATCTCCCGTGTGAGGAAAGGCTGAGGAGCTGGGGCTCTGGAGCTGGAGAAGAGGAGACTGAGGGGTGACTCATTCATGGGGATCAATATGGAAAGGGGGAGTGTCAGGAGGATGGAGCCAGGCTCTTCTGGGTGACAACCAGTGATGGGACAAGGGGCAATGGGTGCAAACTGGAACACAGGAGGTTCCACTTAAAGATGAGAAGAAACTTCTTCATGGTGAGGGTGCCGGAGCCTGGCCCAGGCTGCCCAGGGAGGTTGTGGAGTCTCCTTCTCTGCAGACATTCCAACCCGCCTGGACACCTTCCTGTGTAACCTCATCTGGGTGTTCCTGCTCTGGCGGGAGGATTGCACTGGATGAGCTTTCGAGGTCCCTTCCAGTCCCTGACATTCTGGGATTCTGTGTGATTCTGTGATCTCAGTATCCCATTGCTGAGAACACCCCACAAATAAGTGTTATCCTTTGGCTTTAGCTATTCCTCTGAGACTGTCGGTAGTGGCGAGTTAGTTCAAATGTGGCAGCAAACTCATTATAAACAATATACCTTAGGTTTTGCATTTTTAACATGCACATTTAAATTCCACTTTAATTACGGTTTTAAGTGAAGACCTTCCCTGTAAGGTGTTGCCAAGGAAAGAAGCCAGAGGGGTAAATCTGTACATCCCACACCCCTCCCAGTTCTTCCTCCCCATGCCAGCTCCTGGAGCATCTCAGTGAGTCGAGGTTTGCTGCTGCAAAATGAAAAAATACTGTGCTGATATTCAGTCAGGTTTCAGAGTGAGTTCTGAGTGGATTGTGCTTATGACCCTTTCAATACAGGAAATTTGATTTCCTGGGAATGTTGACTGTGAACCTCTGCTGTATCGGTTGGGGACAAAACCAGCTGAACAAATTAATGATTAAAGTTAGGAAATTGTCTGATGTCCTGCAGAGCACAAGTTATTGGCCAGGTTGGTATCTTTAATTTGACAATGTTCTAGAGGCTCTGAGATTTGCCTGTAGTTAGTAAAATGTATAAAGTTCTGGAACAAAAACATGTGGCTTTTAGTTTTAAAACATTTTGTAACTGATTTCATCTGACAGCAGTCTCAGCAGAGACAGCAACCGCTTACAAAACCAGATGTTTTTATCTCATATCTTATAATTCTTTGCAGGTGGGGGGGTGGAATCCACTTCTTTTCCAAAGACATGTCTTAATACAGTATCTTGACACTCTGTGTGGTCTCTGCTCTGAGAGTATTAAAACTCTAGATCCCCAAATCTTTCCATTTTTAGGGACTCTTTTAGATGAGGCAAGAGTCGTTTTCTTTCAGCTGCCCCCAGATCACAAAGTTGGTGTTCAGGCCCATTTCTAGCTGCAGTGGCATTTAAGGACGTATCTAAAAGCGCAATTACCCCAGGAACTCCCTGGCTGGAAGATCAAACTGATTGTTCTCAGCTTCCCCATAATGGGTAGAGAACCGCACAAAGCTGTGCATCTGCAACAGACTCCTTGTGGTTTCTTTCATCAAATATTAGCAAACTTTTAACTAGCAAATCTCCAAATAGTGTTTTTAACCTCGCTGGCATTCAGCATCTGTAAAAGCCGTGGTTGCCATGGCAGCAAGTTGTTGCCCGAGTGACAGTGTTGTGATGATGTCACCAGAAAACAGCCTGTTCCCGGGAATACCTTGAACTCCATATATAAAAGTGCTGCCCTCGGTGTAGTTCAGTATGGAAACAATTAGAAATGCATGTTTTTATACCATTATGAAATACCTCTTTTCTATGTGCTGGCACATTTTGACATCCACAGTGGAATTTTTAAAGCAAATGAGAGAATGACTTTGAACTTGTCGAAAAAGGGTTATTATGTAAAACGTGTAGCAGGCAGTGAGTGTTTGTTACATTAACCATAACCATTACATGCCACTCTGCTGTGGTCTGGCTATTGTTTAACTGCAATGTTTTATTCCATGTTGCAAGGTTCCTACGAGTTTCTTCACTCCACTCCTGAAAGAACCACAAGGTTCATGATGGTTTATTCTTCTCCGTTCTCAGTACTTGACAAAGGGTGCCCTTTTCCTTGACATACAGTTCTGTAGAGAAATAATGGGAGCTTTATGAATTCTACCTTTTTACTAGCCCAGATCCATATGTGATAGAATCATAGAATCACAGAATGTCCCGAGCTGGAAGGACCCACAAGGCTCATGGAGTCCAACTCCTGTCCCTGCACAGGACACCCCACAGGTCACCCCGTGTGTCTGAGGACGTTGTCCAGTCTCTTCTTGAACACTGCCAGGTTGGGGCCGTGACACCTCCCTGGGGAGCCCGTTCCAGTGTCCAGCACCTCTGGGTGAAGAACCTTTTCCTCATGTCCAACCTGAACCTCTCCAGCACATCTTCTGCCATGCCCTGGGGTCTGTCACTGTCACAGAGAGAAGAGCTCAGCCCGGCCCCTCCTGCTGAAGCTGCAGCCCCATGAGCTCTGCCCTCAGTCTGCTCCAGGCTGAACAAACCCCGGGGCTCCAGCCACTCCTCACACAGCTTCCCCTCCAAACCCAGGCGATGAGTTCTGCGGGGGCACACACAACCAGCCTCTCTCCGTGCGCTCCTGGCTCTAATGGCGCTTTTTTCCTACCACCTTTCAAACAGAATGTGCTGCCTTAGAGTCTCATTATTTCCACCAATACATGCTCCAAAGATGTTGGAGTTTATTTTAAAATACACTTAAAATAGAGCATTTTGAAGGCAGCAGAGGTTGAGCTGTGTACATGGAGAAATCGAGCGTTTGGAAGGGAATATTTGCACTGAGTACCTTTCTCTCGCTTTAAGTCAAATGAAATGTTTTGCAGAATCTGTTGTATTTATTATCAGTCTCCCTGAACCTTATAGAACAGGAAGGATTATTTTCTGCAGATAAGATTAGTGTTTGTGGGAAAAAAAAAAAAAGGCTAGCTGATAAAATTGCGATAAAAATGTTGATTGGCCTGATCTACTTTTAAGTTGCAACATTTATTACCTATTGATGCAAATAAGTTTGCTTAATTCCCATTTCCTTTTATTCCCTTGGAAGAATAGTTCATTTATATTTCATTTCATCTAGGACACTCTGGACTTGAGCTGTCTTGCAGCAGAGAGAGCTGAAGGATGGAGCAACAACTGTATTATTGAAGAGCTCCATAGCCACAGACTGGGAAAAGCATGATCGGATGTGATTTTCAGAACAGATGCCCAAGCAGAGTTGGCAGTTAATTAAAAGCACTATGTACTTAATGATTAACTAATCACAGCATGATGGCATTCAACGGAGATGCAAGAAACTTCTCTGCTGGATTCAGCAGAGAAACTCCTAATGTCTGCCTTCAGGGTACCGCACTTACAGCCGTTTGCTTTTGCATTACCAGCAGAGACAACATGAGCCGTTAGTCTAGCAAATTTCATTAAGCATTGCTTAGTTAAAACTTGAAAAACAGAAAAGATGAGCTTAGTCAATACTGTATCAGCTATGAATATTGCACAGTTTGTCTTTCGCAATAGTATTCCACAGCCATATTGTCAAACAAATGATTGCAAAGCACTGTGAACATTTAATCTTGCTTCACGAGGGAGATATATTAAATATTATTTCCAGTCTACCAAGGAGTAAATAAAGGACAGAGAGGTTACATGACATAAATGACATGTCTATAAATAACAGTCTGGAAAGTTCTGGATTTTGTTCAACAGATGATGTTTATTTTCTTCGCAATAGAATTATAGAATCATGCTTACAGTGCAACACCTATTCATTTCAAGGTTATCTTCTTAATGTCTTTCTCCAGTATTTTTTTTTTTTAAATCTTACCCCCAAATATTAATTTCTTTTGCACAGGAACTAATTGTCTTTTTGCCTGAATTTCTGTACAGCACTTAGCACCATAAGATCACATGGTGCGACAACTCAAATAATTACAGTATTGCATTTCTGCATTTCATAGATTATGTTCATAAAAAACCCAGTTATGTGCAAAATGTGATGCAGAAAGCTGAGGCATTTTCAACCCAATTAGAAAGCAAATTTCTGGGAAACCTCTGGGGTGATTACTTTCTTGTCACAATTCCACTTCATGGTGTGGACGCAATCCAGATAATTAGACCTAGAAAGGAGAATGACAGTGGATTAAAAAAAAATGCAGTTTGAATTCAGTGATGACACTGAAGAGAACATTTTAAAATTATTGTCAGAGATTGCAAAAGATAATTGCTCCAGCGTGAACATGTTTGGCAAAACAAACCAGCTACTTTTCCCAGCAGTGAAGGACTCTGCCTGGCTGTGAGGATGTCCGGGTCCTGCTCCTGACTCACGGAGGATGCAAGAGCCTCAATCTTCTTATTTTTCAAATTCACAGGTAGCAGTAGAATCACAGAAAGGTTTGGGTTGCAGGGCCCTCCCCAGCTCCCCCAGTGCCCCCCCTGCCATGAGCAGGGACATCTGCACCAGCTCAGGTTGCTCAGAGCCCCGTCCAGCCTGGCCTGGGATGTCTCCAGGGATGGTTCAGCCACCACCTCTCTGGGCAACCTGGGCCAGGCTCTCACCACCCTCAGGGCCAACAATTTCTTCCTCATGTCCATCCAACATGGGAAGAGATGTTTGAAGTGGTTAAATACGTACACTATGCTCAAGAGATTCTTGGCTATCACACCCAACACCAAGGCAAACTGGGGCTTATTCTCTTCATGTAGTTTGAATATGGTTTTCTTCCTTGCAGTTAGGTCTAATTCAGGAAAAAAATTACACTCATTACCTGCATTGTCCCTATTGCCATGGCCAACTGGTCTGCACATACTGTGTCTCAGTGTGAAATCAGTTTTTCCCAAAGCGGAACTTTCAGAAGCATAAACAGTGAGCTTTTCTTTTTCAGGGACAACAAGACTGGCCCGTGTCTCTGCGGTGACAACAGCCATTCAGCGTCCGTTCCTGTCGAGCCCGGTTTGCGTCCCCTCATCACCCCGATATCCCCTCTGCTGCCTTTGCCTAGTCTTGCAGCACCAACCGCCCGTTCTGCAGCAAAGATGACAAGCAGTGAACCGTGGGTGAAGCACAGAAGATAAAGGTGTCAATTCAAAGCCAGGGTGTTGTCCTCCAGATCCACATGGCACTGCTGAAGTTTTCTGGCACTGCCACCGGCAGGACAAATGTGCTCTGCTCGTGGTTGTTGGCATGTAACTCTGCAGAGCTGAGACCTTGTCCCAGGGATTTTCCTGTGCCGAGTGGAAGACGTGGACAGGGCAGGCCAAGGGCTGTTGGTCACTGTCCAGAATCCTTAAAAGGTGAAGCACATGTAAAACCTCTTGATTTTTTTCATTTCAGGTCCCTGGTTACACTATGGAGAAGCCAATGCAAAGTCACAGAATCATAGAATCATTTTGGTTGGAAGAGACCCTTTAAGATCATCGAGTCAAACCATAACCCGCCCCTGGCACTGCCCCATGTCCCTGAGAACCTCATCTCCATCTGTCCAGCCCCTCCAGGGATGGTGACTCCAGCACTGCCCTGGGCAGCCTGTTCCAATGCCCCACAGCCCTTGGGGGAAGAAATTGTTCCCCAGATCCAACCTCAACCTCCCCTGGCGCAACTTGAGGCCGTTTCCTCTGGTCCTGGCGCTTGTTCCTGCGGAGCAGAGCCCGACCCCCCTGGCTCCAAGCTCCTTTCAGGCAGGTCAGAGATCAGAAGGTCTCCCCTCAGCTCCTGTTCTCCAGCTGAACCCCCAGCTCCCTCAGCCGCTCCCATCACACTTGTGCTCCAGCCCCTTCCCCAACTCTCAACTCACTCCAGCACCTCAAGGCCTTTCCTGTCAAAACTGACCCCCGTCCCTGCACTAGTGATATTTATAGGATCGTCATTGCTACGGTGAGGTTGTTTCCAGCCCCCTCAGCAGAGCGGCGGCCCCGGGGCTGCCAGGCCGCAGCACGGCCGTGGGGCTCAGGGCTGGCGATGCTGCTGCCCTTCTGCTGCAGAGCGTGGTGGGTGCCTGAATCTCCAAATTGTGTCGCCTCTTTTCCAAAGGGCTACCAGCTTCTTCCTGTAACTTTCCAGCCATTTTTCCCCAACGAAATTGTCATTTTTCTGTGAGGGAAGACACGAGTGGAGATTGGCCTGTCAATAAGTTTGGCAAGAGCAGTTGTCTGTCTATTAAGAAAGCAAAATAATAGTTTTAGTCAGTGACTGACCGATTTGAAGCAAGAAGGAAATCAGGTGAAATCTGACAGTAGATCTTTGCTGCTCGGAACAGAAAAAAGAGTAAACAAAAGTGATGCTAAAATGAATGTGCTTCGTGCTTTCAACAGATGGAAGAATATAGTGTCCTTGTTTTCAAAGAAGAAAAACAAAGGGAAGAAGTGCAATGTGCGAGAAGTGTGAAGTGGCTCCTCTCCATGGTAACGTGTTGCATGAATAACATCTTTTTGGTGGTAAGGCTTATAGGATGCTCTTGAACCCCAAAGGAAAAAAGCATCTTGACTAACTCTGGGTGTGTGCTGGGATAAACAACCAAGCACACCACGGCTGAGACTCTTCAGATTGCTTTTGCATTGTGGGGTGTTACTTGGCATCATCGTGGACTTGTGCCAACACATTAGAACTTCCCGTGGTCATCAGAATTGCTTTTTTTTTTTTTTTTTTTTTTAAGTGACTCATAAAACCAAGATTGGCAGCTCATTGAGAAGGCCATAGTTTTAATGGGATATTACAGTGTTAAACTCCATATTTCAGTATCCTGGGTGTAGAGGAGGCTGACCTGTCTCACAGGATAGTAACATAAAACTGAGAGCAATGGAAAAAGCCAAGAAAGGAAAATATTTATCTTGTTTCAGACTTCTATGTATGTTTATGTTAGGATTCTCCTCTAGATTTTCAGTCACTTCAGGACAAAACCCCAGGAAACAGACATATTTGAGTATCTTATTTAAATGCTAAAGCGTCAGATGAAGCAAGTGCTTGCAGCTAAAGCATTGAGCTGGGGTGCAGACAGCTGATTTGCACCAGTACTGAAGAAAAGCTGCTCTGGATAATTGTTAGAATGTGAAAAATCATTGAGATCTGAGCTTTAACCTACACCCCTTACTCGCTGAATTGTTTCTTCGTGCTGTCAACTATCAGTGTCATTTATTGAGTGATAAAAGTAATTTTTAATTGTGTTGTCTCATTTACTCCGAGTTATAAAAATGTGATTTTTTTTCTTTTAACACAGGAAGAATTTCTAGGTGAAACTTTGCATCAGGACCGATCATTTTCCGTAAGGTAAGGTAATAACCATGTCTAAAGACACGGGATACCACATTTCATATTGAGCAGGTATTGCCCTTTGAAAATTAGTGAAAGCACTAACTAAATAAATTTTCTGAAGCCTGATCCTGTATTATTTCCACTTTCTTCAAGGATTATCCACCCTTTGTCAAGACTAGCCCATAACTTGCAAAGCACAATAATGAGGTAGATCTTCTGGGGAGAGTTAAGCGTACTTTACCGTCTGTGGTGCGTTGCCATTTTTCTACCTTCCTTATAAAAGAAAAAGATCATATTTTGGAGTGGGTATGCATTAACTAATGAAAGGTTTCAGAAAATATGACTCAGAGCAATACAATAGTACTCCCTCCTATTTCTATACAATAAAGACTGATTTAAAAAGAAAGACATACTACTTGGAAAACAAACCCTGAGATCGATCAGTTGCTTCTGCTTGTTGCCACGTAAACTTGCTTAATTTTCAGCCTGCAGAAGCTTAGAGGATGAATTGACCTTGTACAAACTTCGCCAACCTCAGCAAGCTCCTGCCAGATGTGTGCTTCATTATTTAAGTGATACTGCACTGTCAGACTCCTTCTGAAATGGAGTGGACATGCCAACGCAGCGTCTGGTCCTCCCGGCCTTACCTCCTGTAAGTGGAAAACACTGTACAGACGGAGAGCTGATTGCATGCACTCCAGGGAGACTCACGTGGATTTGAAATGTTAATCGATGCAGTTCAGAGCTCTGAAAAAGTTCTGGCCTGAAAGTGGTAGAACTTCAAAACTTCCAAGCTCCTTCATGTCTCCAGTCTAAATGTGTGTTCATGGTGTGTTTCAAAGTTCAAGAATTCAAATATTTTGTTAGATTTGGTAGCAGATAAGCCCTAGTTATTTCCATTTTTATACTACTCTTTAAATGTATTTGATTTTAGGCAAAACCAGGTTCTGCATATTTATAATTGCAAGAAATGGTGTGCTATCATGTTGTTAATCAGATTTCTACCCCTTCTATGGTTTGTTTGGGTTTGGGTTTTTTTTGGGGGGGGGGGTAGGGATGTTGTTTTGTTTCTTGTTGGGGTTTTTTTTTGTGGTTTGCTTTGGTTTCAAAGACTTCCCTGTCATGCCGATCACCCGTGAGATGCCCTCCCAGCGTGGAGAACCGAGCAAGTGGGTGCCCAGGCTGTGCCACTCGCCCTTGCAATCGCAGGCTCAGGCACTGCAGAGCTGCGGGCTCCTCAATAAATACCCTGATTAAGACCCAACTGCTGCCCAGTTACAGGGAAGGCACATGAAAGGGTCCACTGGTAGCTACTGAAAGGCGTGATGTGTAAAATGGGACATTTTCTGTTTCCAGAGTGTGGCACAGCAGGCTGGGGGGATCCATGAAGCAGCAGAAGCCAGCAGAGGCACCTCGGAGCACAGCCTGCTTGAGGAAGACAAGCAGAAATAGCTCAGCTGCATCAGTGCAAGCCACAGAATGAGCGGATTTCAGAAGAACACTTTAAAAACCATCCTGTTACTCTTGCAGAGAGAGGAGGCATGTGTAACAACAGCTATTTTCTACCTAACAGAGTGATTGTTGGTGAGTTTTCCTTTCTAAAGAAACACGTGCGCTTGGAGGCACCAGGGTGGCAGCCCCTATCTGACCTCAATGTCTCCTTTTTTAGGAGGCAACTCAAGAGTTTCACACCTAACTTAGCGCCAAATTTAATTTACTATTTTTTAAGTAAAGATTACTTGCACAGTGTGGAGGTGTTTGGTTTAAGCAGGGCCTGAAAGATTTTGAGCAGTTAGAAGTGTGCAGCAGAGCATGCCAAATTAAGCTGGTTTTCTAAGCACAGGCAGTTTCTTTGATTTTCATTAATTTATTGCATGTGTAATTATTTAAAGAATTATGCATGGAGCTAAAAGACAATTCTCTGAATTCAGGGGGAAAAATCCATTTAAGCTTAACAAGGATGTACAGTACTGTGACAGCTGAATGAGAGCTCTTCTAGTGATGTGAGGGATATTTTATACATTCCTGCATTACTTTTGTGGGAGAGGAGTTTACTCTGTTAACTGATGATATTTAACACTTTTGACATTTCTTTGTCCACCCAGTAATCCATTCAGCCTTCATGTAAAGCAGCTTCTGTTGTAGCCTCTGCTCCTGTACATCTTTGTATACCTGAGGTGGGTCTTCAGGTTCTAGATAAAAGGTTTGCATTGTGCAAGGTGCTGTACTGCTGCTAGATAAAACGTTCTTGCTCTGTGGATCTGCAACCTAAACAGGTAAACCAGGAAAGGAGGAAGGGAGTGGATGGTGTCTGAGATGTGCTCAACAAGACTTTGGAACTGAGAGCAGGGAAATGAATCAAAATTCATGACTGAGTCCAGCCTTCCACCCCGTAGCAGCACTGTCTGCACCCATGGTGCAAGCCCTTCTTGCTTTTGGAGAAACATCTCAATCCTGTTATCAAAAACTACCGCCCTTTTTCCTTTAAGCAAGTAATCTCGAAATAGAAATATCAATTGACAAGTCTAAGACATCCTCATGCATGTTCCTGAATCAGGCCTATTTTCAAAGCTATGGACAAACTAACCTTTAGCTAAAAAATGGAGCTGGTGTAACAAGTTACTACAATTGAAATCCTAAGCAGAGAGAAAGATTTTGCAGTCAGTTCTTTTCCCATGTATCTGAGTCCCAAGCACCCCATGCCAGGGGCTGTAGCTGGTTTCGTAGTGAGTAAGTGAATAGTGTGTGAGCACTAAAAGAGATGCAGATGGTTTGGGTTTCCCTTGGCCATGGAGAAGAGCAGTCAGGACCCTGGAGACAGTGGAAGGATACTGGCCTCACCTTACTGGTCTCTTCTGGTTTCTTGTTCAGGCAAGAAACTCTATGCAGGCTGACAGTAACAGAATAAAAGAGAAATTATGAACTATGTTCAGCTTAGTGTCCACTGCTCTTATTGAAGAAATACATGGCATTGCTTGTACTGCTAAAGAGCCGTCTGGAAATACATGGAGAGCAGGGAGGCACTGCGGTCAGCACGAGTGACTGATAAAAGGCTGAGAGTTTTCTGGAAGTTTCCCGTGTCACCTGGGTCAGTCTTTGAACTTGACCATACTTTTCTTCCCGCTTGTAAAACGGGGGTCCTTCTTTACCTACGCTGTAAAGGCAAAATGCGTTACTTGTGTATAGGTGAGTCTAAAAGGTCTCTTCAACCCACTCGCTCTTGAGTAAGGTGTGCCTGTGATTTGTCCAGGCTTAAAAAAAGTGTAGCCATGGTCAGCTTGCCTAGCTTAATACCCTGCCTAGCTTGATACCATAAAATCGGCTACTTGCCGAAACTTCTAAAACCAGGGTTTAAGGTTTTAAAAGCAACCATCCTTTATTGGCATGCTGGCACACCCACAGAGATCGCTCTGCCTAGTGAGGGCCCTGAACAATTCCCAGACACAGGCTATATCCACACAGATCATGCGTATTCATTACATTTCCAAGAAATCATTTGCCTATGCATTACATTCCTTTGTTATTCGGCTTGTAACCTCCTTGCGCTGGTGTTGCCACCTTATCTTCTGAGAGCAAGGGCATTGTCTCCTAACCTTCTCCTGCTTAACAAATACCATTCTTGTGATTTAACACCTAATCAGTGCCTAAAACACATCTGTGAACCTTATTCTTACTAACTTAGTAAGTGCCTAAAATCTATGACCCTCATTCGTATTAACTTATTTTATTACTAATTGCTGGGTTTAGATATCAGCCTAATACCCTGCCTAGCTTAATACCCTGCTCTCTCGGCTGGTTTATTAGGAGCGATTTAGGGTTACACTAACACAGTTGTGTTGCTTCAGTTTGACCAGGCCGTGGACAGCCCTGGTGTGCGTCGGCCATGAAGGTCACGTAGGTGTATCTGTGCGGACGTGGCTGTGGGGACTTCCAGGAGATGAGAGCACCAAATTCGCTTCTGTGTGCACATGTACATCCAGAGGTGAGTCAGGCTGCTGGCGGGAGGAGAAGGGAACGGGAAGCACAAGTTACTTGCCTTAATAGCACTGTCAAGAACTTTTAGTTTTCTTTCTTGAAAAGCTTTTGAGAAGCTGAGGGGACAGCTTAAGAGAAAAGTTGCTCTAATGGAGAGAGAAGTGGAGGCAGGTCATCCTGAAACTGCATTTGAGCAGTATCGCCATGGATTATCCCCCATCTGACACACACTCGGAGCTCTTTAAAAATCCAAGCACAAGATGTTGAGCTTAAAATTATTTAACAATATTTTTATTGTGTTAAGATCCTTTCTTTTTCCCCAGCGTTAAAGTCTGGCCCCCGGCCTCTGCTGCTGGTGCGCTGGTGCTGGAATGCACGGGGTAACTCGGGTTCTGTTTTAGGGCAACCTGTTCGATGTATGAGCTGAATACTGGAAATTTTGCATGTATGTTTGAATGTAGAAGCTTTTTTTTCAGTTAATTCTGTTGCAGACCTACCTGTTAAAAAACCAGTTCTTTAATACTTATGGAAGCAAAACTCACATTTTGAGCAGGTCAATGGAGAGTGATTTCAGCCATAGGTTCACTATAGCAATAAGGACTAAAAACATCCTCATGCTTATTTAATATTTTGGAGGAAAAGCCACCTGCACACAAAAGGAATTAAAAGTCCTTGGTTTTGTTTGTGTTTTGTTGTTGTGGGGTTTTCTGTTGTTTTGGGGTTTGGTTTTGGTTTGTTTTTTTAAATACAAAAATCATTCCTGTCTGAAACAGAGCCAAGGTTTTATCTCTAGAAATGCCATTTATTCAGCATTACAAGTACCCAGTTTCCAGGGCTGATCAACCTGGAGCTGCATCAACAGAGGGTAATACTTGACTCCAGCGGAATTCATCCATTAAGAAATGTTTCATTTAACACCTCAGCAAACTAGTATTTAATAGCTCCTAGACCATGCATGAGCTATTCCCCAGAGCATTAAATTTCACCCTAAATGCATTGCAATCATTAGTATACTTCAAATAACAAGGCCATTGGGCATGAAAACTGTTAGTTGTGTATGCAGATGGCTTCTGCACTCTGGATCTGAGAGCTGTCTGGGCTGCTTCTGTTTTTAAAAAATGTATCCTCATGGTTAATTGTCCTTATTGGCTCTTTTAAAACTCCTTTTATGAAATATCCCCAAATTCCAACAGTTCTTCTTTGTGAATGATGTCCACTTAGCCTATTCTAAAGCTTTGTTTTCAGCTGAGGAATTTTTAGAGCAGTATTTGACTTGCCTGAATTAAGCTGCCCACAGTTGTTCATCATCTTTGCCTACTAGCTGTCTGACTTGTGCTGTATTCCATCTTGTCAGCACGTGTGTGGATTGTACCCCCGTGCAGCAGCTGTGCTGTTTGCACCCAGTGTTAGAAATAGGTGTGAGCTGCTGAATGCAGAGCGCTAGTGGGGAAAAGACACTCATGAAAGGCAGAAAGGGGACTGAGAATAGAATCATAGAATCGTTTTGGTTGGAGGAGACCTTTAGGATCATCAAGTTCAAGTGTCAACCCAACACTGCCAAGGCCACCACTACCCCATGTCCCTGAGAACCTCATCTCCGTCTCTCCAACCCCTTCCCCAGCTCCGTTCCCTTCTCTCAACTTGCTCCAGCACCTCAAGGGCTTTCCTGTCGTGAGGGGCCCAACACTGAAAATGTGTTGGCACAGGCAGCTCCACAGTAGGTTTGTCTTATATTGTACATGTGGGATCTTTATTTGGAGAAAGTTTTAGTCCTAGTTACAGGTGGCATTTCTCTGAACTGTCCGATTCAAAGACAGAGAAGAATTAGTTCAGGTGTGCACAGAAGGGCTTTGCTCATCTCGTTTGTGCATAGCGAGGGATTTTTGTTGATGAAGAGAAGCGCTGGGCCAGCGGTGGGTGTCCAGCCCAGCTCCTGAAGCATCTCTCCTGCAATGCAAACACCCTGGCAGTCCTTCTGCAGCGAGCACATTTAAAGAGTTTTTCCGAGAAGTCTGTGAACTCTGGATTTCTCACCTCCAGGAGCCCCCTGCTGCTGAGAGGGATGAAGAGCTCCTGTGTTACCGAGTCACAACAGGAATTTTGCAAGTTAAACCCACCTTTTCTTTCTTCCTTCCAGTGTAAAACAGGGACATACGGAAGTCCCAGATGTGTTATTTTGCACAAGACAACTCTAAAGCCGATATGCTATTAGGAACATTAAAAGCAGATGAATGACAGGGTGGTGTTTTGTGAGTGTCTTCTTGAGCACGTTGCCTTCATGTGGCCCTTAGATGCCTGTGGTAACAGTCATATTTGTGCAACTGAATCCTCATGCCTGCAAACTTAAAATCAGAGCTTCAAAAATTTGTGTGCCATGAAATATATAAAGGAAATTAATTTAGCAGTCTTCTATGGTCACTGAAAGATAAGTAGCAACCCAAATTTTTCTTGTAAGACTTTCTGCTATTGCATTATTTGTCGGCTTTTTGAGGAGACTGGCTTGATTTTTGGAGTCATTAAAATGTGATCTCATCCTTCAGAAAGCAGAGAGAAAGGATGCTCTGATGTTTAAGCTCTCCCATTGCTGCTCACAGAGAACTCCATGGGTACAAGTGTTCCATGGCCATAGATGGTACAAGACTACAGAAAGCTGGAAGAGAACTTAACAAGAACAAAGAACAACTGAAGTGCATTATCCTCTGCAAAGCCAGGTTCCCAGCCTCTGTGTCTTTATCTTGTGTGGCATTAGGAGGGATTGCTTATCTGAGTAAAGGAAAATGTAAAAAGCAATTACAAGAAAAACTTAGAATCTCATTGTATTTGGAGGACATTATCACCAGTGTGTGCATGCGTATGTATCAAAAAGATTCCTCTATTGATGTTTTTATAGTTCTCATTAGAATAAAGAAGATAAATAAGTATTAATATAGGAAGAAGGGAGAGGATAAAACCTGAAATTCAATTAAATGCATGCTGGTATGTTTATTTTCACAAACTGGCATTTTCATAGATAATTTATCAGATGGTCTTTGGCCAGTTCCTGATCTATTGCATAAGTAATATTTTTAACAATGAAGGGAAAAGAGAATGTTGTGTTCTGCCTTGTGTTACTCTGTTCTGCAGTCCTCTTCATCCTGGATTCCCTGGGTGGCTGGAACTGCAGAACACGTAACAAAATGAAACCACTTCTAAATGTACAATTTAACTGAGGAACACTGAAGGCTTTTCAAGTATCAAAGTATGATAAATGTCAAACTTTTTATGTCTCAGCAAAGAAACCATGAGTTATCCTGCATCAATGCAATGCCTCGAGTCCGTCCAGGTGGGCTGGTGCAAGGGGCCTCGTTCTGGTACTGCAAGTTCTGCATAAACACAGAAATACGTATCCAGTGATGCGGGCTTTACAGCGTGTCAGATATGGTCAAATGAAAGCTTGTATTGGTAGAGATATCTGGGAAATGATGCAGTGGGCATAAGAGGTTTAAGTGCAAGTGCAAACCAACTGTGAGCATTATTTCTGTCGTAGATCACCAAACAGCCTCGAGACTGGCCAAACCATAGAATCACAGAGTCATTTCGGCTGGAAAAGCCCCTCAAGATCATCAAGTCCAACCATAACCCAGCCCTGGCACTGCCCCATGTCCCTGAGAACCTCATCTCTGTCTGTCCAACCCCTCCAGGGATGGTGACTCCAGCACTGCCCTGGGCAGCCTGTTCCAATGCCCCACAGCCCTTGGGGGAAGAAATTGTTCCCCAGATCCAGCCTCAACCTCCCCTGGCGCAACCTGGAGCCGTTTCCTCTGGTCCTGGCGCTTGTTCCTGGGGAGCAGAGCCCGACCCCCCCTGGCTCCAAGTTCCTTTCAGGCAGGTCAGAGATCAGAAGGTCTCCCCTCAGCTCCTGCTCTCCAGCTGAACCCCCAGCTCCCTCAGCCGCTCCCATCACACTTGTGCTCCAGCCCCTCACCAGCTCCGTTCCCTTCTCTCAACTCGCTCCAGCACCTCAAGGCCTTTCTTGTGTAAAAGCCATGGGTGAGTTTGATGAACATGCCTTGACACATGATGGAATAGTCTCTTAGGAATTAGTCACAACACCACAATTTTTCGTTGCATCTTTCATAGTTTAGCTTTTTTTTTTTTTTCCGGTAGGTTTAGCAGAAAAAAATGGGACAAGAGATTTACACTATTCCTAATGCTGTTCCATAGTCTTTTAAATGATTTCTATTTTAATTCAGTGTATATTTATTACCTCTTCTCAAGTGTAGGATCCGCAGGATTTTAATCAACAAAAATATTTTCCCACTTTTAATGTATTAGATGTTGCAATGCACCATCTTGTGATTTTATTTTGTATTTATTTATTTCCCACCCCTCTGCGAAGGTGCTGGAGCCACTCATTTTTAGTACCAATGGTTTGATCAGGTGAGCAGTTACCAGAAATCATCTATCTAACATTTTGCTTCTTCCTTTTGTTACGATGGAGATGTAAAACACAAATGCCCTTGGTCAAACAAGAAACAGGATTATTTAAGTATTTTTTATTCTTTAGGTATTTAAAGTATTTAAGCGCAGATATCAAAAGCCCTGGGAATCGAGCCTGTCCTTAGCACACGAAAGCTTTACCAGCAGAAAAGTGTGTCAGCTTTTTTGATATATTTGCTCAGAATTTTTCATTTATTGCCTTCTGGGTCAAATGACAAGTATTTGGAGGCAGAGTGTAGCTTCAAAGTCCTCTGTTTTAAAAGAACCTAATTATGTAGCTCATCTTAGTAGAAAAATACTCCTGATCAAGAAAGTTTACTGCATCACGTTTCTCAAAGGATGAGTCCACTGAATCTCTAAGCTGTTTTCCTTCACTAGTGAAAACGTCGGGAAGGCAAGTACATTTATCAGGGCCCAAAGGCAGAGGATGAAAGCAGAGAAATTGGCTTCTCCTGTTCCTGGCCCTCTCTTTGGGAAACAACTTTTGCTTACTTAAAGGAAAGAAAAAAAAAAAAATTAATTAACTTCTGAATAAGTATATAACTCAACACACAGACCTATAGTCAGTGATATGTTTTCTTCCTGGCTTTGCTCTAATATGTTTGAGAGTCCCCATTAAACCAAATATATATAATGTTTTCTTCTAGAAATCGATCTGCGGTAACAGCTGGCCTGGGCTATTAATTTAGGGAAACACAGATATTTTAAATTTCTTGATGTTTTGCCTTAGAAATATCATTTAAGATGGGGAAATAGAGAGGGGGGGATTTTCCTTAGATGAGCATATGCCAGACCTGCTTGTTTTTGAAGAGCTGTGATTGTCAGGGATCCAAAATGGGCCAAGTCAAATTAGCACTAATTAGCACTTCAGCATCATTTGTGCTGTAAATTCTGCATCCACCACAACTTACTACTGCCTCATTGTGGCAGCCTGTGAATAAATCCTCAAGCATCGAGCAGATGCTCCGATGTTTAAAGGACATAAACCATGCTGCTAACCAGATAGCGTGATAGTCTACATTTATGAGAACCTGTTATGTTTAAAAAGAAAAACAAAATACTTCTTCCTGTTACCAAGATGAGACGCATTAATACTGAGACAGCGTCTTCGTATACTACAGGGTTTATTACCTTATTTTTTTAAATCTTTGTTCAAAATTTCCCGAAATTCTAGTTGCATTATTAATCTAGTTTGTAAACTAGAGTTCAGAAGATTTATTTATAAGAAAGGGCTTTTTTACCCAGACATCTGCCTGCTTGCCTAATTCCCCTCTCCCATTTTGAAATCCGAGAGCCTCAGACACAAATAATGCAGAGGGGCTCGGAGCGAAGCCGGGGCTGCACTCGCTCTCCTCGTGCAAAATTCAGCGGCGCTGCTCCTCGGCTGCGCCAACAGCTGCGGCCACGGCCCCACGCCAGGGAAAAGGAGCGGCAGACAAGAGACAAGGCAGCATTTGGCTGAGCAGTTGGGGAGAGATGAATTTAAACCAAGGGAAGGCTGGCAAGAGGGTTTTGAAAACGGTCAAAACGTGGAGCAGAGCAAGTAGATTTTCCCACGGCGCTGCCGAGAGATCGCGGGGAGCCTGGCTGCTAAGAGTTGCGTAAGGGCTCTTAAATACGTTTGATCTGAGCAGTGTTTCTAATGCTGATGAGACTGGGCATGCTTTCTAAAAGTACTTCAAGCTTGGTTTTATGTTTTTAATCAGACTAAACTTTTCGATAGCAAGAAAACCAAGGAATGGTCTCTGCTTCCTCCCTGAAAATGTGTCTCGGAGAGAAACTTGGGATTGCACGGGTTTAGAAACCTGGTAATGCTCAAATGTGGTTAAAAAAACCCAGAAGACAAAAACCAAAAAAAACCCAAAAAACCAAAAACAAACAACCAAAAAACAAAACACACACACAAAACAACAACAACAAACCAAAACAAAAACCCCACCAAAACAAAACAAAAAACAACCAACCAAAAATGGAAGGAAAAAAGAAAACCCACCACAACAACAGAAGCCTCAAACCTTGTTTGATGCATCATCATGAAGAACCCCCTGCACTTTTCTTTAACTGAGCACCTTATCCAAGGGGATGAAACCTTTCAGTAGGAAAGGAAGAAAATTGCCTTGGAATGGATGATTTCACTGGTCATTCATCTACTGGGCTTTAAACCAGTAAATGGCCTTTCTGACATCTCTTCCCACCAAATATCTAATCTTATTTTCAGAGTCTCTGTCTGGCAATTGTATACATTAGGGGATGCTGCTTAGAAGTAATAAAACATGCTATGGATGTGATGAAATAAAATTAATCTATAACGCCACAGAAGAAGCATATGTTGAATGCTTCTCCCAGGGCTAAGCGGGGTATCGAATCACCAAAGTTTTGGTCTTTGGCCTTTTAAAATGCTTGATTACATACACTCAGGAGGCTTGGTCCCCCGGCATGATACAGAAGTTTGGGAAGGTTGGGGTTTGACCATGGAACACTGCTGGGATTGATTTCTTCTGATATTCACTAAAACTTACTCCAAAAATTAAACGCCATGTTTCTATAATCTCCGTTATGATAAGCACAGGAAAATAGCATTTTTTTCTGAATTTTAATTGTGAAAATGTTATTATGAGAGATTATGATTCAAGATTATGTTTTCACTTGTTTTGACTATTATGAGTAGTGACATCTGCCTGCCTTAGAGTTTGAATTAAAAAAGGCATTGCTGTCTGGTTTATTACGATTATAGCTCCTACATTCTCATGCAAGCCATAAAACCATTTTTGCATAAATGAAATGCTATTTTCAAGTGCTATCAGGGTTGAACACCAGTCATTAAATCCTTCTGAGCAGTAACAACTGGGCAAGTTGAATGGAGCCCCCATCAAAGATGAACATGGAAGAAGATGGAGAGATGCTTCTGTGTGTGCTGCTTGCAGCCTGGAGGGGAACAGAGCAAGGAGAACCTCTGTAATTTACTGTGCTTCTCGGGGGTAGGGAAAAAAGAATTAAAACA
The DNA here is from genome assembly GCF_036013445.1 of Caloenas nicobarica. Classification (NCBI taxonomy): domain Eukaryota; kingdom Metazoa; phylum Chordata; class Aves; order Columbiformes; family Columbidae; genus Caloenas; species Caloenas nicobarica. The sequence continues at coordinate 3,685,266 of NC_088253.1, read as the reverse complement.
CAGAACCTAAACCAAAGCGCAGTAAAGCCTGTGGGAGGCTTCCTGTTAACTTCAATGTGCGCTAGATCTGGTTGATGGATTTCTAAAATATAAAACATTTCACATGCCGTGCCAAAGAGATTTTTCCATGCAATGGACATATATAATGAGATCTTTCATTCTCTCTCTTTCCCAGATTTGGCCTTGAAGAAAACCCTTGAGCTGAATGTTGCTGAACTTTGGGCAGAGTTAGATCCTGACCTGAACGTTGAGGACAGAGTCCTTGTCTGTTCTTGTTTGTTGCTACACGTAAGTTCTTTCTCATTTGCTGCTCTGTTCTTGGTTATCTGCAGGGTAAAGGATTCTGAACCAGAAATACATTTGCAGATGGAGGTCTGGGCTATGGGGGAAATAGCCCTTGTCTCTACCCCATCGCCAGGGCTTGCTGCTTCCCTCCTGCAGCGTTTCTTGTAGTCCCAGACGTGTGGAAGGTTATCACTACAGATAGATGCTGGCAAGTGTCTGCTTTTCTCAGCAAAAATGCACAAGGTAGAATATCTTGTGAAAAGTTAAGATTTGCTTTCAGGTAGTTAGATACGAGCGCACCAGCATGCCATTGTGTCCTCCTTGTTGATTTGGTCACCTGTTTTTTAGTTTCTTGAGTGAATCTTTATACCAACCACCGATATATCCCAACTGTCAGAATTATATATATATATTTTTAAAATGTTGGTTTCCTTTCCTCTGTGATTCTTGGCAAAGTGATTCACGTGAGCAATGAGGGACATTTTTCTGCACAAAGTAATTCATCTGAGTGAGAGAAAAGTGTATTGCTCAATTTGTATCTGGAAAAGAGGTATAATTACAGGGAAATTTTCCCTTATTTCTCACCTGGCACTTGGGCATTGGCTCCAAAAGTGTTGCAGGTACTTTTTGGACTGAGCATCTATTTTCTAAGGCTTGGGGTGCTGCAGACTCCAAGGCGATCTCTTACTTCTCTGTTACGTGTACTACCACAGGGTTTCCCAGGAAAACGATTGTCTTTAGCTGGCTATTAAAGTCACTGAGAAGATTTTGAGAATGGAGGAGATGAGGCAGCAGCTGAGCAATAGTTCTTCGCCTTTTGTGTGCCTTTTCATTGGAAGATTGGGATGGAGGTGCTGGGTGCTATATAGGAAGGCCATGTGCTTGCTTTGTGACCAGGAGTGAGGGAACTGTCTCGTGTGGGCAGCCTGGGACAGGCAACACCTTCTCTGGGTCCTGCACTTGGGTCATAACAACCCCAGGCAGTGCTACAGGCTCGGGGAAGAGCGGCTGGAAAGCTGCCTGGAGGAAAAGGCCCTGGGGGCGTTGGTGACAGCGGCTGAACACGAGCCAGCGTGTGCCCAGGTGGCCGCCAGCATCCTGGCTGGTACCAGCACTGGTGTGGCCAGCAGGCCCAGGGCAGTGACCGTCCTGTGCTGGGCTCTGGGGAGGCCAAACCGTGAATCCTGGGGGCAGTTCTGGGCCTGTCAGCTCAGGAGTCAAACTGGCGGCCCCAGGGGCACCAGAATCACCTCAGGGCCCAAAATGTCGGCCAGAGGGGTGGTGGGATCACCTCACAAGAAAGGCCTTGAGGTGCTGGAGCGAGTCGAGAGAAGGGAACGGAGCTGGTGAGGGGCTGGAGCACAAGTGTGATGGGAGCGGCTGAGGGAGCTGGGGGTTCAGCTGGAGAACAGGAGCTGAGGGGAGACCTTCTGATCTCTGAACTGCCTGAAAGCAACTTGGAACCAGGGGGGGTTGGGCTCTGCTCCCCAGGAACAAGCGCCAGGACCAGAGGAAACGGCCTCAAGTTGTGCCAGGGGAGGTTGAGGTTGGATCTGGGGAACAATTTCTTCCCCCAAGGGCTGTGGGGCATTGGAACAGGCTGCCCAGGGCAGTGGTGGAGTCACCATCCCTGGAGGGGTTGGACAGACGGACATGAGGTTCTCAGGGACATGGGGCAGTGCCAGGGCTGGGTTATGGTACTCTGTGATCTTGAGTGTCTCTTCCAACCAAAATGATTCTATGACTCTACGAGTGGCCCACACAGCTTTCTCAGCAGTGTTTGAGACCTTCCTTTTGCTGTCCCCAGCCAAGCTCTCTGTTCAGTATGGACAGACTGACGGCTGCTGCTGTCCCCAGGAGTCCCAGCAGAAGAGCCGGAGCAAACCTTGGCCCAAGGGCCAGGACCTGCAGCGGGCTGCCGGCTTGGAGCGAGCTCCAGCTCTTGGGTTGGCTCCTTCCATTTTCTGACATTTCTTCCATTTTCTACCCGTTTGTTTTGCTCATTTTAGGACTTCACTGCAAATTGAGCCTCTTGCCTTTGGTGTTTCTGGAGAAGTAGGTGTGAAAGACATGAGGCAAGCAGGGAAGAACGACTTTGCCATTATTTTAGGTTAACTTTATTATTTTCTATGAATTAGACCCAAGAGGTCCAGCAACAGAAATAGGGTGAGGGAAAGATGTGCCTGTGTCACCAAAGTGTGCATTTATGTAAGGTTTGTCTGAAGGTTTCCCTTGGCAGTTGAAGTAACAACCCAGCAAAGCTGCTGTTCCCAGTTCCTTCTTGCCTGTAAGAGCTTCAGGTTGCTGTGGTTTATCCCAGATCCCCAGACACGTCCCCATCAGCACCCAGGACAAAAGCAGAACACCTGCCCACGCCCAGTTTAATTCCAGTAAGTGCTCTCATAGCTGATAAACTATAAGCATTACAGTGGAGACTATGACTGTTTGCCTTGCGGGGCCTTTTTAATGTTCAATATCCCAAATTATTTCGGGAGTGGATGTGGCAAGAGCTGATAGACTTTTACAGAACTGCAAACAGTCCATGAAGCTTAATACCCTGGGGCAGCCCATTTGCTTAACACAGACCATGTGAAATGCTCAGCTGCTATAACACAGTACAAATATTTACTGAAGTCAGTTTTTATTGTTTACCTTGGAGTGGGAGAGCACATTTTGAACAATTAATCTCTGTTGTGCCCAGCTATGCAGTGCAGAATGTGTTCAGCAGAATCCTGTCATCAAGCCATGGATGCACATGCAGATATTTTAGACAGTGAATAAGTTAAAGTGCATCCTGTTGCATTGTGCTGAGAAAAGGAGAAATAAAAGGTGTAACTAGGCCCAGGATTCTGTATCCAAAATGACATGTTTAAACACAGTGGTGACTTGTATACATTCAGTTATAATTAGCAAGAGTCAGCGCAGAAAAACCCTCAAAGTTTCCTGTGGCACTTCCAGCATCTTGCCTAAAGAGCGGAGCTGATGTCTTTGGCAAGTGCGTATCAGCAGCTGGTAGCAGTGAGTATTTCTGTTGTACAGAAAAGCTCCTTCTCATGGTACTCGGAGCTGTGGGCTCCTGGGCAGCGCTGTCAAGGTTTCTCCTAGGAGAAGCGTTGGTGCTTTTGTGCCCCACGCGAGGCTGTCAGTGCCGTCACAGCTTCGGCAACACGCTGCTGCCGGCACCAAAGCAAATCCGTGTGCTCACAAAGCAAAGGAGTACATGATGTGATTCCTGTTAGTGCGGTGCGTCGGTAAACGGTCACATTCTGCCTTTCACCTGCTTGTTTAAGCAATTCTACAGTCTCTTTGTTTCTTTGCCATTGAAAGGGATGAGTTTAGGAGAAGGCAGGTGAAAATAGCGCGTGGAAAGAAATGTTCAGTGAGGTCCCTTTGCTGTTTCATCGGATGAGGGGGAGGTTAAGGACAGCCATTCAGGCTCGCTGAAGATGCAGATCTCTAGCAAAAGGTAAAGATTCTCAAACATTCATCAGACCATTTATACCAGGAATGACATGTGTTTCAAATACGTTATTTGCCAACTGGTTTATTTTTCTCTTTTCTCCTGCAGTTCAATAGATTAAAAAGAAAGTGTTTGTGGGAAGGGTTTTCTTTTGCATTTTGTGAAGGTGTTTAGGCTGACACGAAGAGTGTAACAGCACTAACAGTCATTGTTCTGATCCTTTTCGGCCCACCTACCCCCATGTGAATGACTGTGGAATGTTTAGGACAGTAGAAACTGGCTCTGTTTGTGTGTACATGTGTTACAGGCTTTTAAAACCTCCTGTGGGTCAGTTCGCCTGCCCGTGTGGAGTGTTACCAGATGGGGCTTTGTGGGTTTGCCAAGTGCTTTGAAAATTCCTGGGTCTGAGCCCCTTTGCTGCCTGAATTCTTGCTCTTCTATTAACGTTTGTTTTAAACGCCTAAAATACGTCATTTTGCCACAAGTGTGATTCATACTTAAACTGACACAGGAGTGATTGGTGCTTTTTGTAACTGTGCTGTTGAGTTCTGCTGTTCCACGCTAGCAAGGATCCCGTTGTGGTGTCTCAGTAATCTGAAGACCACGGAGATGTTCAGCTTTCCCCGAGCGGCGCTTTGGTTACCACACACAGTTGTCTGTGGGTGCCTGGATCATCTGTTGTGGAATAGCTGTGCACAAAGTCCAAGGAAGGGTGTCCCAAAGGGCAAAAGAGACCCGTGAATTGAGGAGGCCATGCAAATGAAGTCTCTAGGTCTCATATCAAACATCACCAACCCACCTGTGGTCCCGTGTTGTGATGTGTCCCTTGCATATATTATTTTTTTCCAGAAGGCTGAGTATATCTGTGGATAATGTCCATTAAATTAATGTGACAATCCAGGTATGTTTTAATGGTTATTTCACCCGTGGCTGTTTGTCATTACAAAGCTGAGAAGGCACCGTGCTGGAGTGAGCACAGCCACAGGGAGAAACCAAAAACCACAATGTATTCAAGATAGATGGGAAGCACCATTTGTGAAAACCCTTCTGATTAAAACTATTATAGAACTGGTAGCAGTAAGGTCATTGTTTAAAAAAAGAAAGGAAAAAGAAATATATGCAAGTCAGGTGAGTCTTAACAGTTAAAGTATGGGCTAATTAGAGAGAGGATGGATCTGCAGTATCACAAAGTTCTAATGGGGTCAGGGCTGAAATACTACAAGAAATGCCTTTTTTTTTTCTTCTTCTTTGCCTGGGAGCCATTATCTATTTTAATTCCTCTTTATTGAAATATGAATCATGTGAGTCTTACCTTTGATTTGTTTCTTTATCTGTGCTTTGATGAGTTCCTAGGTTATAGGGAACACAGCAGGGGAGAGCCATGAGACCATGTATCAAGCATTATAACGCATTAGAGTAATCACTTTCTCTCTAATGCATCAGGTGTTGTCATCAAGTTTTATGAGTATAGATGTTATTTTCCTCAGAATCTCCTGAAACTATTCATCTTAATTAGCAGTAGTATAAGCTTCTTCATAAAGTTGGAATATGTCGTTATGAAGAAATTTCATGGTAAATACATCCGCTTAGTATTTCTACACAAAACCATTTTTCTATGGCTCAGAAAGCTTTCTTTATAAAATTAATTTGGAACTGTTGCTGTAAGGTTAGAAGTCACAGAATTTTCCCTGAAGGGACCAAAAAGGTGAATTCAGGTTTGTGGTTCCCAGGTTTCCGCTCTGAGCGCCCCTGAGCCCGTCCCTGCTCCAGGCCGCTCCCGGTGTGATTGATGCGGTGCTAAAATGGGGAAATAAACTTAACAGCAGAGTCGATTATACCGTTAAGCATCATTCTTTATTTTATCAGCTCTGGGGATCAGCCCCCATAAGTGCTTCAGTGACTGGATGCTCTTGCGTTGCGTATATTCACATAATTATTATATATGCATTACAATTTTTGAAAATGTTGACATACAATGCATCTATACTAAGAAATAATTGATGATGTTAGTTATAATTGTTTAGTTTCTTACTTGCGATACATCTATTAATTATACTTAAATATAAACTAAGCGCTCTCCTTCTAAACAATGTATTACTTAATCTTTTGTCTCCCTCCTGTCATGCAAAAGGATCTAAAACTTGAAAAATATCCCCTCGTTTTGCAGATGGTCAGAAAGCATTTCAGTGGCAGCGTCCCAGGTACGCCAGGAGTTGTTCCCTTTGTTCTCCTTGCTGGGATGTGACACGTTTTCTTACCGTCCTGTGTGAACATGTAGGTATTTTTTGTCTTTCGACCCTGATCTGAAAGAGCATTTTAATCAAGGGGTGGCAAATGCAAAATTAATTGTTATAGAATGCCACAATTTCAAAAGACAAATAATACAAAGAGATAATCTGGCTATTGGTGACCAACCCTATGAACAAGTTTCTTAAATATGAGCTCAGCTGTTGCTCACCAGACCTTCAAGGTAAAAGAAAATATGGGCTAAATAGTCCTTGTTCTATGCATGGTTGCAAGCTGGCGTACCAGTTCACGAGCAGCAGCTCCCCAGTAAGCTGGCACTGGTGTTTAGAATGTTGTTCCGCAGTGTTTTTTCTAGTGCCAGTCTTTTGTTCCTGTTTTGTTTTTTGGTGTTTTTTTTTTTTAAGAGGCTGATGAATAGAAGACCCTGAATGAAGTGGTTTGGCATTTGTTTTCTGATGTGACAAACAACAAACGCCGCACTGTCAGAGCTGCATTCAAGGCCTCCTTATTCATCAGCAGTCTTAAAGCAGCTGTGCCCTGCCATTGGGAAACACCGGAGATATTCTTTTTCATCAGTCGCAAAGTAGAATTTGACAAGAGAAGTGCAAGCAAAAAGAGACATCTTGTACATTTGAATAGGACATTTATAGATTATTGTTATTATCAGCTTTTTTTTTGCCGTGGAGTGGTTGACCCTTTGAAAACTCTCAGCACCGCTCCAAGAAGCAACGTTAACCTTGCAAGGTTTGCCTTGGGATGAGTGTATCCCCTTCACCCCGAAATTCTGTACAGCCTCATGCTGGGTACTGCGTGGTGTCTTGTGTGTGAGAGCAAAGGTGTCCTGTGGTGCTGGTTGTCTGAAGAGCAGGAGCTGGTTCGGCTCCACGAGGCCCTGGAACATAATCCGGGGTGGGCAGGAGGCAGCAAACTCCTGAGTCCATCGCTCTCCCGCTCATGGATCATGTCATGGCCCACAGTTGTTGTCTGAGCAGCCTGCACTTCCATTTTCTGTGTAAGTGGTGACCCAAATGAACTAGCATGTTCTTACCTACGTATTGCAGTCTTACTACACAAAAAGATTATTTGAACTCTCAGGGAGCAATGCACGGTGAGTTGATTCTCCCTCGCTGATGTTTTGTTTTCTAGCATTGGATTATGTGAATTTGGGTGTCAAAACACGTATCTCAAGTTCTGTAAAGGTGAGAAAATGTGGCTGTGTAGATGCAGTCAGCACCGCAGATTTGTGCAGATGGCGATTGCTCTGTGTAGAGCCTGGGCAAGAGAGGTTACGGTAAGCGCTGGCATTTATGGAGAAGCAGTTTGGCCGTTCATGTCACTCAGTGCAACAGCTGCATCTGAAATTTGTTGCCCTTTACTCATAGGCTGATCCTGGTATTTGAAACACTCCGAGTGTTTCACTGCTCAGGTGTCCAGAATTTGAAGCAAAATCAATTATAACTGCTATAGGCAGGGGGGTTTATGGTCATAATGTTCCAATGACAGTGTCAGGGGAAGCATCAGGAACTTTCAGCTGATGTTTATTTGCAGACATTTCTACACAGTCTTAAAATCACAGTAATTGGTGCAGAAAAAGCAGGTACAGCATGATCTCTGCGTCTACAGGAGAGTAACTATATAGATAGGTAATATAACGTTAGGAATAGAAAAAAAAAAGATGTGATACAAAAATGCAAGTCATGTTTTAGATGGAAGACAGTTGGTTTCGCTGCACTGGCTTCTAATGGCAATCTCTTTTCAGGGTACTTCAAAAGTGATGGATTGAGGCACACACATAATGACCTGTTCCAGTCAGAAACGGAGACAGCCTCAAAGGGAGTTGCCAACGAGATCTGTGGAATGAGACGTGTGAGTGTATACAAGAGCGGGGCTCGTACAATTTTGCATGTAGATCTTCCTGCCAAAAAGTTTAAAAAAAAAAAAAGTCAACAGTGCACATTTTGGAGGATTAATCATCTGAGGTTTTTCTTTAATTTATCACCAACAGGAATAATGTTCACTTTGTTTCTGGTTTACAGGGACACCCACATAGCCTTTAAAAAGCATAAATAAAATGAAGTCCGCACAGGCTGTGGGTCTGTGCAGCAGCTGTTCTCATGACACTATATTTTATCTGCATACATTTAATCATTTTTTCCTAAGCAACTGTCTCAGTCTGTCAAAATATTTGTAAATGGATTCAGTTTCCAGTGAAATTTGCTTTCACTAGCACAACAGAGAGACAGGAAGACTTATGCCCAGTGGGAAGGAAAAAAGCAAAATTGTTTTCCATTGCAGGTCGAACAGCTCAGTCCTGAGGCGTTTGCTTCATGACTGTCTGAAGGCAGCACTCTCACTTAGCAGCCACCTCATTTCTGGGAGGAGAAGTTTCATTTCATCAGGCAGATTTCTCCACAACTGAACAAGCACAAACAAAATGGTAGGTGACAAAGGACAGCTCTATTTCAGTATAGGAAGAACTCACTTGGAGAAGAGAGATATTTGGGATTTATTCCTGTTTTTACTCCATACTCACTGTGTCCTTCTCTTGTTTTCCTCTTCCGTGTAATGAGTTCATGCTTCCTTTCCATACTTTGGAAATCTCCTATTCTGAGGGTGCCTGGAGGCTGTGTAACCACTTACTACAATAATTAAACAGGTGAGCTGGTAACCACTTCTCATCAGTTCTCCAGCAAATTCATTGTCTGTGTTAGCTCAGCCTCCTTGTAACGGAGCCTCTCAGCGCAGAGCTGTGGGAAGAATATCACTTAAGGCTTTCGAAAACCAGCACTGCCCTTTTTGTGAGACAACACAGGTCCCAGCGTTAGACCCAGGGAGGAGCGATGTGTCCTGAGACAATGGTGACAGGGGCAGGTGTCGTCAGGATGCGTCATTGCTTTGCAGAACGATCCTGGAGGAAGCTGGTTGAAGATCAGGATGTGGGATCGCTTTCAGAAGTGAAAACACAGCGATGTGCCTGTGTTACCCACCGCCGTGGTCTCGCGGGCTGGGCTAACATCAGCTGCCTGTGGGCAACCGCGGCAGCTCCGGTACCTGCGGCCGTACCCAAGCTGCGCACTCGCAGCTGGAGACGTCCACATGCTTTGATTGCACCCTGAAGGAAATAAGCCTTACAGCTTATATCAATATATTGAACTTTAACTCTGTTGTATAAACCAGAAAATCCAGATATCAAGTCTATTTTTAAGCCCTAATCTGCAGCAGTGGAGGTGAGAGTTTGATGTGTTTGCTAAAGCAAGGGGATTTCTATGTGCACAGGACTGCCTGAGGCCTTTCAGAAGGGTTTGTAAGGTGAAGGAGCTGGTTGTGTTTGTTGTGTAAGTTGGTGGATGTTCGGTCTGGGCAGGAGCTGCTTGTAGGATAACTACAGCAAAGAACATCATTGCCTTGATTTAGAAGGGCATGTTACAACAGGACAAGGGGTGATGGTTTTAAACTAGAGGGAGATTCAGGCCAGACATGAGGAAGGAATTGTTGCCCCTGAGGGTGGTGAGAGCCTGGCCCAGGTTCCCAGAGAGGTGGTGGCTGAACCATCCCTGGAGACATCCCAGGCCAGGCTGGACGGGGCTCTGAGCAACCTGAGCTGGTGCAGATGTCCCTGCTCATGGCAGGGGGGGCACTGGGGGAGCTGGGAAGGGCCCTTCAACCCAAACCAGCTGTGATTCTGTGATTCTACACCTCACACACAGGCAGGACCCAGCACTGACCACCCTGTCTGTGTTGGCACAGACCTGATCCCGCCCCTTACACCTCCGGGTGGGGGGACAGGGACTGTCACAGTGCCTCTGCACCAGGGCCTCCGGGAGGTTCGGTTACCTGTGACCACGGATGGAAAGGAGATGTAGGGAAGCATTTTCAAAGGCAGGTACTTGTTTCAGCAGCAAGACGAGCTGAGATCAAAGCGCTCCTGCATCTCCCGGGCTCAAGCCCTGCCATAGGAGCCGCACGGCATAGAAAATATGGGCTTCTTCAGAAGTGATTGTGTTTCCGTCAAACCTCCCGTTCTGACAGCTCCCAGGAATGTTAAAATCTCGTGCATTTTACGCCAAAACCAGGCAGGCTGTTGATGGCAGAGCTGTGTGCAGGGTCTTCAGTACAAACAAGAATTAGACCACCGATTATTTTGCTTATGGCCCCTTTGGCATTCTGGACTTCATACTCATTGGTTAAGTGGCCAGATGTCCTGAAGTCGTTGTATACAGCTGGACAATAAACTGTCTGCTGCAGCGAACTAGCAAAGGCCTTCCTGCTTTATTAGGGAAAAAATGACAGTTTTATTGACTGGCTTTTTGCCTTGATCATATTTACAGTGTTACACTCGACCTATTTAAATCATTTCAGTAGCAAGCTGGATACTCTCTGAAAGCAGTTCTGGTTCCAGCCTGAAGAATAAGTTGCTGTTTAATGGGTACAATGAACTGTCATATAGCCACTTTTTAATATGAAAAATAATTATTCCTCTCTAACAGCTGACAGTTTGTTTTGCTGCAGGCAAAATACAGCTTTGATAAAGTACATTGCCAAAATGAACCCAACTAGTTTGAGAAAGACACCACACTAGCAAATCAGTGCTTTTATTACCTGTGCTGAAGACATGATTTGATGTTTTTATACATAAAAGAAGCTGCCACAGATGTTTTTATAAACACAAGTTAAACAAAATAAAAGGCAAAACCAAACAACAACAACAACAAAACACACCACAACAAAAGCAAAGCCAAGAGCAAGTATCAGCCCGCATCAAATGACTCAAGCAGCTGATAAATGAAGGATCCCTGCAGCTCCATCAGCAGGGCGGTTTCTCCGGCTGTGGTCTTGTGGGCCGCTGCTGCTTTGGAAGACATCAGAAGGTCTTCTGTCAAACAGCGGTGAAGAGAGAAAAACCTCCTCTTCAAAAAGCCTACATGCATTCCCACAAGCGCAGGCAAAGTGTGTGCGTACGTGAAATTAGCAGTTTATGTCACTTAATTGGTGGTAAATTAAATTATTGTGGCAGCTTGACAGAACATGATCTTAGGAAGATGAGATATTTCTTTGCTCTAAAGACAGGATTTGGAAATATTATTTTAGCGACTACAGCTACAGTCTTCCGTCCTGGTGTGCTGCCACACACGCCGCTCAGCTCCGCACGCCACCGGGATGCTCTGACAGAGGGAACGGAGGGGACAGAGGTGCTGGGTGCGTTGCTGGGCAGCGACTTGACAGGCTCCCGCTTCAGTGTTTGCATTAATGGTTGGACTTCATCATAATCACAGCAGAGTTTTTTTCGCTTTGTTGGTTTTGTTCTTTTTTCACTAGTGCAAAGAAAGTCAAGTTTTCAGAACGGCTCTGCTGGAAAATGTCATGTAAATATTGCTGCCCCCTGAAAGCAGCAGGAGCTTTGCAGAGGGGATCAGACTGTCTGACCGGGCGGCGGGGCGGGTAAGGCCAGGCTGGAGGAAAGGTCTGGGGCGAAGACTAAATATGAAGTTATCGAGAGCTTTGCCTCACAAGGATGCGAGGCCAATGTCACTATAAATTAATCCAAGTGATTAGATGGGCCCAGTTACTCATCTGTCACCTTTGGTGAAAAGGTCCTGGGTGCTGCAGTAGCTGATTGTGGGACGTTGTCTCCAGCTGGGTACTTCAGACCCTTGTGTGACGGTTAAAGCGATAGAAGAGACTGGATTTCCAGGGGTTCTACGGTGATAATTTATAGCTCTGTAATCTCGTAGTCCCAGGATGCTTTTAACATGAGAATACAAAGTTTTGAATGTTCTGATAAGAATGCAGAGTAACATCTGGCTTACCTGAAAGTTGTCTTTGCCAAGCACTTGACATCTCAGAGCCTGGAGCAGCTGCGGGATTCAAGAGTTCTCACATACTTCTACATGTTTGGGATTTCTTCCGTTTTCTTTTCACGTCCTTCTTAGTTCTAATGACACATTCATTTTGTGGAGGAGTGAGATGTTTTTGTCTGATTCTTGTCTTTACCTGTAATATAGTGGATGCTTACCTGAGCAAGTGGTGGAGTCGCCATTCCTGGAGGGGTTTAAAAGACACAGAGATGAGGTTCTTAGGGTGGACTTGGCAGTGTTGGGTTAATGGTTGGATTCGATGATCTTAAAGGTCTATTCCAACCAAGATGATACTGTGATTCTATGTTTGTCCAACGTGTGCATCAAGAATAGTGTGGCCAGCAGGCCCAGGGCAGTGACCATCCCTGTGCTGGGCTCTGGGGAGGCCAAACCTCAAGTCCTGGGGGCAGTTTTGGGCCCCTCACGCCAAGAAAGGCCTTGAGGTGCTGGAGCGAGTTGAGAGAAGGGAACGGAGCTGGTGAGGGGCTGGAGCACAAGTGTGATGGGAGCGGCTGAGGGAGCTGGGGGTTCAGCTGGAGAACAGGAGCTGAGGGGAGACCTTCTGATCTCTGACCTGCCTGAAAGGAGCTTGGAGCCAGGGGGGTCGGGCTCTGCTCCCCAGGAACAAGCGCCAGGACCAGAGGAAACGGCCTGAAGTTGCGCCAGGGGAGGTTGAGGTTGGATGTGGGGAACAATTTCTTCCCCAAAGGGCTGTGGGGCATTGGAACAGGCTGCCCAGGGCAGTGCTGGAGTCGCCATCCCTGGAGGGGTTGGACAGACGGAGAGGAGGTTCTCAGGGACATGGGGCAGTGCCAGGGCTGGGTTATGGTTGGACGATGATCTTGAGGGGCTTTTCCAGCCGAAATGACTCTGCGATTGCGGCTCCGGGGCAGCAGGTGGGGCTGGTGCCGCAGGAACGGCCGCGCTCCGGCCCCCCCGCCTGCCGGGACCGGCTGCGCTGCTGCCGGCTGCAGAAAAACGGGGAGAATGGGACGGTGTTTCCACAGACTCGTTTCTCGGGCTATCAGAGTTAATATCGTTCAGAGAACAAAAAAAAAAAAAAAAAAAAAAAAAGGTGAATTAAGAACTACCATTCAAAAATGTATTAAATAGCAAACTGTCTAACAATTTGATTAAGCACACCATAAGGCTATGCTGAAAATGCAGTGCTCTACTGTTTCCAAATGACTTATTTAACTAAGTAAGAGCAAACAAAAACAACAAAAAAACAACCCACGACCCAGAACACAACAATGACAAAACCAAATACAACAACCAAAAAAACCAAACCAACCCAATCCAAAACCAAAATCCCAGACAACAAACAACATCATCATCAACAAAACCAAACAAAAACTCCCAGACAAAGAAGCAAAAAAGAAAGGGGTTTTGGGGAAGGAAAAGGAGGGGAGGAAGAAAAATACCACAACAAACACCCCCCCCCCCAAAAAAAAAAAAAAACAAACAAAAACCAAACAAATAAAACCAAACCCAAACCCCCCCATGTATGCTGGCAGAGCCAGGAATGTTTCCATCCTCACCTGAGTGGGAGAGAGCTGGAGAAATGTGTGTACATGCATGATGACAGGCACAGCCAAAGAGGGATATAAATGAAATAGTTTCAGGAGAAAAGAGAGGTTTGGAAAGAAAAGAAGTATTGTGACACACTTGAGTGCCCAGGATATGCCAAACTAAAGGGAAAGGTATAGGTATGGTAAAACAGAGTTGATTTCAGGTTCTCTCCACTGTGCTAAGAATATAAAATGGGCCAATTGCATCAGTCCGTTATCTGTTGGGTTTGCACAGCCAAATACTCGAGTTTAATGTAAAGCTGTGGTATCTCAGTGAGCAATGACAACATCTCCCAGCTGTCTGCCCTCCTGCAGCCCCTGCGCCCTGCAGCTCTCCCCTCTTTTGTGGGAAGCAATCCTTTGTTTGACCAGCTCTGCTTTTCGGTGCCGCGTCTCAGGATGATTGAACATCCCCTTCAGTCCCATGAAGTTTGCACTGTTCTTAGCCCTGCTCGTTGTTTCCTGCTAGTCAGCCTTCCACTTGTTTCCTTAAGATCTCTTGCCTGCATTTGTTTTTTCTACTTCGGTACTTAAGCATCTGTCTGTAATTTAATTCTCTGTATTTAAATAGGTAACTTAAAATAAGCATTGCATGTAACTCCTCTCTTGCCCACAGCATGTTGCTCAAAGGGCTCATGTAAAAATTAGAGAAAATGTCACATGATAATCATATTAATTTGCCTTTTGGCCAGGATAAATATTTGTTTAGCAGCCGCAAACCTTTTTTTAACAAAGCTTACAAATGGAGTACATATATATCTACTTGTTTGCCATGTCAGAGGTATTGTATTATATTTGTGGATGAGAATAAAAGAATTCTCATGATTCAGCTCCTTAAGCACTGAAGTCGACCAGGTTTTCAGAAGAGCTTTGCTGCCTCAGTGAGAAACCTACTGGGCGCTGAAAGTAAGGGGAGCACTGAGTTCACCTGTGCTGATTTAGGGATGTCACGATGGTGTTTACTATTTCAAAAATCTGGACCCAAGTGGATTTGTAGTGTTTTCTAAGTAAAAGCCATAGCTATTGGTGCTAAGTAAAAGAAAACGCTGTAAACCACTGTCTCTGGGGAACCGCACAGGATGAACGTGGGGACTGTCTGAGCTGCTGTGGATGAGCCTGAATCCATGGGTTAAATCATTATTTGTAATTCAAGGTTTCCTGCAAACCTTCTAAAGAGAGACTAGGAAGAAGCTGCACAATTATTTTTGTTTTGCCTAATGAGCCTGGCTAAATAGAAGGTTACCTCAAAGTAGAATTTTTCAAGGATACCAACATTTCCTCATCCTACACTGTCTGATAAAATAGCTGGATCTCGAGATGTGCGCTTCACTAATTGAAGGTCATATTAGCATGAATGGGTCTAACCTTGGCTGATAGCTCCCATTTCAATTTAACATTGGTTTTCTTACAAAGCAGAAATATGTTTTTGCTACAGGAGTTACTCTTCATAATGCAATCTCATAAAATCTAATGTAGAATGGTATATTCACATCTATCAATTATTTAATCTTCCCCCCAGTTTAAATAATTAGAATGAATGAATAGAAATAAAATCCACATTTGATAGCAAAGACATAATAATGCCATGTGTATGTGTATGAAACATCACACGACGCTGTTCTGAGACAGGGGTATGAGTCAGGTTCATACCAGTTCTACATTCAAATAGCAAGAAATTAGGTGCATTTTTAGAGTATTTGGAGCTAGTGGAAAACAAAGTCTTTTGAAATGAATCTCAGATGATAAAACTGTGATCCTAAATCCAAGTTCTCTGCAAATGTGCAAATGCTGTCCAGCATAACTGGTTAGAATTGCCATCTAGAAGATAAAGATATCAGTCACTGCACGTGAGCAGTTATCAGTTGTGCAGATTAGTTTGCATATAAAATAGCTCGTGACAGGTCCCCAAATGAAAACTGCCTGGTTCCATGTGGCTCTGTTTGGTCTTACTCCATCAGCCACCCTCATCTGAAAGCTGTCTCCTTACTGATTTGGGACACAATGGAGAATTAGATTAATGATAGCTGGGATAGTGGCATAGTACAGGATTTTAGGGAGAAATTCCAGTTCCTTTGTCTGAGCATCAGTACATGACGCTGCGAGTTTTGTGCCGCAAGCTGGATTTCTTGTAAGGACTGTAAGAACTTGTCATGGCAATTGGCGTTATTGATCAAGGGGGTTTTTTCTGCATTTAAATAAGAAAAAATCATAACAGCATAGTTTTAATCTGTTTAGAGAGAAGAATTTGTGGCCATACTGGAGAATGCTGAGCAAGGAGACGAGGCTGAAGGGATGTCTCTCTGCTTTGGAGTAATTGGGCAGCAGGATCCCAAGGCAGTTTGTTTGTTATAGAATCTTCCTCACAAAAGTCTTTGCAGAAATATGTGGATTCCTGAGATGTGTCACCCTGAGCAAAATCAACATAGGGTCTCCTGCAATTAAATTTTGTACCCATCAACACATTTTGCGATGGCACTTCAAGCTTTCAAAAAATATGCCGGTGTTTTCCTGCGGTAAAATTAGGACTTAAATCTTCACCCAGTTGTTGCTCACAGCACGGCTCTCTGTGGACAGGAGCAGACAGCCTGCACACGCTTTGTTCTCTGCCCACAGCCCTGGCATATGCTCAGTGACACTGGATAGACCAAGACATTGGTTTCCCAAATGCTGTCAGATCAGAAAAATGGTTGACCAAGCACGGGTGACTTATTTTTCATAGTTGTGTTTTGTCTGGCTATCTTTTGTGGTTTGGTTTGGTTTGATTGTCTGGTTTGGTTTGGGTTTTTTGGTGTGGGTTTTGGTTTTTTGTTTGTTTTTAATTTTGATTTTTTATTATTACAGGTCAGAGCCTTGTTCCAGTCACAACATATACCACAAATAAACCCTAATTTACGACTGCAGAGGAACCCTGTATTCTGGATGAGCTGTCAGCTGTAGACAGCGCCCATCACTGCGGAGTTCCAGCGAGGGGGAACGGAAGGCTCTGCTCCCTGGTACCGCTCTATTCTGCAGCGCCGCGGTGAAATATTAATTACATTTATCAGAGCAGGATTAAATGTGGAATGAATGATTAATTATTTGGCACTGGGGTAGACTGAAGTTCTGTCCAGGGTTTATGTATTCATTAATTACTTGTTAAATCAAAGCGACACTACTTTGGAGGAGGAGCAGTCTTTTCAGCTCTGTGGGTGCAGTGGTTTGTACAACTGATTTGGTACGCAAAGGTGCTTTCTGTAACAAAAAAATTGTCATGATATTACAGTATATTCTACTTCTTAAGCATAATGAAGAAACCCTTAAATGTGTAGTGCACAGTTCTTTGCAGGTCTTACCCTTTTATTTTCTGTCTCATATGATGCTTTGAAACGCCATTGGCGTAGGATTTAGCGTAACACATCCTTGATAAATTTTTGCTCTCATAGCAGAAGGGATAAGTTGGAATGGGTTCCCCCTTGGCAAGGTAACCTGCTAGGGAGAGAGCAGCTAAGTGTGAGCTGTCCCAGTACCTGCCCGGTACCTCCTCACTGCTCATACTGGGCCAGAAGTGACGTTACACAGTTCCCGTGGATCTGTCCCTGGCTGTGACAGTGGGAGGCTCATGTTCATGATTGTGTTTCCGAGCTAGAACGTTGGGAAGGCCCCACTTTTGTGTTGACGGCGTTGTGTCTGTGGAGAATGTGCTCCGTGGTATATTCGCTTAATTTTTACAGGGAGGATGTCAAGATTGACTGGCTGCTGCAGTGATTGCTTGGAGCCGACAGCACTTTATGCGTAGTGGCACGGGCTGAAGGCTGCCAAACAGGTTCAGCTTTGCCTTGTTTTCCCTGTCTTAATGCCTTTTTTTTTACTGGTGGCCATGCTGCCGTTCATCCCTGTTTATATTAAATAACTGCTGTGTTGCCTTGAATGGGAGAATAAAGGGCCTTGTAGTCATTTAACTCTTATCTGATACTTTGTGCATGATAAAAGCCATCATGTTTTTGTTTTCTTCGTATAAGGAATTCCTATTTCTCCTCAAAAGACCTGTGCTCATGATGTTCAGTATTTAACAAAGTTGAGTCAGGACCCAGTTTGCCACTATGTGACTGAAGGTTTGCTAACAGAGCCAAATAAATACCTGTCCTTCAGCTTTTTGCTTTCTCTGTTCTTGTCATCATTATACTGGCACCTCTTGGTGGTCCTGACTATGAACTTCATTGATACAGGAACACTTTAATTCCTTTCAAAAGCAGTGCATATTATTGAGAGTACAGAATCACAAGCCAGAGATTTTTAGTGTTGATTAAAACCAGATTCTGTCTGGGTCTACTTGGGTGTCGCACCGTGAAGGAGAAATAACAGAACTGGTCAGAAGCCCAGGTATTTCTAGAAATGAGAAATGGAGAAAAAGGGTCAAAATGTGTGAATGCATTTGAAAAGATGAACCTTCCCCAAACACTTACTCGTCCCTGGGAACTCAGATGTTCAGGCATTGCAAGGACCACAGGCAGTGATTGCAATGAGTGAGTTATCCGGGGCTTGAGAAACAATATTGTGAGTGTAGCACTGCCGAGAGATGCTAAAGGACATTTCACACTGCAGATGTGAAATACCGCGCTCAATCTGGAAACAGTGGTGCAGATTCTCATCTCTGCTTCATTTAAATAAATCCCTGAGTGTCAGGGAACAAGTCGTGTGTCCCAGTGATGCTGTGTCACGGAAGGATGTTCACTAACCCCAGTGTAGGGACATTGGGGCGAACGTGCCTTTTCTGCACAGCATTTCCCAGGTTTTGGAGGCTCCTGGATCTGTGAGTTGTCGTATTTATTAGTCAGTTCCCACTGCTCACCATCATTATTAAAAATGGCAACACCGTTTTTTGTATCCTGGACTGACTGTGTTGTATTGGTCTGAGTAATAACGTTCTTTATTTTTAAAGTCAAGAGCATTTTGTTTATGCACTCTATCCACAAGGGAAAATATACTTCTGCTATAGCTGCAACGCACAAGGGACAGTTAAATCTAATAAGTTAATCTAGACTTCTAGAAACAAAATTAAATTTTCAAATAAAGGCAAACTGACAGCTAAGGCATAAATCTTTTATTTAAAAGAGAAAATAACCCCATTCAAATGCAATCAGAGAAGACAGATGTAGGTAAAAAACAAGTAGAGATAGGATATGCGTTGCATAAATTTGCTGTGTCTGTATGATAGATCAAACAGGGTGACCTTAAAAATGTTCCTAAAACATCAGCTGAAATATGAAATTTGCATATATTTAAATACTGCTTGTTAATGTAAGATGGACCAGGAAGAATGTTAACACCGAAAGTGAAATACAGCACAGGTATAAAGTGTACAACAGAAAGGTCACATTAGCTATCAGAGTGGCTGAAATGTAAATATTTACTAGCTTGGAGCAGGCAAGGAGTTCTATAAATGAGAAATATTATCTTCTACTGTTTAATATATCTCTTCAGATAAAATATTTAGCTGAAAAAAACCCCCACCTTAATTTAGCAAAGTTCCTGATTAACCTAATGTTTAACTTCAGACATCCTTTTAGATCCAAATTGCCTTAAGGGGGCTACTCAGAGATGCAGTTTGACTGGAGGGGAGGGCAGGTCCCTCTGATGAAGCCGGTTATCAAGACCACGGGATGCTGTGAAGTTTTACCTGCCTTTCGAGTGGTAAAAGGAGCTGTTTATACTCGGGTTTCTCAAGTATTTTTCATTCTCTTTTTTTCTGGGTGCAAATCTGTGGTAGATTGTTGGGTTTGCTGCAGCGTGGGATCAGGTTGGTGCTTGGAAGGTGGAATTTGTTTCCTAATCAGGAGAGAAAATGCAGCTTTTCAAGAGGACCTGATATTAAATCATAAAGAGCTCTTTTGTTTAAACACTCTCCTTGGGCAAAAAGCTGCCTGGGGTTTCTTGATTCCTGCTCCCTCCTTCTCTCCTGGACACCTTCTCCTCTGTCATCCCATGCTGCATCCAGGGGTGGAGCATCTTTAGATCCTGTCCCCGGTGTCTGCAGCGAGTCCCCAGCTTTTGCATCGTCTCCTGGGAATGGGAATTTCTCCAACTACGTAGGCAATGGCACAAGCACCTCGAGTTCAGCTCCAGCCCCCTTCAAGGGCTTGAGACTGGCTTGTCCATCTGCTCGTCCCTAGAAGTACCTTGTAATTATCTCCTGGTTCTTAATAAATCTGGGGTTTCTAGAGATTTCCGCTGTAATTGGATCAGTCATTAATGTAGCCCAGATTTCTCATGGTATTCTGCTGAGATTACAT
The DNA here is from genome assembly GCF_036013445.1 of Caloenas nicobarica. NCBI lineage: Eukaryota > Metazoa > Chordata > Aves > Columbiformes > Columbidae > Caloenas > Caloenas nicobarica. The sequence continues at coordinate 3,665,579 of NC_088253.1, read as the reverse complement.
CTGTTCCAATACAGTGACCCAGTTAGAGCCAAGATACCTGTGTCACTATGAAAAAGGAAATCCATTTGTAAAATGTTTTAAGTATTTTGACACACAATATCACAATAAAAGAAAAGCAGTTAATGCTGATAGCGTTGTCCAGCCCCTGGGAACGGCAGGCGGACGGTGTTCGAGCACTCCAGACGTGGACGTAGGTACTGATAGACAACAAGGGGATTTTTCCTTTCAATTTGATTGTTTGATGTTTTGTTCTGTTGTTTTGTTAGCTCATTAATGCTCTTTTGTGTGGGCTTCGTGAATTATCTGCTTTTAACGTGGTACAATTCTGAAAGGTCTTTTTTGTATTCATCTCTAGGAAGAGTGTAAATTCTTCAAGTCATTGATTAGTGACAAATGCCATCTTTTGAGAAGTTCTCTTAATCTTTGAGATGTCCATTTTGAAGGTCAGTTCCATTTATTAAAGGATTGCAACTGTACACCTGAATATTTCATGAATTGTCAGCACTGTTTCTAGCTTTTGCAATACCTCCGCATAGGAAAAAAGTCAGGTAACAGAAACATTTTTAAAACGTCGTCCAGAAAGCTTCATCCTGACCTAATATTATGTTATCGCAGGCCAAGTTGGATTGTTTCTGTCACATCTGTTGTGCATAACACAGGACAAATCAAGATTTGAGGTGGTGTATACGTGCATTGTGGGAATTGAGTCGTCACACAGTGTCAGCAACCTGTGTTGTTCAGGTTGTACGTACAGACCTCTGGTAACAGCTGCAGCCTGCAGGCCGAAAACACAAGCCCAAAGAGCAACAGAAAGTAGCCAGAGGGGCCTGCAATCGAGTTGTATTGATGAATCCCTGGATTCCCTTGGCTGCATGGCGTGCTACAGCCCCGGGGCCCTTGCTTCGGCCTGGGTTGCTGAGGAGGCTCATTCTCGGTGTAGGGCAGGATTTGGTCCTCACGAAAAGCGCAAGTCTCTCCGTTCCTTGCCGAGGGCTCTTCCCGCACCCGGCAGGCATCTGTCGTGCAAGAACAAAGGTCTTGGACCCCATTTCCACTGGGGCTCTGGGTTTGGGTGTGTGACGTCTGGCCTGTCTCACCTTGTGCACACGGGCTGTTGAAGAGAAGGCCCTTCACACTGGGAGATCATTAAATCCAGGTCAGCTAGAAAACACCTGGTCTGTGACAGGAACTTTTTTATATGTCGTAATAGTAGAGCATGCCTTGGTAGGGGACACGTTAGAAATGCTGCTTGCAATAATATATTAGAGTAAAATGTAAAATTTGTCCTGTACTCTGAAAACCGTACTCCGCTTCCAGGAATACCTGGACTTCCTTCACGTACTGTCTTCTTTAAACACTGACTTGAAACATTTGGCTGCTTTGTAGACTGATTCCGGTTACAGAATCATTAGAGCTTGCTAATTTAGGGAAATGAGGTTCATTTGTTTACAAGAGGCCTGTTGAAAAAATGACGCGTCGTTCCAGTGTGGTCTTTCCTATAGATTAGCCACAGTAGGATACGTGTATTGGGGCAGCCAAAATACAAGTAGACAATTAGCTTTTCTACCAGAGACTAGTTTTGTTAACATTCCCTTGATTTGACAGCTGGAATAGATGAATGTCATTCCTGACCTTTTCAATTTTACAGCTTCTTCACTTTCATAATTCCAACTCCTGCAGCTGCAGCATGGAAATGAACTTTAATAATGTTCCCAAACTCTTGAAAATGAATTACTTAGCAGTTGCATTTTACAATACTCTAAACAATATGAACCTTTCATAGCACTGCTTTCAAAACCATAGACTAAATGCAATTAGCATTAGCAATTAAATGATGGACATTTCTTGTCTGCTTTTGTAGAGCAGATCTGAATAATCAGACATTAGGTATCCACATTTTATTGTGATTTATGACGATGGAAAAAATTATTCTGCCCCAAGTTTTAATTATTGCCGGAAGACATTCTCTAGGTTCTTCTATTAATGCCTTTCATTTAGTGTTATAGGGTCAAATACTGTTCACTTTATTGATGTGAATAATTCTACTGAAGCTAATATAAGTATTAATAAATACGAAGAGCAGAAACCAGTTTACAATGCAAATTCCAGAGGTACAATTGTGTAAGCTGTGGTATTCCACTGAAATCGATGTAACAACGTGATGTTGTTCTAGATGAGACTCTGCTGTTCTTCTTAATTTAGTTAATTAGAATCTGTGTATATGTTAATTAAATTCAAGTTTGAAAAAAAGAAAGGTTTAGAGGGGATACCATCACAATGGAGAATGTGAGATTAAGTAACTTTAAGTCGAGACTATTATTATGGGGAGTTTTTTGTTGTATACAAAGTAAGACTAGTCCAGGTTTAACTATCCAGATCAGGTGAAGTTGTAGGATTCAAAACTGGGCAGCAAGGTGAAATTGCACGGAATAGCGAATCTGTCCTTAGAAACACAGGAACCCCAGCTGTCAGCAGGGTGACTTGCTGGCTGTGGGCTCACGGGTCCGTGTCCACTGCGGCTGCAGGGCCACCAGCAGCGACCTCCCTCCTGCCAGACAGCCCGACAGAGCCCACAGCGTGTTCACCGCTTTTTAGTACATTCTTATTGTCCTTTTGAAAGGCTTATTTCAAAGCTCTCACATAGCTAACGGGTTGAGCCTCTTCTGAGAGTTCAAATATCCTAATGAGATTAACTCATTAAATAACTGCCCGTCACTTAGCTGCTGATACTCTGATTCGTTTGTGGCACTGGAAGAGCTGCCTGTGAAAATGTTAGTGCTGCTTGGAGACAATTTCTCTTTGAATATATTTAGGTTATTACATTTTCCACTCTAGATAAGTCAGTATAATTTCCCCTGTCACACAAATAGATTGGGCTGTGCAGTAACAGCCTTTTTCCCTTCAAGCTGGCCAGGCAAAGGTGGCTGATTTTGCCACCACGACATTACGCCCTTCCTTAGGAATGAGATTTAAACCTCCCTGTGACTAATTAGTTGTCTCTCGGGGGATGGATTTGTTGGTGCTCACACCAGCAGAATGGCACAGATACCTTCCACAGAGCCCAAGGAGGGAAAAAGTACAAAAACTCCACCTCAAATTTCACAAAGTAACCAAAACCCACAAGTAAAATACACATATGAATATCTATGAAAGAGCAAAGAAACAGGGGATAGTGCTAAACCTGCACCCCGGTGCCAAGTGGCAGAAGTGACCTTCCTTTAGCAGAGGTGGTCCGCGTCTCACTTCTGCTGCCTCGCGTGTCCCTGTGGTCAGGAAAAGCCGAGGAGTGAGTGGCTCTTGGGGACAGGCAGGAAAGGAGTTTGCTTTTGGGAGCCTCGTGCGGTGAGCGGATGAGCCTTGGCCTGGCAGCAGGTGGCAGAGGCACGACCAGGCGAGCTGGTTTGGCTGCCGAGTTACACGGGTTGCTCCAGTTTCCAGCGACAAACGTTCTGCCCCTGGACAAAGGGCACAGGTGATGCCAAACCTGGGAGATTCCTCTGCAGAGCTGCCCAGCCGCTTGGGTTGCTGGCGTGGGAGTCTTCAAGCAAGTTTGCTCACGGGAGAGCTCAGCACGTAGCTGTTGGTGTGACCTTGCACCCATGGGTGGTGGCTGACAGGAGCAGCCTTTGGGACAATACAGAGTCCCATGTGCAAAGCTCTAACTTGCCAAGTCCCCAGGCAGCACCACCAGCACAGAACCACATCGCTTTGAGGTGCGATTTGAATGGGCTGTTCAGCCTGGAGAACAGGAGGCTGAGGGGAGACCTTCTTGTTGTCTACAACTGCCTGAAAGGAGGTTGGAGCATGGAAGGGATTGGTCTCTTCTCTCAACTAGCAAGTGATGGGACAAGAGGAAGCGGCCTCAAGTTGCGCCAGGGGAGGTTGAGGTTGGATCTGGGGAACAATTTCTTCCCCAAAGGGCTGTGGGGCATTGGAACAGGCTGCCCAGGGCAGTGCTGGAGTCACCATCCCTGAAGGGGTTTAAAAGGCATTTAGACGAGGTTCTCAGGGACATGGTTTAGTGCCAGAGTTAGGTTAGGTTATGGTTGAACTCGATGATCCTGAGGGTCTCTTCCAACTGAAATGATTCTGTGATTCTATGATTCTAAGTTGGACCTTTCTGAACAGTTAATGAGCCCACACTTGAAAATTAGACAGGTGCTATTATGATGACTGATGAAGACCACACTGGTGTTGTCCCAAAACCGGGGTTCTTGACCCAGTGTGCATACAAATGAGCCAAATTTAGCACACAGAGATGAGATATTGTTTAATACAGAGTTGCACAAGTCTGGATGCTGGAACAAAGCCAGCATACCAGAAAGAAAAGTAACAGCCATCATGTACAAAATCTTATCACTACTCAGGGCAGTCCTAAAGAGCCAATTGGTTACACATTTGCATACTGGTTCCATAATCATTTTAGTGTATAATGAGCAACGTTCAGCTAAAGGACACTTTATCCAACAGTCTCGAGATTTGTGTTAAAGCAAGACTCAACTAATTGTGGGGGCTCCAGAAGGTCTAAAGCTGCAAGGTCAGAAGTGTCTGTAGTTCGTGATTAGGTGTTTTGCAAGTCACTTATCTTTGTCAGACTGACCTAAAACTGAAAGGATTTACATATCTTTAGGTTAGCAATTGCCAACAGGATTAATTCTTTTACGTGGTAATGACAACACTGGTATTATGGTGATTCTAGTCTATAACCAACAACTTCATTTATAGCTCTTAAAGGTACAAACCAGTATTAGATGCAATGCTTAAAATGTAAGAGATGCTATTTTCCTTGCAGGCTGTAGTCCTCAAGTGTTTGTCTACAGGCAGTATTTCTGGTTGCTTCTAAAGAAACCTCTGGTTTCTTGATAGTCAAGTGTCCAAGAAACTTGAAGGGTCCTCTCTAAGACTTCTCAGTGCCATAGCATGTCTTGTTTTACAGGGGTTTTTTGGTGAGCAAAGCTGGTCAAAATTTATGGACTTGAAAACAAAATGTGAAAGTTTTGACTGCTGGTGGAGAAAAAAAGTATAAACAATATCTCCACTAAAATTTTTTCCTGTTTTTAACCCATTCTAGTGTTGGTTAAATTGTTTAAAATAATAATATTTTCACTGTTGAATTAAGATAGAAAGTAAGCAAAGAGAGTAAGGTTTTGGTCTTGTCTTTTTGCAGCCATGATCTCTGGTTACCTTCAGCCATAGAGGGACACAGAAAAATTCTTAATTATCTGCACAAGGACTCAGTACTTGTTCATCCTGAAGGTGGACAACATCCAAGCTATGGAACCTGCTAAAATCAATCCTTCTTAGGTTTGGGGGCTTGGTGTTTTGGTGGTTTTGTTGTTGGGTTTGGGTTTTTTAACTTAGTCGAATAAGTCATTTGAAAACAAACAGAGCACTGTATTTTCAGCATAGCCCTATGGTTTGCTTAGTCAAATTGTTAGACACGCTGTCTGCTGTTTAATACATTACTGAGCAGCCTAGACTGTGACCCTAAGCACCAAATGCTGGAGCCTGAATTACACACATTTTTACCTTTTTTTGCATTGAAGGCTAATGTGTTGTACTCCAGAACTGTCCTCTACATTCTTGGAATGTGACGATTGCAATGCACAAGTGGAAATGTCTCCGTTTCCTAAGGGTGGATCCTGTTTGGGCCCATCCGCATGAAACACAAGTCGGTGTCTGCCCAGATGCAGCAGCACTAGTAAATAAAAGAAAATAGAGAGCGGCGATACTTCATTGCTCATTTTTGCCTGCTGTAGACTTGTTTCAAAGACAGCAGAAGGAAATTGGAAAGGAGGGAAACTGCCAAGGTCACATCTGTACCTAACTGCGTCTAACATTATCTTTTATGTCAAATCATTATCAAACCCAGGAAAAACCACCGGCATTTCGTGCCAGCTGTCTGCTCATTGCAGCCGAGGAACCGGGAGAGGACACCAGGAGCAAGGCGACCGTTAGAGAGAGAGGGTACCTCTGGATTACTGACACTTTCAGGTGTTGGCGGTGTCGCTTTGGGATAGTGGGGAGGTGGCAGCAGGTGGGGACACGGCCGCAGGGCTGGGCTGTGGCCGCTGGTCCCCTCTCCGGGGGGAAAGGGCAGCGGGAGCCATTTGGAAGAGCATCCAGCGCAGTTGGCCCTGACACTGGGCATCCCTGTACCGCCTTCTGTTTGCTTCAGTGGTGAAATTTGTTGACTCAGAAGTTTGATCAATATTTAATGTGAGACAGCGTGTTGATACTGATTTAAAAAAGATGTTGTTCTCACTGTGCCTTGCACAGATGTGAATGATGGCAGATCTCAATATTCCGTTCAGAGTTACTCTGGGAGGGGATGTGTTCAGCCCAGGATGCAGCCCGTGGTGCGAGGTGCACTCTGGAAATGCAAAATAATAACAGCTTATGTTAATAGCATAAACCATTGATTTACATGTGCTTTGATGCGCAAAACAGCACCGCCGATTGAACTTGTGGCTGCAGTCAGGGACTCACTCACCGTGTGATCATTTTTAGCCAAGCAGCTTCTGAATCATGGACCTATAATTGCTTCAGATTCCTGCTATTGATCTCTCGTGTCAAAATAATTGAACTTTACGGCTGAATCCTGATGCTTATTGAGAAATCATATAATTACTTCCAACCAGCTGTGAGTCAATAGAAGTTGAGTACGTACCACTGCTCAGAGTGCTTGATATATAAATTTGCTTCCAAACAAACACCAGCCCTACAATATATTAATACATTTAGGAATCCAGATCCGTGGTCCTAAGTTACATAATTACACCCCCTAAGATTTGTAATACTTGGAATATCTGTTATGCGTTTGGATATAAAATATACAGAGCTGGTGCAGCAGTTGGACACGCGGAACTGGGATCAAGGTCTTTCTGACCAAGCAAACACTGTGAGGTGCTGGGAGCCAGAATGTTTTATCATGCTGAGGCTGATGGGGACATGTCCTATAAACCACCAAAAGCTCTTCTTCTTCCATTTGAAGTTCACATCACTCTAGAAAATCCTATCCTCTATATCACTGGCTTTTTTTCGCTTTGCCTTCCCTCTTTTGTTTATACCAATGAACTCTCCAAAGCCTTATTTACAAAATTCCATATCTGGGACAGACATCCTTGTCCTCCTTGAGAAGGTCTTCAGAGCACGTGGACTCTCTTCTTCGGAAAGCTCATACTTCTATCGTTTCACGACACCCTAACATTTTGGTTGACTACAGGATGGTGACAAGTGAAGAGTTGCAATCCTTTTGAACAAGCAGTTTTAAAAAGCTCCCTGTGAAGCTGAAACACTTTCCTGGAATGACTTAAGTCAGGAATTTTCACACCCCACTTCTGATGGGGAAAAGACTATACAGTGTATAGGCGCACACAGCTGGCAAGGTACGTAGTGATAAAAATGTTTTATGTGAAGGTAACAAACATGTTGTGTTGCCTAGCTGAACAGCTTTAGCTATCAATTTCTACATCAAATCCTATCTGAGAGAGCACATTAGCTTTACTGGGTCTTGTTTGCCATGTAATCATTATGCTGCTAGTGCTGGTTTTATTCACTCCTGCATTTCTTTAAATATGGTTTTAGTAATTCTTCTTTCTTAAGGGGAAGGAAGCATTAATCAGCAGTGCACTTAGTACCTACTTACATTAATATCTAGACAATGCAGTGATTTAGAATTCTTAACACCTGTTTGCAGGTTTTTCATTATATTTCTTAGTGTCTTGAGGATGCCTTTCCTCATGACACTTCACAATAAACCATTGCAAAATGAATAGCTTTCATTATGAAATCAATGATATTCCCTCTAAACGTCAGGGGCAATGTCAAAGAAAAGCTACTATAATTGCTAATGCTGAGCAGTTCTTTTACGACCAAACTCTACTTCCCAGATGTCACAGCAATACGGGCATCACCTTCCTCAGCACTTTTGCCCTCCCTTGTCACTGTGGTTCTTTTTCTCAAGAGAGTGATTGTCAGCCATGGCTTTTTCTGTTCTTATGTCTTTACTCTGTTTTCTGCTCGAATTCAACCTTAACGCTACCCTTTTCAGCAGAAACGCTCTCAAGTTTACACCTGTGACTCTGCATAGCAGGAATCTCTGACCACTGCCTCTCCTGAAGCATAATTATAAGGATGAATTTTAATTCTGAAGCACAAGAAGTAGCTATTAAGAATTTGATGTATTAACTTTAATTCCACTTTTTTTTTCAGGAAGATCTACCATGCAGACACACTGCTGCCTGTGACCAGCCCAGTCTTCACTCTACTCTTCTGAGCACTATCTCAGGCATTAGATATTTTAATCTGAAGTCCATCATCGCATTTTTAAGAAGCCCAAGCCAGTGTGCATGCCAGGACGAGCCGCTGGGGCGCTTGCTGCTTGCACTGCTTGAGTCTAAATGTGCACATGCTGCTCAGTTGAACCCGGCGCAAACTGGGGAGCCCAGTTGGGTTTGTACATCCAGGGCTGGACAGAGGACACGTCCCAGGGCTGCTGCTTTGCCATGGAAGTCTAAGCTCCTCAAAGTTCTGTTCAAGCTTAAATCAGGCACATACACTGTTCCACTTCCATTTTTTAAGGTAATGCTTACGTTAAGCTCTGGTTCACAGGAAAATGCAAATGAAATCCTAAAAATCTGTAAGCATCTTGATATTCTCTTGCTTAAAACCAGTTCAAATTTTTCTTCCTTTTTTAGTACAGAACTAGACATCTGAGCCACTAATTTCTTTGCCCTCTCCGAGGCTGTTGAAATGTAGAAGAGACGAGTTAGCAGCCCCTGGCAGCGGGGCTATAATGGAGATGCTGACAGACTTGTTTATAGCGTGGTCATGCTACCAGGCATCACAATTATGTTGCGCTCAGGGAAGTTACTGTGACTTCTTTAAGTAAAAGCTGTAGTTAAACAGCTCTTTAAAGCTTAAGACCATCCATGTTTAGATGATTGAATTTTTGTCATAACTGGTGGTTATCCTGATGCTCTGTTTTACTTCAAAGGCATAAAATTGTCTTACCTCATTCCCTGCCTTAATTACTTTAAATGTACTGACAAGCACAACTGACCAATTAATAGTACTTTTTCTCCTCTTATCTCCTTTGTTATCCATGATGCTCTTCCGTGTTGTAATTACTTTTCAATTTTTCATGACTCAAAATAGGAGAAGTACATAATGAATACAAATGGCAAATTGATTCAATGTAACATGCATTGCAGCACCAGTGAGATTGTCGTTTGTTATTAATGAGGGAGATTTGTCAGGTCCTTGTGAAAAGGCTCGTGACGCACAGCAATCCACATCTAATAGCTGTAGGACTGCAGCCGACCTTCAGCTGTTTAATTGTCACGCAACACAAACAGGGAGGTACGTGTGATTTTCAGCGTAATTTCATATTTTTCCGGTTTGGTGCCATATTAACATTTTGGGGCTTAATTTCAAAGCATGCAAATCAGGTTAACTGGGAATGTTCCAATAAATGGTGTGTCATTGGAAGGCATCGAATTCCAAAGCCGAAGGCATTTTGTAGGAGCCAAAATCCTGATTGTTTACAAGGTTGAAACAGAGCGAGGCCTTTGTCAGCAGCTCGGTAGTTGGGGTTACTCCTGCAAGAAATGCAGGAAACTGCTGTTCAGGTGTCTCCACCTGTTTCAACCTGACACAAAAATATACACCTTGTGCATCCTTACGAAGTTACCTGCCCACTGCAGAGCCTTGGTCAATCGCTCCTGATCAAGCTGCTTCATTTTACACTAATTAAGTATCCGTTGAAAGCTGGCCTTCTGTGTCCTGGGGAAGTATTTGCTATTCTGGTGTAGTTTGTGATTTTGAGAGATCCCTTGATGCCAACGCCTGACAAGAAGTTTATTGCAAAAATCCAAAACCTTTTTGTGGAATGAGGAAAGTTTCTTCATTGTATTGCAGAGAAACGTGCCAGTGAATTCAGTACCAAACAGCCAGGGAAGGCTCAAAAATGAAAATGTCAACGCAGGAAACAATTTCCCAACCTTGAGCCCTGACCCTAAAAATGCAAACAGCTGAATCCTTGTCCCCTACATGCAGTTCCCACAGTTTCTGTGGATCAGCAAAGGGTTTTTCCAGAATCAGAGCCTGGATAATACTTTAATTCTTTGTTGATGTACATTGTTTTTGCAGCATCGACTTCAAAAATCCTTTGCACCAGCTGAAGGTCTGCCTCCTGGTCAGTTTTTTCTAGCCATGGACTATATCCAATTAAAAACCACAAAAAACCAGTTTTCCATTCAAATTACATGTTACAGCATGGACAGCAGTATTTTTTAGCTGAGTTTAACAAATTAACTGAAGATTAAACCTTGTTATTTAATCCTTCCAGTTTCTGCCTTCATAAGTGAATGCAGGGATTTTATGGGTGTTGTTTGAAACAAAAATTTTGATCATAAAGCCTTTGAAGAACTACAGTAAAAAGTTATGCAGTTGTTACACAGCTCAAGGTGAAGAGAAGCTTTGAAATTTACTCTGAAATTAGAGACTTTAATCTGCATAATTTATACACCGACTATTCATATAAAGGACCACAATTGAAACTCACCTGTCATCAAAAGTAAAAGGCTGGAAACAATGGCTAAGACTGAGGCAGGGAAATGGTGTGATGGATGTTATTTCCTAAACATTTTTTAAGGGATGGTTCCTACCAGTTACTGAGGAAATTAAGGCAAAGTGACAAAGCAACAATCATTTCCAAGTAATAGTTCTTTTTTCCTTTTCATTATCTGTGCTGTCTGCCCTCACATCTCCTGCATTGTTCAGATTTCAAAACATTTCCTGCCGAGCTAGACAAGCGAGAGCCGTTCCACGGAGCGAGGAGAGCCGGGCTCCGGCACCCAGCTCTTCATTAGTGATGGGTGATTTTGCCCGGCTCGGGAATCAGTTTAAATAAACATATAAAAATCAGGCTATAATTTTCAAGTAACGAGCTGAGACTTCCCCCATTCTGCTTATTTTATTTTCCTCCCTCCTAACCTGCCCGGGGGGACAGGATTGCTGCTTCGTGCCTAGGGAGCCACTTTTGGCTCCTGAGGGTTCTCCCTCTTTGCCCTGCCACTAGCAAAGGTTATTTCAAACGCCGGCTGGGGCTCCAGAAGGGATCTCGTTGCTGAACGGGAGCCCTGGGCAGGATTTCCATCCATCCTCTGCAAACACGAGAAACTCGTGTCAGTTCCTGCTCGGTCACAGACTCACGTCAGCTTGTCAGGGACTGCCGTTCGTTAAAAATTTACCAGAGGAAACCTGACAGGATTGGTCTCTGGGTGCTACGACAATATAAATATGGAATAATGGCATGATGATACTGTTAATAGAGCTGACACTGCACTTAAGCACAATGGGATAATCATTCCGTTTATGGCTCTGCACCCAGGAAAATACTCATGTAATAGGTGGATGGACCAAGGCTCCCGTGAAGAGTGTGCAAGAGGCGATGTTTTATGACCAAAGTGGCAGAAACCCCTAGTGACTTTCCTATAAAACGCAGCTGTTTCTGGACTCTGAAAGAATTTCAGAATTGTGGACTCCTGAGCCAGAATTTCTCTGTGTTCACCCACAACCACCATGTGTCAGAGGATGGAGGTGCTGGAACCACGATGCCGTGTGCCCAGAGCTCGCAGGGATTTCAGGTGCGTGTTCCAGGTGCGTTATGAACAGCTCAGTGACTGCCGTAGCCATATGCTCTAATAAATTCTCCTTTCATGATGGATCTGGCCGAATTTTGAAATTTTACGCTGTTAACACCTAAGTCCATGAGTTGTTCTCCCGACTGCTGTGGGAGACTTTGTGGAGCAGGGTACAGATTACTTAAAATCAAGGAATCATAATCGTCTCTAAAAATTACTGGAAAAAAGTAAAATATCAAGCTTTATCACCCTCTCTCTTCCATTTATTCACTTTTTCTCATATATAAAGTCATGTGGTTAGGGACAGTTTGACCTGAGGGAGGAACAATGCATTTTTACCTTTTAAAAATCTACCTGTTTGATTTACTTATAAAATCTAGTTTTCTCTAGTCTTCCAATGTATTTATTGAACATGAACATTTGAAATTGAACTTAGTTCATAATTGGAAAATTGTTTAAAGTTGTGTTTTGTTTTGTTTTTCTCTCAGCCCTTCACTCTGTATTTGGATTGATGTAAATAAGAAAAGCAAGCCAACACTGTTTAACAGCCTGATCAAAAGTTCTGCTTCGTCACTGCTCTTACTTTTATTGAATTGTCCAGTAACTCATGATGCCACACAGACCGTCCAGTTCAAGGTAGGTTAGAGCAGAATTACTTATTTATCCAATTAAACCAGACACCAGAATTGTTCAACCTGGAAAAGCGACTGGTGCAGCATGTGGGTGGGTTGATACACCTGATGCGAAACCCGCTATATGCTCCCTCTGAGCTCCTGTCAAATCCGGGGCCCGCAGGCCAATTTTTAAGCTAGCAATACATTTAATATATGTGCAAACATAAAAGGAATCTTTCCTTCCCTTTCTTCTCAACTTACAGAAATATTGTAATTAGTTGTTTCAGGCGGGAGAAGGGGAAGAAATTTGGAGCAGGGGAAATGTGGGACTGTTGACTTGGCAGTAGACCTGTCGAAAAAATATATTCTACTTTTAATACCCACCATTTGGAAAGCAAAGCCCCTTTTAAAATGCTTCAGAACTCATGTCCTTTTTAATTGCCTGGAATTCATGGTGGCTCTGCGAGAAAGCCATAAACATATACAATCATAAAAACACATTTAGACAACCCAAACAGAATCAGTGCCATATTATTTTAGTTTATTATTCCTAGTGGAGTACAGATTGGTCTTCCTACTTTGATATTTATTTATACCAAAGAACTACAAGAACATAAATGCCACTCTTGGGATAATCCTAATGCTGGGGCCGAGCAGAATACACATTGCATCTGTCTCATTTGCGGGAAAATGAAGGAGTGTTTAGGTGTAATCCTGCTAATGAAGGACAAAGTTGAAGGTCAAATGTAGTTTTCAGAATGAATGTGTCACCACTAAGCAGGGAGAGCTGTAGTTCTGCATTAAAAAGTTTTCTTAAAATATCAAATAACTAAGATGGGAAAAAGGAAAATGTGGCTCTTTGGTTTTATTATTCCTTTTTCTTTGAAGCCACTCAAGGATTCTGTTCAAGACTTTAGTGCTTATATGAAAAATTAATGATGGGTTTTTGCTAGACAGAAAGCCTTCTTATTTTGCACATGATTAACAAAGAAAACTCAATACAGAAGTGAGCTCCTCAGCAGGGGGTCGTCCTCTCGGCGGCCAGCTCACAGCTTCACACCAGAATATTTATTGACATGGGAAAATACCCACTTTTATCCAAAGACGGTTAAACAGATAGGATATGTGCAGGGCTGGACGTGCTGAATAACAAGGAACAGCTTCTCGACAAAGGCAAATGTCAAGCAAAATAAAGAAGCAGGCGAGCAGCGGGCTGACCCGCGCCGTGCCGTGCCCGGGGCCGTTTGGAGCCCAGCGCAACGTGAGCCTTTTGCTGGTTATTGTCGGGGGTAGATTATCCGCGGAAGGCTGGAGGGCGACTTCAGACAGCCCGCCTGGAGCAGAAAGAAAGCCAAGGACATGCAGGCAGTTTATTGTATATACAAGCAGATCTGCACTCCGCTCACATGCTGGTTTGATTCGCTGTTCCTCACATACAAAGATCTCATTTTGGGGAGCCTGGGTACTTTTCCCACAGGTCTTTTCCCCCGTGTAAAATCACAGTGAGCTCACACGAGCTTGTCTAACTGAAAGCATCCTGGTTTAACCCTGTGTCCACCCCTCAGTTTTAAACCTTCTTGTCTGGGTCTAGTCGGCCAACTCCGTGCTTTTTCTGGGATTCAGAAGTGCCATCTGCTACCCACGCATTCAAGAGGAAAGCCACCCAAAAAAGGTACAAATTTTACAAGTTATAATGGAAGTACAATGCGTTTCACTTATTTTAAGCTTAAGAAAAGACAAACATCTGTTACTAATGTGTGTCTATGATTTGTCACCAAGTACAGGATGCTTTTATAAATGTCTGTTAAATACAATGGTGCACTGCAAAGAGCTGAGTGGCGTTGCATTAATAAATCTCAAGTCAGATTTGGGGTTTCAGTGTCAAACAAGAATGAAGCCGATGACCCTGGATGAGCTGGACCAGAAAGCAATCTTTCCTTTTCTCCAGCAAATGGAGAATGATTCCCCCCACCCCAAATATTGCCATTATGAACTGCAGGCTCTGTTTGTGTGCATGTTCAAAAAAAAGGAGTTACGTTGGTTTTGAAAGGACTATGCATAAATACACATGAAAGGTGCAGAATTCGTCTCAAACAAGAGAAGTCTTCCATGTAGAAATTTGGTTTCCTTAAAACTTCATTTCCGTGCCATCTGGAGTTCTCCTGCTTCTGAGGTGAGGAGATCTGGGGAAAGTTGAGTTGATAAGAATTGGTCTTTTTCAGGAGGGCACAAGGTAGGGTGTATAAATTATCATTTCTAAATGACAGGGAATCAGTCATGCTGGGTATAAAAAGACATGAAACCACAAATCAGCACCTGATAACAGCACTTAGGAGCTTTTCTAAAAGGCTTCATATTTTGTCTGATTTGGTTATAGTTTGTTTGCCTGAGTGATTCTTTTGAAGTTATCCACAGTGGTGGCACTGAAATGCAGAGACTGGTGTACAGTTATAGAACCAGGCTGGCTGAATGATTGAACTGGCTAACTGCCATTTTCACAGCAATTATTCTTTTTTCTTGTGGATTTTTAGATCAGATCCCTGCAGGAACAGATCGAGTGGAGTTTTTATATTGTTATTATGAATGTTTTGATATTGCAGTAATGATTTTTTGATATTTGATAATAAAGCCTTGGGATGATAGCAGTGGAAGCCTCGGAGCAGCTTCATAATCTATTGATTTTGTGGGTTTTTTTCATGGTGAATTGTTGTTCTTTCCTACCATCAGCTGTTCATTTTTTAAATTATTTTTGTGAGGATTTCTCTCACTGCTTTGCCTACCACACAGTGCTATTACATATGAAGTATATACCAAATTCTCCTGTCATATATTCTCCTGTCAAGATCTAATATACAAGTATATATATTATATATATATACAAGTATCTATACTATACGAGATTCTCCAGACAATCTCCTGTCAAGATCTACTGACCAAAGACAAAGCAGCACAGCCCCAGTTTGGTCCTGCCTCACTAAACTCAATGAGAACTTTGCTTCAGCTACATTAAAAAAAAAGGATCAGGCCCTGTCTGAGAACAGCTGGATGTTTTTGATACAGTGAGATTATATTCCAGTCTGTAACTCAACATTTAGACAGTAAATGTGGGGAATTAATATAATTTATATCCCTATATAAATGGCACTGGCTGCCTTTTCCTCACCTTTGCTCAGTGAGAGCCCTAATTTGTGTTTCCTTCTGCTCCTCAACCAAAAACATCCATGAAGTCTCACAGGCATGGATTTATTCTTGGGAATTACAATGCCTTTTTTTTTTCCTGGCTGCGATTGACTGACAGGCTCAAAAGTTCCTGTAAGGCAACATGAGAGAAAAATAAGGACAGACAAACAGACAGCAATGGCATGACCCTTATTTCCTTAGGAAACCAAGCTAAAAATGAAAATGTAACCTCAGACCCTTTGCTGAGGGCTTCTCCTTTGAAAACCAGGATAAGAACAGATATATCCCAGATCAGAAAAGACACATGGAGATTACTGGATTCTTGTGACTGATATTAAAGGAGTCAAGAAAAGAAACTAATTGTGAATAGCTTTTAAGTCCTCTTAAATCACTATTGCTATTACAATTATTAATACTGATTTTATTGTCTTTACTTTGCAAAGGAAAAAATGGTCCCATGGTATGGTGAAAAGCAGAGAGGGGCACCGGAGGGACAGAATGCAGATGTGCGTGCAGATGTGCTCCCCACCTGGGCTTGAGGGACAGGCTGAGGAGTTGGCTGCTTTGCTGTACCACATGGGCGGCTAAAAACAGTGGCTGTCATCAGCATCCCATCCCCAGGTATAGTATAGAGCCAGCAGAGAGGGTTTGGATTTTTGTCAAAGTCACTCCCGGGCAATTCGTCACCATTTCGGTGGGTGTTCTGTATCTGCATGACTCGACTTTAAAGCTTTAATGAAGCTCTTCAGCCAGTTCACTCGTGACCTTGAGAGATCCCATCAAGTGTGCTGGCAATTGTGTAGTTGCTGCATTTCCATACAAGACACTAAACCCTTACGTATCGGAAAAGTAATTTGGTCTGTTAGAACTTGCATGGAAAAATACAAATATTTCATACGGACAAGCAGGCAGATTATTCTCAGGCTATCGATTCCATATTTTGGTCTGCTGAAAACCTGCTGCTAAATAGACGTCTCCGCTGGAGAGACTGAGCAAAAGTGGCCATTCCAGGGAGAGGCTCTGGGGATTTATTGATTGCACATGAGAACACTAATCATGAAATAGCAAAGACTGAGCATGCTGTTGTGACTCCTGTTTGCATAGAAGGGTAACGCTTCGGTGTTGGGCAGCCAGATTTTTTTCAGGACATGAGCAGTTGCTGTCCCAGATGGAGCCACAACCCTTCCCACATCCCGCACCGCAGCCAGTTCCTCGGGTGCTCAGTTCCAGCGTCTAGAGAACTGGGACAACACACACACAACGTTGTCTGAACAAGTAAGTTAGGAAATATAATACATTTGCTACACTAGATAGATACTGAAAAGGAAAATCCTGTCTGTAGCAAACTTACAGAATAATGTTTTCTCTCTCAAGCATACATGAAAACAGCATCAGGTTTGGATATTGAAATGGCTGATTGATTTTCTATTTCATTCTTTATTCAAGAAGTTAAGTCAAATAATTTCATGCAATTCTTGTAATCAAATTCTTGTAAACTTTCCTTCCTGCTGACATGCTAATTTTGTCAACTTCAAGTATTCTTACACAGTTTACTGTTTCAGAACAGTAGTAGTTTCTTTTCTTTCCCCCTTTATCTTTCTGGGTTTCTTTGTCTGTTTTTAAATGTCTCTCTATCAAAGACAGAGACTAACACGTGGAGAGAAACATCCTATACTTTTTTTAAACAAAGGCCAAATTTTGCACATATTTACGTGGCTCCAAGCTTTATGACTTTACGAAAACACATATGAAATGATGACGTTCATTATCAGCCTAGGTAAAACTTAGTAAGCTGTAAATGTTTGCCACAGGATTTACCTAGGTGAGATACTTTGCAATTTCCACTCTTCTAGTTTTGTTGCTAAGCTGGTAGAGTTACTCATCAAAACCACCCATGAGTGCATCC
Source organism: Caloenas nicobarica (assembly GCF_036013445.1). Classification (NCBI taxonomy): domain Eukaryota; kingdom Metazoa; phylum Chordata; class Aves; order Columbiformes; family Columbidae; genus Caloenas; species Caloenas nicobarica. The sequence goes on along the minus strand of NC_088253.1, from coordinate 3,648,231 downwards.
ATTGAGGGTTTCACTTGGAGAGTTATGTACACAGCCAGAAACCAAACCACGTTCACAGGGAATCTTTGAGCCCCAAATAAAAGTTCACAATATAGAAAGTATTTGGGTAAGCAGCTGCCAACAGAAACAGATGGAGGACGGTTGTTCATTACGTATCATGCGTGGTCAGTCCGGGTGGGAGCCCATGACCGAGTGAAACCTCTGGGTGCATCTTCTGAGGCACCTGCTCGTCCTCTGCATTGTCCCCGGGCACCTCGCCTGGGAACTGTGGCACAGGGCAGGAGGTTATAGAGCTCGGAATGGGCTGGGAGGACCTACGTCTTATTATTATTATGTCTTTTAGGAATTATTATTATTATACTCTTATTATTAGGTCTTATTAGGACTTATTGGAGTGAGTTGAGAGAAGGGAACGGAGCTGGTGAGGGGCTGGAGCACAAGTGTGATGGGAGCGGCTGAGGGAGCTGGGGGTTCAGCTGGAGAACAGGAGCTGAGGGGAGACCTTCTGATCTCTGACCTGCCTGAAAGGAGCTTGGAGCCAGGGGGGGTCGGGCTCTGCTCCCCAGGAACAAGCGCCAGGACCAGAGGAAACGGCCTCAAGTTGCACCAGGAGAGGTTGAGGTTGGATCTGGGGAACAATTTCTTCCCCAAAGGGCTGTGGGGCATTGGAACAGGCTGCCCAGGGCAGTGCTGGAGTCACCATCCCTGGAGGGGTTGGACAGACGGAGATGAGGTTCTCAGGGACATGGGGCAGTGCCAGGGCTGGGGGAACGGTTGGACTCGATGATCTTAAAGGTCTTTTCCAACCAAAATGATTCCGTGATTCTGTGTTTCTATGTTCCCGTATTTAATCTCTCTTGTGGCATTTTTCCTGTGTTTTGCCACTCTTTGGCCACACCAGCCAACTCATGAACATCAGAGTCCAAGATTTAGCAAACAGAAACCCAGCCTGAAACCTAGAGCCCACAATTAAACCTTCACTGCTTTTTCAGCAGCAGCCAGAAGGCTGAGACAAATAATGATTTAGTTCTGTTTGTGCTGGGGGCTAGAGCCAATGAAAGATCTAATCCATACTTCACACACAAGCGGACGCAATTGCACCGATTCAGAGCAGAACACAGAACCGCTGGAGTTTCCTGTGCTCCTGAACACTCAGGCGTGTCGGAACCAACTGGTTCTGTAGGAATGTATTAAGACACTGCACGTGACATGGCCCCCGAAGCACAGTACAATTTTGTTTATTAAGGTAAAAATCAGAATGGCCCAGACTGAGCTCTTCTCCCTCGGGTGCAGCTCCCTCGGGTTACAGGCGTTGCAGTTCTCAGCTCCTCACAGGTATGATTCAACAAGTATCGCAAGCACCTGTAGCTCATGAAGGACTTTACCAAACAGGGTCCTGAAAGACATCAGTCCCGTAAACGCCAGTCTGGCTCCACATCCAATGAGAGGATTCAAATTGTCAGTTCAGCGAGAGAATCTTTCTGTTGTAGGGATAAAAAGCTCAGAGGACCTCACTCATGCTCAGTGGTCTTGTAATTAAATGTTACACACTTGATGAGCATTGCATTGCAAGCCTCAAGGCTAATTTACATGTTACCACCAAAATGTCTTATTTTAGTTTGCTTGTAAAGATGCTGCACAGGCATCATTGCATGTCATTGCAAATGGTTTGGATCAATGATGCTTGGGTGACTCTCAAAATTACTAAAAGCTGTACATAATTACTGCTAAAGAGCCCTGTACGGAACCAATAATACTTCTTCTACAATAGCTATTTTATGACTAAGATGGCTTTCCTGATGTGACTGACAATGCTAGCATCACAAACAAGCAGCCTGCCAGCAAATAAAGGATCGCCTTTTTGGGAAACAAAGTAATTTGATTCAATTATAGTATTACATGTATAATTAAAGTGTATGTCGCTTTTCCAAGAGTTGCCCATAATTCAAACCATTAAGACAGGGTGGGAGGAAGAAGAGAATAATGAAAGTAGACAGGAGCTAGTTGTAAGAATGGTGGTAGGTATGATGACAATATAAGGCATTTGCTGGCACATTTAAATACTTTATGTTGTAAAAGTTGCTTTTAGCACATACACCTTTATGACTTTCTTGTTCTGAGGAGGTCATCCCACAAGTAACATTTCAATGCAGACATATCAGATGGGCTGAACTGCTGCTTCTTACAATTCACCATTTCTTTAATACTTATATGACTGACTCCAAAGCAATGCAACCATTTATTGGAATATATTAATAATAATAAATTAGAGTTTCATTCACTGAATTCCAGCTCTTAGAAGAATAAACAACCCTGTGCAGATGCAGAAGAAAGACAGAGAAATATTAGATGACTTACCACAGTCTGCAGCAGGTGAGTGGAAGAATGAGAAACAGAACCTCTGGCCTCTGGCCTTTCTTCCAAATCATCTTTCCTGTGTTTGTGCCACAGTAAAATGATTTTGCATATGTCCTGTCCTGGAAATATGAAAAATATATGCAATATGCAAAGCAGCCAATTGGACTGCCTTTTGGAATATATCATCATTTATGAAAGATGCATCTTGAAGCCTAGACAGATTGTGTGCAATTAATTGCAAACTGTCAAAGAGACTACAGCACTTCACTGCCAATTTGTGAATAAAACCTGGTGTGCAAAAGGACTCAGGCAAGTGAGGTGAGTTTCTGGGGATAAAGGAAAGGCAATGCGCACATGCAATGCAACACCATTTTTATACTCCAGCCTTTAAGAATTTTGCTGACCCTGTAAGAAAATGGTGTGGTGCAGAGTCACTGAACACAGCTAGGCTTCTCCATAGGTAGAGATTTTACATAACCCGAATGAAGAAATCCCAGCTTACTTGAAAAACTAGAAGAATAAATAAGGCATCAAGAGCAAAAAGAAAAATATATTTTAAATTAAAATCTTAGTATACACATAAGCAGTTTTGTACCCTAAAGATGTTCTGAACAATGGCAAAGTGTGGATCACTCCAAATACAGGGGACTGCAAACAAAGCAGATTCCCTTTATGTCCTGATTCTGACCCTCAAATGATCTCTGTTATAAATACGCTCATCCTGGTGACTGGCCAGCACCTGGCTGGGTTTCTTACCCCGTGCTGTCTCGTTCCCTTTCTATCACTGCTGTGACCAGCCTATATCTCATTGTTCCCCTCCGTAACATTCAATAAATACAATATGTTTGGTGCCACTGCTGATCTGCTGAGCCAGTCAGTGTCCGGCCCAGTGACTCAGGCTTGGTCTCAGCTTCAAAAGAAAAATAATGACGCCTGTCTTTCCAGGCTTGAACCCCTCCGGTGAACAGCATCACACGCGGAATACAGACCTCCAGTAATTACGGGAACAGCAGTTTGTCACGAGCTGCTGGCGGCACTGATGGACAATCTGCTGGTGAGTATAGTTAGAGGAAGGAATATGTAAGAACATACGATATTTGTGACAGGCTTAAGTTGGAAAATTTTTTCCAGGGGATGAAATGTACATGTGGAGGCAGTGGAGATGAAGAACTAGGTACCCACATTCATCAACAGTTCTTTCCACCTCTCTGGTATTAAATATATATGCAAAAATTACTCCAGTGTAAATGAGAGTTTGGCCCAGCTGGTGGGCACGGCTACGTGAGGTGCGATTTGGGTCTCCTCTGAGGTTCACGTACATCAGCAGCTTCCAAAACAAGTAGATTTGGCCCTTAGGGAAGAGCAGACCTGCCCATGTAGCCCAGTCGCTCTCCACACCGGTGCCATCGAGGGGGTCCTCACGATGCTCAGTAAATAAAAAAAATCCCTTTTCTACCACCCTGAGCCTCGTGGCAGGCCCGGAGCTGACAGCAACAACCCCCTGTGTTCTGTGAGCCCAAAAGAAAAGGAAATATCTCACAGTCTGCTCTTCGTGTGAAGCAGTTCTCTTTATTCTTTTTCTCCCCCTATCTTGTAGTGCAAATGCAGTTCCAGAAATGACATAAACCACCCAAATCCACAGATGGTCAGGTAAATTCAAGGTTGAAAGAAGATGAAGGAAAAAATGGCCTCTGAGCCTGGTGGGCTTTGGATGGAGCTTCACAGGGAATCGGCAGCTGAAAGGAGGATGGGGAAACGCAGACCCAGCTCGCTGCAAAATCCTAAGCCAATCCCAAGCCAAATTAATAATGATTCTTTGTTTCACAGCTTCCTAATATTTAAACAATATTGCTGCAATTAGTGAATGAAGACATTTTGTTTTTATCTGAGATACAGGACGTTTCAAAAAGATGGACCCAATTTCAAAGATATAGTGATTTCAAATTGGGTCCATCTTTTTGAAACATGCTGTATATTCTTTCCTCCCCAAATTAATGTATCTTCTTCCTTTCAGGATTTGTTTTTGAACTAGATTGCGCTTGACTCCAGGGACAGAGGGTTTCCTTCCGAAATCTTTGCTGAGTTTACAGCGCAAACAGCTGTGTCCCTCCAGCCTTTATTAGCTCAGACTTACAAAACCTCTGTGCTCGCATCCCCTTGGTTGTTATTTTGTTTGCTGCCCTGCTGGAGCCTGCTCGTGTTTCACCAGAAAAGGCTTTCCAATCTGCAGCTAACGGATTTGCCTTCTCATCTCATCCAAGGAAACTGCCCTGCAGTTTTGCCTGTCCCCCAGGCAGCCCTCGTTCCCCCAGGCACCCCTCAGCATCCCCAGGCACCCCTCGTTCCCCCAGGCACCCCTCAGCATCCCTAGGCACCCCTGGCATCCCCAGGCACCCCTCAGCATCCCCAGGCACCCCTCGTTCCGCCAGGCACCCCCCAGTCCTGAATGAGCACTGGAGGATGAGGCTCTCGTTCAAATCCCAGGGGCATTCAGAAGATGGCAATTCGCTACATTGCAATTTCAGAAAGCAGCAAATAACACTGGCCAGAATGACATCCCCCTCCCTAACCCAAACACGGCGAGCCCTCTGAACATCCAGCTTTAGCCCTGGCCGTGTTCATTGGTTATTTTAATATACTGCGATGACCGCTCTGCATAAAAAGCAGAGTCCAAGAGGCGGGATGGAACGGGGTTCGTGTGCTGGCTGACAGCTTTACCCCACAGTTACGAGTCATTTCCAGCTGTAAGTCGGGAGAATTTGGCTGGCACTCAGGGCTTTGCCCTCCCTTTGCCCTCTCTCTGCCGCTGAAGTCATCGTCTTCAGCTGAAAATTGAGGTACCCGCGTGTGCTGAGCAGTGCTGATGTGATCCCAGGATACTGCCGTGTATGTCATTTAGTGCTGATTTGTCACAGAGATTTTGGAAGGTAGAATAGGGAAGGAGAATAGGGAGAGCCTGTTATTAATATTTTCTTTAGAAATAGCCTTCCTCCTGTTGCCCCTTGGCATCTGCCCCTCACAACAGGCTGGCGGTGCAATGTGCATCTCTGCCCTGCACAGACTCTGCTGCTTTTCAAACAGGCTTCCCGGCTACCGGCAGCACTGAAATCCCACTGGCTCTGCTCGGTTTTCACCAGCCCTACTCGACTGCCCTGCAAGAACAGAGAGGAATATTTTCCCTGCTCTCTGGAGTAAAGTCCTCCGTTACCATGTCATGAAAGAAAACAGGCTGTTTGGTAGCTAAGGAAAAATGCTGACTTTAAACCAGAGATAAGGCTCTATCATTTACACTAATGAGCTCACTGGTGGGGAATTTGTAAAATTTTATGATGAAAAGTAGCTGTAGTCAGTGTTTGATGGAATTTACCATTTTACTTTTCTGCTGAAAATACACGTACTAATAATTTTCCCATCCAAACCTAGAGAGAAATAAACGCAAGCAAGAATTGTCCCAGTAGAAGTTCAAAGATCTTGTAAACTAATCCATTATTTTAAAGATTTATTCTTTAACCGTGGGTTGGTCTAAATTCTGCTGGGAAGGCTATAGCCACTTTTAACTGGTTGAACAATGAATTCATTGCTCAGAAGGAAGAGCCCTTAATGAAATGTGAATATCAGGATTCTAATTGCTGGTAGCTTATGGTTAAAAATTAACCCCATCATTGTGCTGTCAGATTTGGATTTTGATGGAAATGTGCCCCAGGATGCACCCTGGGGTGGCCCTGTCGTGGTTTCTGTGCCAGGTCCCACAGATGCCCAATATGTGCAGTGAAAGGGGGGGTGTCCAAGAGCCTTTGTTATCATGTTCTGTCGGGGCAGTAAATGACAAGTGGTAAGGGAGTCTCCCAGCTGCTGTAGATTACAGACACCTAGACCGTTCTGTTCAGAACCAGAATAAATGAGTCTGGCTGGAGAGAATAACCCTGCCATGAAACTAGGGAAAATGGCAGAAAGCAATGAGTGAGAGTAAGCAGAGAGAACAGAGATGTCTCCAGCTGAAGGGCTGGAAAACTCACGCAGTTGGGCATCCATATGAGACGAGAATGAAATTCCAGCATGTTTTCTCTCCCCCTCTGTTTTGTTGGTTGGTTGGGTTGGATTTTTTTCAGCCTACCCACTCCATTTGAGGTGTTTAAACCCCACAGAGCCCCTGGTTACAGAATCCCAGAATGTCAGGGATCGGAAGGGACCTCGAAAGCTCATCCAGTGCAATCCCCCCGCCGGAGCAGGAACACCCAGATGAGGTTACACAGGAAGGTGTCCAGGCGGGTTGGAATGTCTGCAGAGAAGGAGACTCCACAACCTCCCTGGGCAGCCTGGGCCAGGCTCTGCCACCCTCACCATGAAGAAGTTTCTTCTCATCTCTCAGCGGAACCTCCTGTGTTCCAGTTTGCACCCATTGCCCCTTGTCCTATCACTGGTTGTCACCCAGAGGAGCCAGGCTCCATCCTCCTGACACTCCCCCTTTACACATTTATAAACCTTAATGACAATTGACAGCAAGAAGGACAGCTGGTTTACGAGCTGTTACTGATGTATTTTGTAACTCCGTGAGCCCTGCAAGCACTGGGAATATGGGAAAACAAAGCAAACCAGCAAAAAGGATCAGCGTGAGGGACTGCCAAGCGGCCAAGAAGCTGGTCTTGCATGAGAGCGATCACAATTACTACCATCTTTCAAGAACAGGGTGCATTTTTCACAAAAATATTGTCAAATCCATGGCTCTTGTATCTCTGTCTTGATATGGCTCACCCCAAGGTTTAATTTTTTGGTATCTAAAAGTTTGTGTCTACTTCCACCCATCCCAAACCCATCACTTGGTACCGAATACAGAAGCGCTGAACTGTTGCTCCTTTTCTTTAAGAGCAGCCACTAGAGGGAAGGATGCACACGAAGTTCCCCTCAGCACCTCTGGTGCTTCCTCTGTGAGTAAAAAAAAAAATTTAGAATTTTACCTAGCGTTTGTAAGGTGACTTGCTTTATCCTTTCAGATAAAATACATTGAATGAGATTATTTTTAGTATTGCAGTTTCACCGTACATCCTGAAACACGGCCAAAATTAGGGGCCAGGGGAAAAAAAAAAAGCATTGGCTAAATTACACAGAGGAGATTGGATTACCTGTTCAAACAGAGCTCTTAATTCTGTGTATAAATAGAATCCACAAATACAAGAGTACTGCGGCAGAAAATAAAGCCAGCTAACAGCCCCTAATAACCCCTAATTATTAGGAGTTTCAGTTAACATTTGGACAGCTTTGGTCTTAATTCTTTTAAGTCTGAAGAGGCAGCATGACCGGGGTGGCCACGCTCACAATTACAGTGAGCACACACGCTGTTCCAACCCACGCTGGCTTCAGCTGAGTGTTCTCTGGCAGCCTGCGCTGGGATTTTGCCCTGTTAAAATATAATTGCCTATCTGAATGGTGACTAATTTCCAGTTTGAGTTCTTTATTTACAACAATGCGCTTGTTTTGACAGACGTCTACGACAAGAAAAACAAATCAAGCTCCTGACCTTGGCATCGTCGCTCACTTAGGAATTTTTTGTAGCCTTCTAATATCCAAGTAGTGAATTAACTTGCATGTCATCAGTGAACACAACAGAAGAGATCTAGCTGGAAAGCAGACACCTCTTAAGGTAAGACTGAAAACTAATGTTACTTTTTTACAAAAGAAAAAAGAAAATATTGACAACACTATACTACATATGGACAATTATGGTTGTGTAAACCAGAATGTTTAATATAATAGTTGTCTCAAGGATGGTGTTTTCAAATATCTTTAGTAGTGAGCTAATATTCTTTCCCAGTTTTAAAGTTGCCCTCTGTAATATATAAATGGGAGATTAAAAGTCAAATACTGCATTGCAGGCAGTTGATAAAAAGCAGCAGATGACATTATCCACATTATCTCAATAAACTGTGGTGTTCTTCAAAATATACAAAACCCAGTATCTGAGCAGCCCAGTGATCCTCCAAGGTAGACAATTTTATATTCATTTACTGCTGCAATCCCAGTTTGGTGAAGATTTTGTAGTAGTTTCCCCTTGGACCTTCTGTTTGCAACTACCCATACCCAGCAAAAATTCCCACTTCTGAGACTGAGGTTTGCCATGCCTGCAAACTGCAAAAGGTGAATTTTTATTTCAACATTTTCTCACAATCTTGTTTAACATTTCGAAACACATGAAGGTACAGGGAAAAAACCTTAAGCTTATTTTGTTTTATATTCTCTGGCCAGAGGTGAGATCTGAAAGTAAAACTCAGAACTATTTTTCTGCAGGAAGGAGTGCGTGGCTAATTTGGGGGAGATATCTGCTTTCGTTTGATCAAATAAAATTACAGAACATTTGGATGTGAACGTACACAAATGATCACCTGGCAGGTATCCTCAGACACCTGGAAAGCACATGCACTGTTTAGGTGTCCGTGCTACTGATGGGTTCTACCCTCAGTGATGCCACCTTCTCCCGCAAGCGCAAGGGTGACAAGAGAACGCCCTTGGCCTGTCTGTCCCTTTTTCTGTCCCTTTGTCTGTCCCGTGTCCGCCGTGTCCGACCCGCGCTGGCAGTGTATGGCACGGCGAGTCTCCGGGCCTCGCTGATTCTCCAGGGTGAGGAACATTGCAGATAATTTCTGCTGGATGGCACCTGCGCCGTTATCTGCTCCTGCTGGGCTCTCGCTGAACCCAGGCTGCTCTTCGAGACTCCTTAATTGCTCACTGCAGAAGCTGAAGGTGACACCAGAAGCAAATCACCATAAACACATGCAAACCTCTCTTATAACAGCAAATGAGATGGTCATAGATGGTGCACAGTGCGGATCAGCAAGAGCTGTTTTGCTCTAAATCTCATTTTCACACATCTTCAGCCTTGATACAGAATCCCAGCAGATGCCTGGGAAGACAAGTATCTTAAGTTTATATGGGCATATATAAATCCCTGAATTACTTTCTGCTGTTTATACTTCATAAACTAATATAGCAGTGAACAAACTGCATTTGCAGAACTGTGAACAAACCACATTTCATAGAAGTTATCCAGTTATGGGCCAGACCTTGCATTTCTTACTCAAGCAGGATTAAATCAAAAGGCAAGTAGTCTGTGAAAAGGTGGGTTTATACACAGCTAGCTGAACCCTTGATAAATTATGTTCTTGAAGGAAAATGAAGGTTTCCAGTAGATTTCCCTGTACTTGTTTTCAGAGTGGTTTCACTTGCCCCCCTCAGAGGCTTTCTTCATAAGTGAAGCTGAAGCTAAATGTCTAGTGAGACTGAGTTTCTAAGGATGATTTTGCTAACACAGGATTAAGGCTCACTGCCAGTGTAATGCAGGGCAGGTAATGCCGCTGCTCATGATCTAAACTGCTTTGTGGCTAAACTGCATCTTGATTTCTACTGATAATAGTTCAGTGCCTCTGAGCTTTAAACTTGCATCTGTAAGAGGTAAAAAATGGGTTCTTTTGGTCTCTGCATTTTTTTTTTCTCTGGAACAAAATAAGCAACCCTCTCATGATCTGAGCAGGATAGTAACCCGTTCCTCAGAGACTTAGGAGGATGATTCCATTTTTTCCCTCCAGATTATTTCAGAGCTTTTTTTGTTTGGTTGGTTTTCTTTCTCTTTCTTTCTTTCTTTCTCTCTTTCTCTCTTTCTTTCACCACAGGTGAGACATCAGGGGAGTTCTACAAACTAATAGTCTGTGGTCAACCTGTCAACATCAAGGTCATGGCTGGTTACCCTGCAATGGACAGTCAGCACATTTTCTACATATCCACAAAAGCATTTCTCAAAAGCAAACATCAAACCAACAAAAAGTTCTGCTTGACAAATACCTTCTTTTCAGTCTAATATCTACATCTCTTGCAGTTTGTCAATACCTTGACAAATCCTTGGTACAGAATTGTATCTGAATGGCAATTGCCCTATTGTTTCTCAATGACATCGATTAACAAGGCCGTTTGTAATTAGCTGGGGGAATGTATTCCTTGCCCTCTGTAAACATCTGGATTTGCAAATCTGCACTCCTAGTTTGGGAGCTCTCTGCCACACATCACTACGCCACATTCTAATATATCAGAACCTCCATCCTCCTGCTGAGCGTCTCTTCTTTGTTCCCAGCACCAGTCAGAAGCTGTTGTCAGTGCAGAGAAAGCCAACATAACTGCCTAGCGCCGCACGTGACACTTAATGAAAATGAAGTAGTGTCTAATTTGCATGGCTGGGGTGACTTTATTAAAGCTGGGTGCTGCAGGTGTGCAGGGCTGACAGTCTGCAGCACCCACGGCATCTGGCACAGGACACTCTGCATCCCGCTCGCCCATCTCCTCTGTGGCCCATCGGGCTTCTGCTAAAATGTCAGATTTGTTCATTTTCCCAGGCCCATCTGTTCTTGTTCTTTCATTAACTCTGGCCGTGACGCTGCCTCCTCCCAGGTGGGCACCATGAAACACCCAGGGCAAAACCTGTGTGAAACACCTCCTGGGTTGAAAGGGACAAGCTACAAATAAAAGTATCTATAGCACAAGAGAAACAGCTTCTGTCACGCACCAGAAGTATCTTAAAAGAGAAATCTACGAATTTTTTTACATGAAAAAGAGCAGTGTATGTTGGAAGAAGACACAGTCAAGAACTCAAAAAAATGTAAAAGCGCAGAGTTGTCCTCTTTCCGTTTGTGTTTCTCCATGTCTTGTCAGCAATATTGACAAGTATGCAAAATGCGCATTTTTGCTGGTTTTTATTTGCTTTAGCCTTATTAGTACCCCTTATAAATATTAATTTCATTTTTTAAAAAGTTTCCAATTCTGATTTTGGGTTCAGTTAAGAAGGTCAACACTAATAATACATCATAAATCAGGAGCTTATGTCTTGAAGTAAAACACAACACACCCTCTAACAGATTGTGGCTCCACCCACTCCGTTTTATCTCATTTTCTCCTTCTCAGGAGAGTTTTTGTTTCTGTTTTATTATCTGTCCAGCTCCTTGCTGACCACTTTCCTTCCCCTGCAACCATTTCACCACCACGCAGGTTTCCAGACTGCTCCATGTCTAGAATAACGCGCGGGGTGTGCTGATGCTCCCCGAGGGATGATGCCATTGGTTGCAACTCCATCGCGTCCCCTCAGCGCCAGCCAGTACCAACCCACGGGCCAACTCTGGGAATTCGCAAACTTCCCTCTGAGCAACTTCACAGGCACATGTTTCACTTAGCAGGGCAGTAACACGAATTAAGTTTTATTTGTAGCAGCTTGCAGCGAGAGATCCGTTTCCCAGGTGAAACCTTATGAATCAAACAATTGGAACAGCACAGTCAAACAAATTAAAGTCTTTACCGAAATTCATAATGATTTGCTGCCGACGATGTTAAATTTCCCAGCGAGTATGCTACAAATCCCATACATTTTAGTCTCTGAATCTAAGTCAAATTTTGCAAACAGATTTAGAAAATCATGTTGTTCCAGTGGTTTGTTTCTAATGGTTCATCAGTAAATCTCTTCTTTGGCAGTCCCGGGTCCTGATTTTTTGACAGCACATCCAGAATGGACACTGCTCAACGCCCACCGAGACAAAGCAATCTTTGCACTTTGGAAAACAGCAGCGGCCCTACAGACGCGCTGCGGGCTGGGCGGGCACCGGGGCGACTGGCCCCGACAGCGGGGGCTCTGCCGGCCACAAAAACCTCTGTCCGCTGCCAGGCTGCGGCTCGGGAAGCCCCGCCGGAGGCCCCGCGGTTTGTCCCGCCCCCGGGCGGTGAAGGAGGCGGCTGAAGGAGATCGGGCACCCCGGGCAGGGGGACTCTTCGCACCCCGTCCCTCGCCGGCGGGGAGGGCGCGGGGGGCGGCCCCGCCCGCGGCTCGGAGCACCCCCGGGGATGCTACCGCTGCTGGGGGGCGGCCGGCCCTTGTCCCGCCGCGCTACTGCCCGGTTCCTTCCAGCCTTCCCCGCCCAGGAGCAGCGCGGGGAGTCGCGGCCCCGTTCCGCGCCGCGGGCCCGACACCCCTGTCCCCGCCGAGCTGCCGCGGGGGCTCTCCCGCCCCACGCCCCCCGCGGTGCCGCCGCGGCCCGGCGCTCCTACCTGCGGGGTGCTGTGGGTGCGCGGTCGGTGCGGTGCGGTGGGTGCGCGGCGTGTGCGGGGTGAGTGCGCGGTGGGTGCGCGGTGGGTGCGCGGCGGGTGCGGTGCGGTGCGGGCGGCTGCTCGGCACCTGCTCCCGCGCCCGCGCCCGCGCCGCCTCACAAAAGCCGCGGCGCGAGGCGGCGGCAGACGGACTGCGCGGCCATTGGCTGTGCCGGGCGGGCGGGGGCGCTGACGCCAGCGCGGGGCCGGTGGGGAGGCGGGGCCGCGCCTCGCGCCGTCTTTGTGCTCGCCGGCAGCTCCGGCAGCGCCGCCGCCTCCCGCCGCCTCCCGCAGCCCCGCGCGGCGGGCGGCTCCGCTCCGCTCCGCACCGCTCAGCGCAGCACCGCGCAGCACCGCGCAGCACCGCGCCGCTCAGCACCGCTCGGCGCAGCACCGCTCCGCAGCGCGCCGCCCCGCGCCATGTGTGCCGGCGCTCCCGTGCCTCCTCGCGGCCGCTTCCCAGCCGGCGGGGCGCTCCCGGCCCCGCTCTGAGAGCGCGGCGGGGCAGGGAGCGAGCGGAGCGCAGCCCGGACGTGCCGCCCGGGAGCGAAGGGAGCGCGGCGCCATGCGGGGCCCGGCGCTGGGGCTGCGGCTGGGGCTGCTGCTGGGCGCGGCGTGGCTGGCGTGCGGGCAGAACGAGACGGAGCCCATCGTGCTGGAGGGGAAGTGCCTGGTGGTGTGCGACTCCAACCCCACCTCCGACCCCACCGGCACGGCGCTCGGCATCTCCGTGCGCTCCGGCAGCGCCAAGGTCGCCTTCTCCGCCATCCGCAGCACCAACCACGAGCCCTCCGAGATGAGCAACCGCACCATGATCATCTACTTCGACCAGGTGGGGCCGGGCGCGCCGCCGCGGGCGGGGAGAAGTTGCCGGGGAAGGTGGCGGGGCCGGGCCGGGGACATCCCGGGGGAGGCCGCGGGGCGGGCGGCGGCGGCCCCGCGGAGGCGCTGACGGTGGGTGCCCTTCCCTTCCAGGTACTAGTGAATATCGGCAGCAACTTCGACTCGGAGCGGAGCACTTTTATCGCGCCCAGGAAAGGGATTTACAGTTTTAATTTTCACGTGGTGAAAGTGTACAACAGGCAAACCATCCAGGTCAGCCCCAAGCGCCGTCGCCGCGGGCACCGCGGGTGGGAGCGGACCCGGGTCCGCGGCCCGACGGGGACGGGAACGGAGCGGGGGCGGCCGGAGCGGGGGCCGTGACCCTCGGCCGCCGCCGGGAACGCACCGCCCGGGGGGCCGGCGCAGCCCCGCCAGGCCTCTGCCCGGGCCCAGCCCGCATCAGCCGTCCCGGGCCGGGAGGTGACGCCCCGCCGGCCGCCTGCCATCCCCTCCCAGCCTGCCCGGGCCCCCGGGCTGCCCCGAACCGCAGAGCGCCGGGGCGAGCATCCCTGCACTGAGCCCTTGGGAGCCGCGGCCCCCGGGGGGCTCCTCACCCGCTCTCGAGTGGCAGAAGGTTTCGTAGGGATTTGGGGTGCAGGGAGGTGCCTATGGCATGGATACGATAACGAACGTAGCTCTGTGTGTGTGTATGCAGCTACGCCTTTTGTGTGTGGTTCGATGCATCTGCACCTCCAGGTAGGGATAATGTATTACCGGCCTGAAGCCAGGTAGCATAACCTAGACAGGAAATCTGTCTGCGGAGCGATGCAAAGGTGAATGTACAGCTGTATAGCACCGTTCTGGTGTGAGCGGCTTCACACCTCTGGGGTGGGCGGGTAGTGTATTATTAATGCGGGGTATGCAGTCCCGGGATCATTAATGCGAGCTGAGCAGAGCTTACTGACTCTGTTGTGGCATATTGTCTTTGCTGCCTAACAAAGGAAAACTACCTCTTGAATACACTTCAAACGCGCTGACTCCGGCGGCTGTGGCTCTGCTCCTTGCTGCCTCTGAGCTTTTGCATAAAGCCATCTTTCAATAAGTATGAGCAGACCTCTTTTCATAGCCTGAAAACACAGGCGCCCTATTGAAATTCTTCAAAATAGGATCAATGTCCTGTTTTATATGCACCGGCTGTTTTGATGTGGTTGGTCTAAAACAGCGGTGAAAGGCTTCTTCCTTTAGAGTGCATACCTTAGCTGGGTTCAGGTTGATATTTCATTTTTATGGGGCTGGAGTTTCAGCTGTCAAAAGAGGCCTTTCTTAACTAAACATTTTGCCTGCTAGGCGAGTCCCGGCGGTGTTATTGTCTGACTTTAATTGACGGAGGGCTTTGTTTTATCTTGCTCTTTAGGTGAGTTTGATGCTAAATGGGTGGCCAGTGATTTCTGCCTTTGCAGGGGACCAAGATGTGACCCGAGAAGCTGCTAGCAATGGAGTCCTCATTCAGATGGAGAAAGGAGACAGAGCTTATCTAAAACTGGAGAGAGGAAACTTGATGGGAGGCTGGAAGTATTCAACATTCTCTGGATTTCTAGTGTTCCCGCTTTAAATCACTTCTCATCCAAGAAAAGGGAGAGACGGGAGTCAGAATCTCTTACGCATTCCCAAGTTGTAGCCGGGTTTAAGGAGTCGTGGACAGCAGACTTTTTACATTCAAATATTAAAGAAGCTAAATCCTGCTTAGGTTTGTGTACATCTGCTTTGAAGAATTACTACTTATTTTTGTTGTGTTGCAGCCAACAGGCGGGAGACGCTATAATTGATCAAACCCCCATTTATATTCTTCTCTCTCCTCCCACAAACTTAGTTCCCATCTCTGTGTCACTGGTGTAATCTGCCACTGTTCCCCCATGGTTTCTGCCTCACACAAGTAGACTTTAGATATTTTCATTGTCCTTTACAGCATATTTTGTAGTTTTGTTTTTAAGACATGTTAATCTTGACTCTTTCTCTGAGTTTAACTTTTAAGGAAAAACAAAACAAAACAAAAAAGGCAAAGTATTTTTGAATACATGGATGCCATGATGGAAGGGAAAATGCAATTCTTGCTGTGTACTGGCTGGCAAAAGGAAAACTTTCTACACGAAGAACTATTCACAGCCAAGGCTGACTAGAGTATTTCAATATTTCTATGTAATTCTGAGTGATTGTGAAATTTAAGGCTGCTAAATGTTTTGACGCTTGTTTTTGCTCTCGTACAATGTGGCCCGACTAAACGCCAGGAACTATATTGAACTTTTACTATTACTCTGTAATATATGTGTGAATATCGAAAATTAATTTTTGCTTTAATTCAATAAAGTTTCAATGGGACTTTTATTTTTCTTAACCAGAAAGAAGGTTTCTCAATGCAGGCGGGTGGCGGGAAGCAGCTCGGGGGGGGTCCCGAGGCTGTGGGGCCGGATGGGGCCGGGGGAGCCCCCGCGGGTGCGGCCGTGGCCGCGTCGCCCCGCGCAGCCCCCCGTCCTGCGCGGGTCCCTCTGCGCGGCCGCGCAAACCCCGCGGGCTGTGCCGGAGCCGGAGCCCGAGCCGACCCGTCGCTGAGAAGTTCCCCGCTTATTTATAGCATTTATCTGTATTATAGTCTGTAAACCAGATCGCATTTTATACGGCCGTCTAAAAATACCTGACAATGTACACTTCGATGCTGGTATCATTTATTCGCTAGTATTATTTTGTTTACAGTCTTTTAAAAGATGTAAATGCTATAATTTTGCAGTATTCAAAGAGATTACTACTTTTATTAAAAGGTGCGTACGAGGATTTCGACTGTATCTAAACTTTAATGTGAAATAAACCCGTAAAACGAGCCCCTGGGTGTATGCGTGGCGCGGCGGCGAGCGGCTGCTCCGCGCCCCGGTGCGGAACCGCCGGGCGCACCGGCTCCCGCCTGCCAGGACGGGATTTAATTAGCTCCAAGGAAGGAATTAATAGGAGCGCAATCAGCAACGCTCCTCGCTTTGTTCCCAGCTTCTAGCCCGGACACAGCCCCGCCGGATCGGCCTTTCCGCGGCCCGGCTGCTCCGCGCTGCTCCGCGCAGGCGAGCGGGCCCTGCGCGGCTTCTGTCCGAGCCGGGAATGGCCGCGGTCCCTCATTTCCAACTGAAACCCAGCAGCCGCATGTCAGCACCTGCTCCTCTGTCACAAAAGGGTGCGGGGGCCACGCCGTTGCCGACTGGCGCAGGTCGCGACTGTCGCCCCGCAGCAGAGGGGAGGACGGGGAGCGACCCCCCCCCGCCAGCAGCTCTTCGGGCGCCTCCGCACCTGCGGCCGCCGCTGGCCAGAAGCCGTGCAAGGAAACGACTGAGATTTCTGAAGAAGGGTTAATGCCGGGAGGCAGTCGGGCTGCTCTCACTCGGAGTTATAACCTGCCCACGACAGCCCGCATATCGGATTCTCCGGGCTGCACGCTCCTCCCGCAACATGAAACACTTTATTACTTTCCCCCGAAGCTTTTCGCCGCTCCCGCACCGCGCTGCGCTCCCTGCCCGTCTGGCCGGCCCTGCGCCCCTCTGCGCGCCCCGCTCCGCGCAGCGCGGGTCTCCGCACCCGCCCGGCAACTCTCACCCACCGGCGATGGGCACGGGCAAGGCGAACGAGGCCGCTGCTGCCTCCTGTGACCGCGGAGAGGGGGTAAAGTGAGGAAAAAAGATTTCAAAAGGGGAAACACATATTACCGGGTTGCAAAGGAACGCGCGCTGGCCCCGCGCCCTCACCGCCGGGAGCCCGGGCTGCGCAGGGGGCCGCCCCGGCCCGCGCTGCAGGTGCTGATGCTGCTGATGCTTGTCTTTTTAATTTTTTTTTTTTTTTCTCTCTCCTCTCCCTTAACGCGAAGCTAATAAACCCGCCACCTTCTGCTGAAAGTTTTCCCCTGGTCGTGAGAGTCTCATTAATATTGTGCAGCTGGAAATCATATTACTCCCAATCGCAGCAAATCGACGCCCTGCGGCTGGTACAAAACGCCGCCGTGGCTGCATGGACAAGCCTTTCCCGTTCCGCGCCGCGGGCATTAGCGCGGGTTGCGGGCGGCGCTGCCCACGGGCGCACCGCGGGGCGCGGAGCAGCGCGGCGGGGCCGTCCGGAGCCCCCGCGGGGGGGAGAGCATCATCGCCGCATCGCCGCATCCTCGCCTTTGGAGGTAAAGCCGCCAGCGCACCGCCACGCCGGCGGCGCTCGGCCGGGACCCCCGCCTGCGCCCCGGGGGGGCGGCCCGTCCCGGGGCCGCTGCTGCTCCCGCCCCCGCTGCCTCCCCGCCCCGGCTCGGCCGGGAGCTTCCCCAGCCGCGGGGGCTGGAAGCGGAGAACGTCCGAGCAGCCGCAGGGGAGCTGCCGCCGGGTGATTTACTTCAGCGGGCGGGCTGTGTTTAAAAAAGCCCCCACCTCCCTGTCATCCCCGTCTCCCTCCGCGGTCAGGAGAGCAGGCCCGGCCCTGGGAGGGAAAGGCCGCGACGGAGCCCTCGGATCTGGCTGGAGGGCGCGGCGGGAGCCGCAGGGACCCGCTCATGCGGAGCCTCCGGGAGCCGCGGGGGCGAGCGGGGCCGGGCGGAGCGCCCTGGGCCAGCGCTGCCCCGACGGGGCGGGCAGGGCAGCCCCGGGCCGGCCGGTCGCAGCCGTCTCCAGGCGTAGCCGCGGCTTTCGCCCCGTGTTTGAGGCCGACAAGCGTAAGACGAGCGTTGTGGTGCAGCGCTCGCAGCTCGGCCCCGGGCGAGCCCGCTGAGGTGGCGCCATCTGCCCGACGGCGCGGTGCCGGGCCTGGCGAGCCGCGGGGCCTGGCGAGCCGCGGGACCCGGGCGTTTTCCAGGAGGAGAACGGTCTCCCGTGGGCGACCGAGCCGAAGGAGGCCGGGCCCGGGCGCGGCAGCGGGTAAGCGCGCCGGCTCCGTCTCTGCCCGGCCGGCCGCCCTCGGGCGGGCACGCCCGGCTCCTGAGGCCGCCCCGGGCGGGAGACACGCGGGGGAGCGGGGCGGCTGGGGCACCGGCGGGGCCGCCCCCGGCTCTGCTTGGCTTTGCGGTCTGCTTGGCTTTGCGGGCGGGAGGCGCTCCGGGCAGCGGGGAGCGGCCCCTGGCCGGCCTGTCCCACCCGCTCCCGGCGCCGGTGGCCTCGAAGCGGCCCCGCAGGCGCGGAGCTGCCGAGCCCGCTGCCGGGCAGGGCCGCCGCGTCCCACGGACGTGAGCAGCTCCTGCGCCTTACCCGGGTTTAATGTGTTTTTCAGTTGGCCTAAGTAATGTCTGACTGAATTTAGTGCTGATTAGGGTCGAGCATCGGTTTACACAACCAGAAATTATGCTTCATTCGGTTCATTAGCATGACTAGTGTTTGGTTTATGAGCATATCGCTAATGGTAATGACCAGAGTTGATTGATTCCTAATGTGAATATAATTACTCAGTGTAGGGGAATTAAAGGCAAAAAACCCACGTTTTTAATTGTTGGGTTTTTAGGCAGTGGGTGAGGGGGTGGAAAGAGAGACTCAAACCAACTTGCTTCCACGCAAATGATGGAATGTAAAGATTAATAACTCCATCAGGAGTTTGGTCCGAAAGAAGAGCAGGTCAAACGCAGCGAGCTCTGGGGATGGTTAACACACGCTCCACATTGCGAAACATCATTTCTCCTCTCCTACCCCCCCCAGGCGCAGCTCGAAGCCCAATAAGTTCTCCGGGAAGAGGCCGTTCGGAGCAGATGGAGATGGAGCCCGGCGAGCGCTGCAGAGCCCTGGCCGGAGCGGGGTGAAGGGCTGCGGAGGTACGGGAGCGGACGGGGCTGCGTGGGCAGCCAGCGCCTGGGGTTTGGGGTCGGGAGGGAGGGGACAGCGCTGTGGGGCCAGGGGAGAGCAAGTTGGGAGCAGTTCGTGTATCTCAGCGGTGCCACGTCTGTGCTCTGTGTCCCCGAGCGTGACCTCTGGGACTGCCCGCGTAAATTGGAAGGTGGTTTGGGAGGGGAGTGATCAGAGCGTTTTGCTGGAAGCACCAGGTGCAGGTTCTGTGGGAACCCCTGTAGTGCAGAAATCCCCGGGGGTAGAGGGCAACTGCAGAGTTTATTTTCTTGCCTCCCCTCGGGCAGAGTCAGTGGGGGAAGCATGAAGTGTACTCTGAGAGTCGCCAAAATGTCTCTCTTGTTGCTTGCTCAGAAAGAAATGAGGCCTTGTGCTTTTGTGCAGAGTGAAACAAGCCGTGTGCCTTACTCTGCGAGAACAGGGCTCGGGCAAGGCTGGCAGGAATCAGTTCCTGTGTCTTGGGGCATTGGTTCTCTCTGCTCTCATCACGCTCACTGGAAACCCAGCGTGAACTTGAGGCTGCGTTGCCTGCACTGGGGATCCCCCAATTAGGTGCGTTTCCCCCCCTTCCACTAACACCTGCGGGGTTCCCAGGATGCGGGGCAGTGGGCGCCTCTGCTCCAGGCGTCCTGGTCAGGAGCAGTGTTGATCCCAGTGTAAACAGCTGTGCACATCTGGGCGCACAGCCTTCTCCCTCTCCCCCGCGGCAACTTCGAGCCTTCTGTTGGACATGTGAGGAAGATGATGCCATTTGTCCTTCTGCAGCTTTATACCTGTGGTGATGGGGAGATGTGGTAATGAACCATTTTACGTTTCACTGGTTGCATTTAGTTTCTTACAATACAAGATTCCTCAAATGAAACAGTTGCTGTTCTGAACTCAGGACATGTCTGGGATGCTGGAAAACCCTGTTCGGGGAATTTTCCTTCAGGAAGGAGCTGGGGAGCTATTGGAGAATGGTTCTGACATTGCACAGGCTTCTGGACTTGCAAAAGATTCCGAGGGATCTCCCGCCTCTTGTGCCTAGATCACTAACAAAAACAGGTTCAGGGTCATGAGTCTTCCTTGCACAATGCTGCTCCCAGCACTCTTGTTATTAGTGACCTTTTAATTTTTATTCTACCGTAGCCTAGCAAGTCATACGTATTTTGATCTTATCTTCATACCTTCTCTTCTGTGTGTTTCTGATGTATTTTGGAGAGTAATTGTAGTTGGGAGAGACAGTGAAATTCTGCTAAGCTGTCAGAAGAAAGAAGACCCGAGGAAGAGATGCTGGAAGAGTTTGAGCAAAATGAAGCCAGAAGATGTGAATAATTGTCATTCATATTGGTAATTTATGTTGTCTACAATATGTTAGAAGAAATATCGGTGCATCAACTTCAGTTACATTTCCGATCAGAAGTGTTGAAAATTTCTTGCCAGAGACATCCAGCAGTAGGGCTGTTTGTTTGGCGTTTTTTGTCTATACAACACTCATTGAAGGGCTAGAGGATCACAGGAGGAGTCCTGCTTTGTTTGCAATTAATAGTCATCCAGTTTATAGTGGAAATTCTCATTTCATTGTTGCACGTCACGCTAGTAAATTTTAATGTGCTTTGGATGGTTTGGGCTTCAGGGTCACTCAAGTCACGGCCATCCTCCTTGAGCTGCTTTTATATACTGACAGTGTTTCTCCATTTGTCAGTAGCAAATAACCCTTTTGAAAAGATAAATATTGTAGTGAAAATGAACATAACGTAGAGCCTTTTCTCTTAATAAAAATGCCATGCCACTAATTGTACAACAGTTGTTCTGGGTGTTGCTGTCACCAAAGCACAGCTATATTTCTGACTCTTAAAAAATTATGAACATATTGCTCACTCTTAACAGTTCTTTCCTTCAAAATTTCATGTGAAACACCGCAAATTGATCAGACTGCCCGATCTGCTGACCTGATAAATACCATTTCCATTGAAAGAATGGAGCAGCACTTTGTCCTTTCCCGTGCGTGTGGTACTATTCCTGATTTCATAGTTGTTAAAATCTGGTCTACAGGACTTGAAATTTCATGGGTCAGTCCTCCTTCCTGCTTTGATTCTCTGCAAATTCTTGGGCATATGTTGAGTCACGGTTTTAAGTCATTGATTGGCATGGATCCATAACTCCCTTCTCAATGTTTTTATTATTTCTTTACCTGGTTTTGTATTTCCCAGCTGTCAACAGAGCTCAATTTCCCTATGGTTGTCGGTTGAGGTGTAAAGGAAAGAGAAGCTTCTGATGTCTCTCTTTTTAATCTGGTTTTATTGTTCCTTTGTTGTCTCCTTTCTAAGTGATTAATCTCACTATTTTAGCCTTTGAAGAGCCTTTCCAAAGGGTTGATTGTTCTTACAACCCAGAGGATTGCAGCCTCTGGTTTTGAAACGCCTCTTCTGAAATGGCAGGACCAGTTCTATCCAGAATAGTGGGCTGAGACTCAGCAGTTATTAAATACACAACTTATGGCCAACCTCTTGCAGTGATGTATTGAGCAGAGATCTTCACTGAGTTGCCTGCGATATTCCCAGGTCTCTCTTGTGGCTTGATTAAGTTAAATGAGAGCCTGGCTAGTAATACACCACCATTAATGTACATAAATTTACCAGCTTTGCATTTAGCTTACCGCATACATGAAGAATTGCACAGGTCTGACCCAACTCAGAATTAAATTGTTTTCCGAGACCGAGCTAAGACATCGCTGAGTCTTGAAGCACTGCTTTAACGTAATATTTTGAGCTGTGAAAGTCGTATTTATTTTCCTAATATACATAGTGGAAAGATTTCGTTGACTAGAAAAGGCTTTGGAACAGATACATTGAGGGAAAAATCAGCTGCTTTCTGTAATGAGAAAAGGAGGATCTTTCATTGTTAAAGCAGAGGTGCCAGGGCTCAGTTTTCAAGATAAGGTTTTGAATTCCAGCGGGTCGTTAAATGAGATTTTTCTGCTGACGTAAATTTGCATAGCTGTGTTGCAGTGCAGATTCTTGCAACTTATTTTGCCTGTGGGATCTCATCACGGCAGAAGCCGGGAAGCAGCGTTGTTACAGAAATACGTCCCAGTCCTGCTACCGCCGTTGCAAGCAGCAGATATCCTTGCGTGAGACAAGGATTATTTGGATAACTAGAAGTGTGTAAGGAACGCATCCATATTTCTTCTTCTCTCATTTTGTTTTCTCTTGTCCTGTGGCCTTACATAACTGAACTGAATTATTTTGGCCATGTTTTCAAGATCATGTAAAAACTTCTGGATAACCGTGGAGGTATTTAATAGTTTCAGTGGCAAATGCATAGTAGAAGGATGCAGTTGTCCAAAAATTGAGGTGCCTGGATAGTTTTTTGAAAACAATTGTAATGTCACAGGGTCAAAGCTGTCCAGTGTTATGTTGTGCTGGTCACGTTAAGTTCCATCAGTGTAGGGCTTTGGGTGCATAACCTGTTCTATTTCTGTGACAAAATTTGCCTATGCGAAATATCTGTATTTTATTAAAGATGCAGAAGAAGAAAAACAGTTAAAAGCGTTGAAATATACCAAGTAAGATATTAATTTGAATAACATCCGTTACTATTTTCTCTTGAAATGGGAGATGGTTTTATAAAGAAACCTTCTCTGCTCTGTCTACCAGTAGTCGTGTAGATAGTACTGGAGACTTCAATACTTGTCCTGTGTGGGAAAGGAAGTAGTTGGATTGGCCTGGAGCTGTTTTAAGTCAAAACAAGCGCTTACAAAAGTGTGGAGAACACAATGTCAAGGGCAGAAATCCAGGTTTTGTTTCTGACACATTTCTGTGTCTTTACAGATGGTCATAGTATAGTGTCCTATTGGCTCCTCTGAAACTGGGCAAACTGGTGCTCTGGTTCTCCAGGCCAACTAGTCCGTAGCTGCAGGTTGGGGCAGCACTGCCCTGTGCTAATCGTGGTGGTAAAGCAGCCAAACCCCTTTGGTTATCTGGGAAGATAAACGAGTCCTGTATAACCACGGATCAACTGCAGAATGATGATTTTAGTTTAACGTTTAGGCATGTTTTTAATGTTTCCCTTATTGTAATGTGTTTTCGGCAAAGCTGGAAGGTGTTGCAAATATTACATAACATTGGGGTGTTGTTTCTAAACTGATATAATTAGGAGCTGGCTGATTAGTGCTATTCATGGCAGCACGTTCCGAAGAAGGGAGGGCTCTATATTCAGGTTGGCTTCACATGTATTCTCTTAATTTGAAATCGTGTGAATATATTTTATAGTTTCCGAATATACCTGTCATATCCTACCTTAATGGTGACAGCACATCATACCGCAGCGTGTTTCTGTCTTACTGTGTCTACACCGGTGTCTAATGAATTCTCCTGCGCAAAGGCTGCTGTACACAGTGCAGTGCTCTTCCCTCAGCCCTTTACCTCTGCAGGTTATGGAAATTTCCCTCCCGTTACACCGTGGCCCGGTTGCATCAACCCTTTGTCCCTTCCCGGGTCGGAGGAAGAACACAAGACGCTTCTTTCTGCACCTGTGCAGCAGGAAGGTATTTTTGCAAGCTGGAAGCAAAGGGGCTGTTACCAAGTAGGAAGCATTAGGCACTTCAGAGCGAGCAAGGCCAGGTCTGGCTGCACACGACAGCTTGTAGATTTTTAAACCCTTCGCCGCAGCGGTTTATGTCTTTGCCCGCAACCTTGGTCATGTGCTGTAGAAGCCCAGTCCTTTCTGTCTTGAGACATTTTTTTGTACATTCCTTCTGATGCCGTTGTTCATCTGCTGAGTTTTCCTCTACAAGTTGCGCAGCTTTTCAGTTTTAACTGGTTTAGTCATCTTTCTTCTCGTAAAGCCCAGGACTTCAGCCTCGCCAATCAGGAGACCCCTTTGCTGTGTTAATTGGGTTTGTGCCTGCCTCTTTGTGTATCTGCTTCCTCTCATATCTGAGGTTCACTTAAAATAATTCTTTCCTTTAGTGGCCCTTTCCAGTTTTCTCCACTACCTTTATAAGTTGTTCATGCCGTGCTTTTCCTTTTCTAGCTTAATTTCTTTTTTCTTGTTTGGAAGAACCCTGTCGGTTTACAGTATTAGGAAATCTGCTGGAAACCAGTAATATGTTAATTCTGGCTGAAGTGTTGGCTACCCACATCTCTCATTGGTTCTTCAGGAAATGGTGCAGGTAGATACCAATAAATATAGTTATTCTGTTGAGAAGCCGACAGTTTTGCAAAACACTTAAGAATGTGCTTGATGTGAAAAACGTTCATCCAGCTGAAAGCAACAAGGTGCTTCGCGTTCGTAAAGCACTTAAGCATAAGCTTACCAGCCATGTACGCTTTCAGGCCAGATAACAGAAGTGAGAGGGTTGTTTTATATTTAAACCAGCAGATTAAAGTGGCCTTTTAAAAACTGGAACATTCTTTTAGAAGGAATCACAGACAACAGTCGGCTGCTTTTAAGGTGCATCTTGACAAGATTGCAAATGTTGTGTGTTTGTGCAGAAGGCAGATGTGGAGATTTGTTCTGTATTTACATTTAAGCCCAAGTTAGCAAGTTTGTTTCTTTGCCTAAGAAGTTACTTTATTAAACATTACTGTATTGACTCTGGTTGGCATTCCGCTATGTTGTTACGTTCAGTGACAAAAATGGTGAAAAAAGGTTGCTCTGGATTGTAAATTTATCCAATAGTTGAGGTTTGTTTTCTGTGTGTGTTTTACCAAGGAGGTAAATTGTACCTGTTTCTTTGGCTGGCATGGTTTATTTTATTACCTGTACAGGACAGGACGACGGCTCTTCCCTCTCCCAGTTACGCATGGCGTAAGAGTGCAGAAGAATTACCCTGTTGGTAGCTCCTTAAATAAGCATCCATCCAGGTTCATGACTGAGCATGAAGTTTCTCATGGTTCGGAGTTTAATGTTACCAGGAAATAAAATACTTCTCACTAAACGATAGTGAAAACACAGTGGGAGGTATTTAGTTCAGGAAATACAGGCTGTTGTCCTACCCTTGTCCAGAAAGCAGCATACATCAAAGAGAAGATGTCTTCCTTACATTCTAGCTAAATCAATGTTATTTCTTCCAGAATACTGCTGCTTCCGTTCCTAGAGATAAGAAAACATAGCTCACTGTCAGGAGATAATTCCTCCTCTTGGGCTTTCTGTCCTTGACCAGTTGAAGTTTTTATTTTTCTTTGACAAGGAAGACTTTCTTTAGCCCTGGAGGATTAAATTGCCTTGCTGGCAAATCTGGCTCACTGAAGAAACGGAGGAGGAAGAGCAGATAGCGAAGAAATAGAGAAGAAAATAATTTCAGGATATCTTTATAGTCTCCTATTGTTAGGATGTCAATTACTATCATATATCACCTATACAGCAAACTCGTCGTACCTTAGGATATTTCTTCTTTTTTTTTTTTCTTCAACTAGTAGAAAATACATCAATTAGCCATAGGAAATATTTTTTTATTGCTGGACTCATCTTTAAAGTACAGCCATGATGCTCATAGGGATTTACTTTTTAACATCCAGTTCAGAAGGTTGAATGTTAAAAGATCATAGGTTTGGTGGTTGTTTTTTTTTAATCCAATTGTGAGTTTGACGGGAATAATTACAGGAAATAGTGCCCTTTTCGAGCTCTTAGCAGTGGTTTCGTGCCTCCACAGCAATCAGGCTTCCAGAATACCAGGAAAGAAAGGAAGGACAGATTCACAAAATGTGTCGACTCGCAAAGTTTAGGTATGGATCTTCCCTTTTCTCAGTGATGTGGGAACAAGAACTGACTTAACTTGTGTTCCTTGGAGCTCAGGTATTCGTCCTGCGGTGGAAGGACAGCGCCGGTCCATCGCCGCACCCCTGTGACCTTCCGAGAGCAGCTCCTGGCCCGGGCACTTTGCTTTCCAGCCTCAGCGTTGCCCGTGGCCGAGGAGCCTTGTCAGGAGGGTTCCAGCCCTCGCGGGGAGCAGCAGACCCGGGATAATGATGAGAGCTGAAAGGTGAGAGGTGTCTTCTAGTTCAGCTCTCCCTTGCTCAAGTTCTCCCTCCTTGATCTCCCTGGTCCTTATGTGGAGTCAGCCCTCAATTTCCTTTCAATTAGAGCTCCATCCTACTTCTCTGTCCCTTCAGTTTGTGGAGTTTAATCCTCTCTCAGTTCTGTTTCACTTGTATTTCTTCTTCGCTTTCATGACTCAGGACTTTTTTTCCTCTTTTCCTTCATGCTGTGTCATTTCTTCTGGCTGGTACAGCGTCCTCCTTTTCTGAAAGGAAACATCAGTCCGGCAGGAGGATTAAAGGAGATTTTAAAATAAATTCATAGGGAGTCTCAACCCCTTGCAAAAACTGGAAGAAAATGGCAGTGCGTTTCAATTATAGCGAGCTTTATTTCTGTACTGGATAATGTAATTCATAATGTTATCAATATCTATAAAAGCATAAAGAAAAGACAGCAGCAGGAGTTACAAATATATAATAAAATCAAAAACCTCATAACAGGTATAAAATTAAACTTCAAAATACTGTAGAAGAGGAGAAAGGGTCAGGACCAGAACCACAAATCGCAGGCTATTCTGGAAAAAAACAGCTTTGGAAGGATCTGAAAGTGAAGTTAAAGATGGAGGAAGCCCCCAAACCAGTAAAAAAGAAACCCATCTAAGCCAGTTCTAGCTGAATAGGTTAGGAACTGGACAGGAAGAGAATGTTAAGCAATTTTTGGTTTATGATGGATGCAGAAAGAGAAAATAATCACAAACTTTCCTCTGGGTAAAGGCGATCAGAAAAGCACTGTCAATTTGACTGTATTGCTGAGACAATGTTTAAAAATAACCCACCTCTCAGCTTTCTCTTCAAACTTCCACTCTGTCTTTAAATAACAAAAAGCCAACCAACAAGCCCCACAAAATATAAATCTCAAAAAATGATCAGTCAGAACAACAGATTCTCCTTTAAGCTTTAGAGGTTAGATCACAAATTGTCTTCCCCGATAATAAACACGACTAAAACCGTAGGGATTCCCTTCCATACCACCTGGAAAAGCAAGTCGTGCAATGGAGCGCTGCACCTGTCAAGTGTTGCGTGCTCTGCTCTTTAACACTGCATTTCATGGCAGCTGCAGCCGCTGTTAGCAGGGTACGGGTCTGGAGAACCTCTGTCCATTTTCCCCAAAATGGAACTGTTTGTGCTCCCATTCACGGCATGGGCACAGTGCCTTGGAGGCCCATGGCCTTGTGCTTGGAATAAAAGCAGAAGGAGGTTTTGATGAGAGAACATGAGTAAGGTAATGACAGGTTGCATCAAGAGACAGGCCACGTTTAGTTTCTTTGTCATAGGGATGGTTACCATTATTCTGCCCCGAAGACTGTTTTCAGGTTATTGGGATCTGTCTAACTTTGAGTGAGTTACTTTGCGAGTTTACTGAGGCAGATGATGATTTGCGTTGGTTCTCCCGTGCAGGAATCTCTGCTTCATTGCATAATATAAGTGTTACCTTGAACGTTCTGCCTAGGGCCTGCGCAGTGTTTGGATTGTTACGTTTGAAATAAGGGAAGTTTCTTGCAGTTACATGACCCAAACAGTGATGCAGTAGGTGAGTATTTCCTTGCGACTTTTAAGAGAAGGGCTGCTCTTTACCTCCTGCCAGTTAACTGAACTGCTTTGAGTCAAGGACAGACTCAGTTCGGGAAGGGATGAAGAAACCTTGGACCAAACAGTGGGTTTTCAATTTCATTAGTATCTGGGGTTGTTCCTGGGTGAGAGGTGTTACTTCTTTAACAATGCCTCCTTTTTTCTTTTGCTAGTAAAATGTTAGGCACCTAAGGCTAATGCATGTTACTAACGTTAGGGTACTCAAGACTTTTTTCTTGTCGGATAAGCAAACTGTAGGTTTGGCTTTTCAAAACTCAGATGTTTAATTAAGTGTTTTCACAATGCCATCTCAGTGAGTTGATTCATTTGTGTTTTACTTCTAAATGTTCTTCCGTGGAAATAAGGAAACTTGAGATAAGATACCCATCCCAGGAGAAGAATAAAATGTGTGGCTGTTCCCCGATGGGCCCTGGGGTGTGTCAGGTGTGTGTTTGCAACCCCACAGATCCCTGGTGTAATTCTCAGCTCTTGCGTTATCCCACCTGCTAATAGGAGCTGCTCCTGCAGAATTCCGCTGGCCATAATAAGGTGCACGTTGTATAGGAATAAAACCAGCTCAGCTTTATTACGTGGCTTGCATGCCTGGTAATGAATAGAAGGAAGGTGCACTCCTTCACGAACAGCAAAATTTAATATAGTCTCTTCCTGGAGTTGCACCAGTGGGACTGAAAGTTTATCTCAGCATTCCAAGGGCAATAAAAATCTAAATTTAAACTCAAAATGTCTTACTGGGGCAAGAGTACCCAGAGGCTGTGTACTGTTTAAACTTTGTTTAGGTCATAACTGGTTATGTAAAGTTAGTTTATACCAGCTAGTTGGGTTTTATGGTTTCAAGCAGTGCCTCTGTTACTAGGAGAGACATAGCAAGTGCAGAGATGCGTCTGGAAATTCAGCTCTGCTTTACTATTGCGTTTCGTTCAGCTTCTTACTGCTTAGGGCACAGCTATGCGAAGAAATCCCGAGTTCTTAACCTTCATAGTGCAGACGTCTTTAAATCTAATTCCTTCCCATAGTTAGATGTCTCAGATATTTCGGGTTTAAGGTAAATATGAAAGAAGTGAAGAAGACAGCAGGCGAAGCTGGCTGGAGCAGGTCAGCTCCTGGCAACTCCTGTGAACACAGGTTGGGAAGACTGAATATAAAAAGTAGCCAGATGCTGACTGGTGGGCTCTCAGGTTGGATATTAGGAAAAATTTCCTTATGGAAAGTTGTGCGAAGCACTGGAACAGGCTGCCCAGGGCAGTGCTGGAGTCACCATCCCTGGAGGGTTGGACAGACGGAGATGAGGTTCTCAGGGACACGGGGCAGTGCCGGGGCTGGGTTGTGGTTGGACTCGGTGATCTCGAGGGTCTCTTCCAACCAAAACTATCCTATGATTCTGTGATTCTCCATTTGGAGCTTCAGTGGTTTAGTGTTTTCTTTGGCTCTAGTTTTAAAGGTGCGGATGGGGAGAGGAGGAACTCAAATGCCGTTTCTGCAACGTGAATGTAAGATGGGATAAGGGAATGAACCAGAGGTTTTCCTGAGCTCCCCCGATGGATCTGGTGGCAGGGACACCTGTGAAGCGCTGTGTGAGCTCACCAGTCAGCACAGCTGACATTCCCACAACCCTCATTAGCTCTCTTGCTTTTGTACGGGCTGTGACTGTTGGATTCAGCCACCGTAAAGGAGAAGTGGGGGCTCGGGGGGTGTGGGGGGGATCATTTTGGTGCACAAGCTTGAGTGAAAGCAGTATTCTCGCTTGGTGCCATTTTCTAGGCATTTTCCACCTCTGGAAACAGGAATACAGCGTGCTTCTGCAGGGCGGGCAGGGACGAAGGGCAGGAGAACAGCTTTCAACAGAGCTGAGCTTAATACCACAAATGCTTCCTGTGGCATGCCTTGCAAAGTCCCTCAGCCTGACTTAGAAGAATGAAATGTTTTGGGTTTTGTTGGAGCAGACATCGATGCGAGCGGCCGTGGGATGTGAGAAGTGCTGTCTGGGAGAGAAACAGCAAATTTCCAAACATGTAAAACACAGTTTCCAGATGACTCTTTGGGTAGTCGTTAAAGACACCAGCACGTGTTTATTTACTCTGTTTGTTCATTCTTTGAAATAGTTGTGCTATAGGAAGCATGCCCAGTATCTTTGAGGTATTTGATATGATGACAAAGGTTAGGAATTACAGTGAATCAGCCTAAATTACATAAACATACCTCTTGTTGTTCAGGAAAGGTAAAAAAAAAAAAGTTTCAGTATGTTGAAAGACTAATACGCATATGATGTAATCTCCAAAACTGACAGTCTCTAAAACTACAGATGAGTACACAAACAAAATAGTTGAAGAGAAATCCTTGCCTTTTATAAATGTTGTGATATATTTACAAATCACTTTATGTAAGTCTCCTGATAAATGTTCCAATTTCTTTTTGTTTCTTCTGCATCTTAACTGCTAGTCCCGCTTTTCCATCAGCTCCTGTTTTATGTACCATTTATCAATTTTGTCTGCCTTCCCAGATCTACTTAGATTTTCTTTCATCTTTTGATATCTGCTTCACCATGACTACTGCATCCCTCTAATTTCCTACACGTTTTGCGTTCACTGGCATTCAGCCATTAGCATTGCTAATATTTTTCAGTCCCGTAATAGTGTTATAATACAGCTACAGGGTCTAGTCATTTGTTAATTGTGCGCTGAAGTCTCCACGAGTCAGATTTTTTTTTTTTGGTGGGTTTCCCTTGATGTCTCTTCTTGTCCAGGCTTCCAGCTAACAGAGCCACAGCTGGCTCGGCTTTTCCGAAAACTGAAATTGCCTCATACTTTCTTCTTTTCCTTGGCTGTCCTGCTTCTTTGTAAGATTGTTTGTCTGCACCAAGACAGCTTCCCAGCCATGGGCAAATGTGAGCTGTTCCTAAGTTGCATGCCTGCATGTTTCAACAGCACTTACCACCATCATCTT
Source organism: Caloenas nicobarica (assembly GCF_036013445.1). NCBI lineage: Eukaryota > Metazoa > Chordata > Aves > Columbiformes > Columbidae > Caloenas > Caloenas nicobarica. The sequence continues at coordinate 3,617,552 of NC_088253.1, read as the reverse complement.
AAAAGAGAAATACTTATTACTCAGTAGAACTGCTACTTTAACCATGCTAGAGCCTTTTCAACAAAATGTTGCTGTGTTGGATTGCGTTAAGATTGGACAAATCCCTAGATGTTTCTAATATTTCAAAATTTATTTGGATATTTATGAGAAAAAAGATTTCTGTTTCTCTTAGTGTCTTTTACACGTGTTATTTTTGCTCTAACCTTAATTGTGTGGGACCTATAGAAAATAGAAATTTTTAGAGCAAATGAAGCATCGGTTACAGCCTTATAAGCTTCCCTGGGATGAAGCTGTTACTTCTAACTGAGTGAAGACATTGCTGCAGGGAACAAACACTGTATTTGTTCTCCGTGGCACTTCATTATTTGGCTTCCTTGAAACAGCCAGTTAAGGAGCTGGTTGTTTCTGATGGCGATAGCAGTTACTGCAATCCCAGTGAAGTATCTGACTGTGGTTTTAAGATATGTGTCATAAATTACAGCACAGATAACTTTTCTGTTATACGTTAAAGGCGCTTCACTCATGTGCTTCACAAGTACAACTCTGTACTGATAATTTAAAGCTGTTGGTATCATAATCAAGTACTCACCTATTCTTACTTGCATGGCTTTCAATTACTTTTTGGATTTCTTAATAATTATTGTGTAGTCTTTATATTTCATGTTCTTCTCTGTAATCTCGCTGATTTATTTTTGCTCCCAGGACCAACAATTGGAGCTCCTTATCATTTTAGATTTATTACACAAGAACAAATGCAAAGAAGAAAATTTTACAAATGCAACTACGTGCATAAGAATGCCTGGTGGGATTCGCAAAGGCCTCGTTAAATGCCCTAGCAGCCATATGCACATATTGCAAAGATGTCATAACACCTGTTGATTTCATGTGAACATAATGCAATGTATGGTGCTACTGGCATGGTCCCCAGGAAATATACGGAGAAGATGAAGTTAGTTATTACTTGCCATTAAAAATTGCAGAGCTACTAGAAAAAGAAAAAGAATCAGCTTTAGTATCTTTTCCCTTCTCTTAAATAATATTACAGTAATTAAATTTTAATGCATAAGTTCTTTGTAGGTCATTAGTGGTATAACTCTGCATATATGTGCCTGCTTCAGAAAACAATTTGGTCCATAATTTGATAATGTTGAATTCTACCTGGCAGTTTTATTTGAACTTAATTTCTTTTTCTTCTGATGCTGTTACCCTGAGAGTTATGAGACAGACATCAGCTGACAGCACCAGGGGAAGAATAGGTATTGGAAATGGCGTAAAAGCAGAAGGGGAGGAAAAAGAATAGTTATTGTAGCATTTATCAGTATTCTACTAATAGTCTGCTCAGACACAACTCTGGAATAAAACAGACATTCACGCTGCAATCTCTTTCAAAGGTTGAAGCTATTTATCTGCAGGGTTACAAGACAAAAGTCTAAACCTTCCAGATATTACAGCTCTTTCATTGTATTGTTATAATAAGAAAGAGCACCTCAAAAACCCATTGCCTTAGGTGGTAAATATTCCACCCCAATCCCTTTGGAGGGAATGCAGATCTGGACAGCCATCCTTTCCGGGGCGCTTTTTAAAATAATGCCTTTACACATGAAAACAAAACTATCTATAGCCAAATATTCCAAACAGGTAATGGAGGCAAGAGGCTTTGAGTTTAGGGCTTGATCAGCCACCCACTGGAGTTCACAGAAAGGCTCTTGTTGTTTTCCACGGGTTTTTTACTGTTTCAGCGGGGGTTTCCCCCTGTGTACGCGGGTGGAGCTGTGCTCCACAGGAGGTCGTTCTTTTTATCCTGTAGAAGAGACTGGGTGGGAAAGGCGTCTGCGAGGTCAGAAACCCACTGGGCACGTTGCTGTGTGGGTGTACGTACCATCCTCTGTCATTCTGCTTCAGGGGGCAGCTGTGCTGCTAGCTGGGTGCTGTGTCAGTGCCCTGGGGGAACAGACGCTTCTAAGGCTGAAATAGAAATCCTTATTCTGGTGGAAAAGGATCTGGGGATGTTGACCTGGAGGAAAAGGCCCTGGGGGTGTTGGTGACAGCGGCTGAACACGAGCCAGCGTGTGCCCAGGTGGCCAAGAGGCCACCAGCGTCCTGGCTGGTACCAGCACTGGTGTGGCCAGCAGGCCCAGGGCAGTGACCGGCCTGTGCTGGGCTCTGGGGAGGAAAAACCTCGAGTCCTGGGGGCAGTTTGGGGCCCCTCAACTCAGGGCTCAAAGTGGCGGCCCCAGGGGCACCAGAATCACCTCAGAACACAAGATGGCGGCCCCAGGGGCACCAGAATCACCTCAAAACACAAAATGGCGGCCCCAGGGGCACCAGAATCACCTCAAAACACAATATGGCGGCCCCAGGGGCACCAGAATCACCTCAAAACACAAGATGGTGGCCCCAGGGGCACCAGAATCACCTCAGGGCTCAAAATGGCGGCCAGAGGGGTGGTGGGATCACCTCACAAGAAAGGCCTTGAGGTGCTGGAGCGAGTTGAGAGAAGGGAACGGAGCTGGTGAGGGGGCTGGAGCACAAGTGTGATGGGAGCGGCTGAGGGAGCTGGGGGTTCAGCTGGAGAACAGGAGCTGAGGGGAGACCTTCTGATCTCTGACCTGCCTGAAAGGAGCTTGGAGCCAGGGGGGGTCGGGCTCTGCTCCCCAGGAACAAGCGCCAGGACCAGAGGAAACGGCCTCAAGTTGCGCCAGGGGAGGCTGAGGTTGGATCTGGGGAACAATTTCTTCCCCAAAGGGCTGTGGGGCATTGGAACAGGCTGCCCAGGGCAGTGCTGGAGTCACCATCCCTGGAGGGGTTGGACAGACGGAGAGGAGGTTCTCAGGGACATGGGGCAGTGCCATGGCGGGGGTTAACAGTTGGACTCGATGATCTTAAAGGGTCTCTTCCAACCAGGATGACTCTATTCACAAAACCCATTCATGCGTATTTTTTAGGGGAGGAGAGTTTAGATCCTGGGCTGGATGCAGACCGTGTAACTCGGGTGTCTGAGACACCTGGATGAGGAGCTGGGAACACTCTGGTGTGGAGACCTTGGCTTTGTCCTCTGCAGATGTCTCACTCTTTCTCCTTGATATTACAGCATTTTCAGGGCAGCCGCTTTCCTAAATTAGGGACCTCATCAAAATCCCGTCCATTAGGGGAATAACATTGAGCTTTGCTGCACAGAGAGTTATACTGGCAAAAATGGGAACCCCAAGTTAGGAGGGGTAAAAGGAAGAAAGCAATAAAACCAAACAAAATGAGTCAGGCACTTGTTGGCTTGGAATTAGCAGACCTGCGAGCTATTGCTATTTTTCTATTGCAGGCGTTACACTTACAACCTTCAACATTTTCTTTCAGGTTGATATGCTTCAGATTTAAAAGAGCCCATTTTCCTCCTTTGGTACAATGTGATTGTTAAGTAAGGAGAAAGAATTCCAGTGAATGATACAGGTTGTCAAAGATGGCATTTCAAAATGTCCAAAAATACTCCTCAAAATGGGTTGTAGTGACCCAACAGTTTCCTCAAGAAAAACGGGGAAATCATTAAAAAATTAAATGCTTCTCATGGACTCAAATATTTCATTTTTGTGTTAGTGAAGTCAGTCAGTGTGGTTTGTTTCAAGTTTTAAGATGTGTAGAGAGGATTAAAAATTAAAAAACCCCAACATTTTGAATTGCAAAAGTGAGCCATTATTTAAAATTCTTCTTGAGAAAATGAGGTAGAATATTTTAGTTATTTGGAAAAGCTGTGTTTTCATACAAATACTTAAACTAATGAATTTGCTCTCCTGAGAAATCCCGTGTTCTGAAATTAAACTCCCATTGAATTTTCAGTTGGAAGATTTCGTTAATTGTAGAACAGAGTTAACTGGGATCCTAGATAAAATCTGTTTAGTCAAAATATTAGAACGCTGAAGTGGGTTCAGATGACATTAGAAAGCACTTGTCATATTCAAGATTATTGGCAGAAAAAGGAAGATGAAAAAATAAGTCATACCATACCAGTATTCCCAGTTGTATGTTTTAGATATTATTATTCTACGTATTTTACATCATTCATTCTTGTATAGTCAGTCATGTATGTTTAGATTTGTGCAGTCTGAGTGAGAACATTTAAAGAAAATCCTACTTTCAGGTGGAGTGGCTTTCCAGGCTAAAAGTTAAGGGTGATCTTTGCATTGTATTTTTAAGCACAAGCAGTATTTGGTAACTCTGCAATAATTACACTTTGTCTTCTAGTTTTTGCTGTTCTCGCTAGTCAGCCCTCGAAGGGAAATATTTTGTGTGCACGTTTCTGTTGTCTGCCTTGTGTCAGCAAATGCATGTAAAACGCTACCAAGTCTGACACCTACTTTGTCTCCAGTGTTTTCCTTGGGTAAGTGACTGCCCAGCTGCATGGAAATAAGAAAACGTCCCCTGTTTCAGACAGAACTTCCAGCCTTCTGGAGGTTATTCTCAGCTAAGTCAGCGAAAGGGAATATAACTGGGCTTGTTTTACGTGAGATAAACAGGCGTGAGAGAGACCGAGAGGTGACCTTAGCTCTCCTGTTTTGGTGAAAATTTCTGGCAAGTAAAATGCGTAGATGAAATGAGATGAACTCCACTGCTCCGTGGTTCGTGTATGAGGGATTTTGCCGTACGCTTTTTTTCATCTGGTTTTATGGACATCATTGAGGTTTCCACTGTCCCAAAGTCCTAAGAGCAAGTTTGTGTCTCTTCGATAGCTGAAGTAAAAAGAGAGGCTGTTCTAATTGTGAATGAAGAATTTAAAATTTAACGTTAAGAAGGTAAAATAGGAACTGAGTTTCACGAGAGCAAGCTTTGTCAACTGCACTTTTTTATTGCAATATTTAAAAAAAAATCACTCACTAAAGATTTTTTAACACAGAAGCATAGGAAGATAATTTCCTCTTTTTGACACGCTTTACCTTTGCAAAGTTACTGGGCTGTTGACAGGTACAACAAGACATGCTACACTTACATGCTATTAGTGCAGCAGGCTTTGAAAAATGTCTAGTGCATTGGCATATCTGACAACTTAGGGTATTAGTTAACAGTGAGACTCTGTAAATAGAGTGAATTTTAGCTACAACTGCTGACTTGAGCATTCAGTCAACATCTACAGTACAGGGCTGAACTATATACAACAAATAATGCCATTTTACACTATAGAGATGGAAGTTGGCATTATACAGTGTGTATGGTTCAGTCTGAGAGCAGTGGTAATTGCAATATATTGAAGTTTTGTATTGTAATAAAAATAGAGACCATTAGTGGATACCATTTATGTCATTAGTATTTAGTGGCTGTGTGTTGCAGCTTTTTTAGTGCTCATAAAACTGTCTCTGCTTGCAGATATGTGACAGCACTGATATAAATTTAAATGTTTAGAAATCCATAAGACATAAAATATAGATAGTGAATAGGAGCATAACATTATAGACAGAACTTTAATAATTTGGCACACAAATGTTTATATATATGCATGTCTAGTGCAGGGATTAGCATAATGGTGATCACGCTTATACTACAGAAGAACTTGATTAAACAGACAATAACAAATAAGGTAAAACTGAAGCACATCATGCAAAAACGGCAGAGAATTATTTAGGTCCCCACGAGGGAATTTGTGATGTTAAAAGGTACATCCTCTGCATACCTCTGGTGGGATATTGATTTTTCTCTTTATAGACTTTTTACTAGTCACACCACCTGTTTCCGCTGACTGCTGTTACAGTTGTTCTTTAGAAGTGATTATGTTAATGAACCAATAAAAAAGAAAATCAGGTTGTTAGGGAAGCCTAAGCTAGAGGTTGGCTGGCACTTGGTTAGCGGTCATGGAGCCAGCACAGGGGAGGTCGCGTCGTGTCGGGAATTTGGGGGCTGTGGAGGAGCCGGCTCTGAAGGGTGTCTGTGGAGGGTGGGTGGAACACGGCACGGGAGCCTTTCCCTAAATACATCAGCCAAACATGCAAGTTAAGTTGTTGCGGCTTCCCAATGAAGGATTCAGGAAATCTGGAAGCCTGTTTGATTTCCGTGCAGAAGATCTCTGGGAAAGCTGTCTTCTTTAATTTAGGGAACGCCACTTGGATTCTGCTGGCAGTGACTCTAGGATCTTTAAGAGGTGGCCACCAGGGTTGGTTTTGCCTCGGGAAGTTCCCACTGTGGTTGATTTTCCTTCGGGAGATTGTCCGGTGAGCTTCCCTGCCCCGGGTTCCTGTGTCAGCCATGGGTTTGATGCAAGAGGTTCTCAGACTTGTCCCCTGCGTCCCCCATCCCCATCATCTCCAGCTCTGACCTTTGCATCCTGGAGACAGCCCGGAGGTTTGCGGCAAAGCTCAGGGGATTTGGAAATCAAATTACACGGCACTGAGGGAGAGCGCAGAAAACCATGAAAACACTTCAGTCGTTAGGAGTGAAGTGACAGCAAGCAGTGTTAGAGAATGAATCTTCCTAATTAATTTTCCTTTCAGAGCCCTTTTCTCAACATTTTTAATTCTAAGTGTGTATGCATGCTTTGGCAACGTTAGCTGTGTCTTTCAGAAGAAAAAAAGAAAACCTTTGATAAACCTTGTGAATCTCTTGACTGAACAGTGATCGTGCCCTGGTTGTTCTGGATCATCCTTGCAGTTGGGTGGGAAAGGTGAGGGTGGAAAGGATGGTGGGAATGTACATTTGCAGAAGGCTCCTGCCTTGCATTAAGTCATTAAGGTTAGAAAATGAGGTGCTTTGCAGGAGCTCAAGCAATAAGCAGAAATGAAACATAAGCTTTCCACACGGTGAATATAAATAATTCTTTCTGTGGCTCCTGGTATTTCTTACTATCTAACTATGGAAAGTGTTAAACTGGAAATCGTACTGTTCCTTTACAAAACATATTTTCGTCAGTTTATCCATTCAGAATGGACTAAAATGTAAATCTGTAAAAGCAGCTTCAAAGCAGCCATTTATATTCCTCTAAATTCTGAAATCTTTTTGAAACTTTTGGTTGTATTTGCGATTGCGGGATTCAGTGTCGCTTCTTAGCACATTGAATACTGATGGCTTTGAAAATCCGATATGGCACAAAGCGATAACTTGGCAGTGCGCACTACCCTGCTGAGAGACAATTCTAAAGGAGAAGTGATTCTTTTGCTGGGGTTTTGGTTGATTTTAGAATCAAGGGAAATATTAAAGAGCATAAAAAAAATCTTTTAATTCCTGCCTATACCACTATATTGCTTGTTACCTTGTTTTTCCAAGTAAGAGCTACCTGAGAGCAGAGGCTGCTTCCCGAAGCCATTCCCTACTTAGAGTTGTACTAAAGCCGCTAAGGGACTGAAATCATAATTCAGGTGAGCAGATGAATTTTGCAGGAGAGAGTATTAATGCTTCACTGGGTCCGTGCACACTTATCCAAAGCATATGGAAATGAAGAAGAGTATTAGAATGATTTAAGAGGAGTGGGCTCTCTGAAACCTATTGTGTGATAAGGTAGAAGGCAGAAGACTTTGGGTTTCCGGCGAAACCTGAGTGAATCTGAGAAAACGCCATCCTTCAGGGTATTTGTATTGGAATAATTGTAGTAACTGTAGTTACTGTAAAGCCTGAGATTAACCTGAGTGTCACCTATTCCATTAAGCAGGGCAGCGGGTGTAATCTTGTGAGTTGGAAATGAGTGCTGAGTTGGTGGCATTGAAAGTACCTGTAGGACTACCTAAAGCAGCTTTTCTTATTCTTGATAATGTATTTTCTTACCTCTGTTTTTTAAGTTCACTTTTGTTCTGAGTGCAAGGTGATACTTGGTGTCTAGTTGCTCTCTTGTACGTCCTCGTATCTTGCAGATGGGCCGTACATCATCCCAGGTTCTTAGGGGCATTCAGCCTTACCGAGTTACCCAAATTACCACAGGTCACGGCTGAGACGCATTAGTGGAATTTAATAGGAAAGCTTGCCCGGTATAGGCTCTGCTCCTCTTACTGCTTGTTATTGCTTTCATAAGAAGAACATATTATTGAAAGATATGTTTATAAAACAGCCAGTGCAGTACAGCTAGCCACCAGGTTCATGCCAAATTAGGTCTTGAACCTGACTGGATTCAGGCTCCTGCTGCAGTGCAGATTACAGTTCTTCGTGTGACCTCACATGGAGGTTAGCCTTCTTCTGGCTTCTTTAATCCATCTGCAAAATCGAGAAAAACAAGTACCTCCATGAGAAAAACACCTCTGCATCTGGGCCCAACTGTCCTGGCTAAATAAATTACAGAGGAGGCAGCGGCTCAGCCGAAGGGATAATAAAGAGGAAATGTAAGTCTCTTTGTCTCTTACACACATTTATCATTAACTTAGTGGCTTGCTGTGTTTACTATTTATTGGGTATGTTTAGTCTCACCGGACTTCCAGCAGAACAGATCAGGGGTCATCGTCTTTTCCTGTAATTCAGTCCATGAGAAGCGCTATGTGGTTAGTCTCATTGGAGGCAACACAGGCAGCAGGCTTTAGTGACTTGCGAATGAATCAATAAAGCATGTTCCTGTAGGTTTCTGAATTGTCTCTTTCACTAAGAAAGGAATTGGGCAGTGGAAGATCGATTTTTGTCGCAAATCAGAGGGTTTTTTAACCAGTCCTTCATTTAGACTGTGGATTTTTGGAGTCACAAAACTTCCTCAAAAATATTATGCAGGATTTAAACTGCAACAAGAATCGTAAATAGGTTGAATGTCCTTTTTCATAACACTTTTGTGAACTCAGAATCACATGAGACCTGATCTTTAGCAGTCCCCACAGCTGAGTAAATCAGTGGAAAGCTGCAGAACGTGGCCCATGGAGTAGCTGACATGATGTCGGTAGGAGATACTGGAAAGGGAAGATTCACAGAGAAATGTTACTGTTGGCTAAGGATAGAACTGCTATCACAGTAAGGATATAAGGACATCACAGTTGCTTACAGCACCTCTTGATAATTGAGATGTGTGACATAATTAAACCCTGCTTAGAATGCAGTCATGCTTTACTCATCTAAAGTAATTATTATAGTACAGGTCTGGAACAGGCTTAAGTTTTGACAGAGAGGTGTTTTCGTCACCATGTGGCTGTGAAGTTCTGAAGAAGCCTTTAGAGGTGTGATTTAGCCGAAAATTCTTTTCCTGCATGGCACGTACTGGCTTAGGCAAGTGTGGCCGCGCACCTTGAGCGTGCTTTTAGGATGGTGTAACTTGCTCACGGGTAACGCAAGGTTCGGCTTGGAACCGCTGCTTTCAGTACACGCGTGTGCCTTTCTGGCATCCGGTTTCATGGACAGACAAGAGAGGTGCTGCGTATACAGTTCTGAATTTTTTTTAACAGGCTCATTAAGAAGGAATTTGTATTTGCAAATCCTGAGGGAGCCGGGGAAACATGGATGAGCCACAGTGCTGAGCCCAGACGAAAATCAGCTGAATCAAAATCAAGAGCAGCATCAACAGTAATATGGAAGAGCACAGAGCTTTAAGAATTGATTAATTGCCAGGCATTACTTTCCACATAGGTAAAGTTGTGAGATGTTGGCTGTCAAGAAGTTGCTACATACTCCAAAACAAATTGAAACCAAACATGTTATCATCATACGTATCATCACCTTTGCATACAATTAGCTTTGGCTTGCATCTACATCCCTGCAGAAGATAGGATTGTGTTGTCCAGTAATTCTCTTGAGAGGCAGTTAACATTAATTTTCTAGTAATTACTATGGAAGAATTGATTCATGTTACCTACATATAAACAGGTTTTTTATTATTATTATTATTCGTTCATTGCTTGGTGCAAACCTGAATCTTGATTCTGCCCTATTGTTCCTTCCCAGCGGACTGTAGAAGCTCAGAGTTACATTTATCCCTGAACGGTGCCCACAAATGCTATACATACACAATTAAAATGTTCCAGCAGTGGTGCTGTAATAGATGCTGGTGGTACAGCACCTTAGTGGGTGGTTTCTGGTTCAGTTTTCTGTTACACAGTCAGAATTCGTGGTACTGCTTCAGCGTTGTTGCGGCGCAAGCCCCAGTGGTCAGGAACTTCTTAAGGATGGGTGAGCTCTGCAGGATCTAGAGGTCTGGCTAAGATAACAGAAATCTGCAGAGTTTTTCAGAGCTTAGCGAGAGGATGGCTTTTCCTTTCCCTCAGTGTTTTCAGGTGGAAATCTTCCCCTGAATTTTCAGTGGTCTCTCAGTTTTTGTAGGAGGCAGCAAGCTGAAGCGATGTGTTTTCTGTCTAGAACAGAGCACGCCTTAGGTGGGCTGAACATCAGCAGATGTTTCTGAGGAGCTTTCCCAAGGAGGGTTTTTATACTGTCCTTGATGTCCAGAGAACACAGCTTTAGCCGTGTAGAATTCTCCGAAGCAATTAATAATGTAATAGCCATAATTAAGGGTCTGTCACACAAGAGAGTGAGAGAGGAGTAGGAGACCGATCGTTATTCATAGTCGTGTTTACAGAAGAGGTTATACAGCTCTCACTGGAGACAAACCGATCGCTATCACTCTGAGGGACTATTTTTGCACTCACTAAGGATGAATCCGTGTACATTATTTATTTTGATTTTCACAGGTTCCATTGTGAAAAAGGCCCCGAAACCGAAGGCTTTATTCTTCTATACTCAAGAAAAATGTCTATTCAAGTCATGGAGTGGTTTGATTGAATGAGGGCAGTGAAACTATTCCACAGTGGAAATTTTTTAAAAAAGAGAGGTGAGTGGTATTTTTCCTTCAAAACTTGAATGAGAGGAAATGGAAAATCTGGTAAGTGGGTTGCCCTAAAATTAGAAGCATCCCTCAAAGCTGTGGGCAAGTGCTCTCTGCGTTAAACTAGTCATCATTTCCCTGTGAGAGTGCCCCAAAAAAAGGAATGTATGTGGATTTGTTCAGGAGGAACAGAGTAATTAATGCTAGTGTGAATGCTTGGGGTAATTAACGCTAGTGGAAACTGCTGAGAGGAGATGATGGATTTTCCAGGTACAGCTGAAGACTGGAAGTATTTCAGGAAGATGCGCTTTAGTCAAATAGAAGTAACAGGGTAAAAATCTGACATAAGCAGGCAGACCGGAATGTCTGATGGCCCCTTTAGACCTTAACATTTTTTTAAAATGTTAAACTGAAACCTCTCTCTGCATTAGGGTTTGCACAACACATCTTGATGGAGTTGTAAACATCCCAAGCGCATTAAGGTTTGCAGTGGGGCTGTAATGAAGCCATGTTGCTTGCCTGAGGACAGCTGGCCTTCTCGTCCTTGCTTGCGCAATGGAGATGTCCAGACAGTGGACACGAGCAGTTAAAAATTGACAGTTGTGTTGTGGATGAAAAGGAAAAGGAGGCAGTGAATATTAAAAAAAAACCAACTCAGACTGTCATAGAGGGATAATACTATCTTTTGGCTTCAGTTCCACAGATGGGGGTTTACGGCCCCCGCCACTGAAGTGGGAGGCTGAGGCAGTTCCGCTCACCAGAGGAATCACGATGAAGAACAGGGTAAGTGATTCTCAGTGACTGTGATAGAGAAGCTGCTACTGACAACATGGGCAGCTTTTCCATCTGAGGCTCTTTTTCAAGCCCTGATAAAATTTGAACCATAAAGTACATAATAAGAACTTGATGAAATAAAGAAAGAAAATGCAGAATTAAAACCTTGACTCTTGTACTTCTCCTTCTTCTTGGGCTTTGCACATGGAAATTGTTCCCAGTTAGTGATAAACAGCACTGTGGAGCTACAGGCTGGAATAGGGTTAGGGCCTTTACTGAAATTCCCCAGGGTGAAATAATGCCACTTCTGCCTGGATAGAAATATTTGCCAAAGCTCATCCTTGGGGTTGATATTTTGTTAAAATGGAACACCCAGCCAGCCATGTTGAACCATGCTATTTTATTGTTCTTAGGCGGAAGTTTAAGTCAGTTTAAAAAAGCATGTAGTTCAGCTTTCTGTATAGAAAAATAAAGCATTTCTGTTCAAGGGATCATGTTAAGGTAAAAAAAAAAAAAAAAAAAGTATTTACCCTAACCAAAATTCTTTTGTTTTGAGACGGCTGCGCTGCTCACATGGGACACTTGGGTACTGCCCAGCTCTGCCCTGCAGGTTCACAGGTTGGTGTGGTTCACAGTCATCACAAGAATTAGTTGAAGACCATAGGAATTAAATATTTTTATGGCTTATTATCATGTGCTAAATACTAAATGATTCTGACAAATATTCTCTGCGAGATTTGACAACTGACCTGCAGACCGTGCACTGCGTTTGCTTACCTGCGTAAGCTACTAGTATTTCTGGGAAGCTATAGTTTATTAATGCATTATTATTTTATTGATGTTCAATTGATGTCTTATTAAATGTAAATTAGATATTTGGGAATAATAATTTAGTGGGACGAAGCAGGTGAGATTCCCCCAGGATAGTTTGTAATGAAGCTTCAAATTGTTAATAATCTGAAACTCATAAATAAATGATTAAGGGTGAAACAAATGCAAAAATACTGAAATGAGCTCTGAAAATGTGAGGTGGTGGTGAACAGACGCATAATGGGCTGGGGGATGTGTTGTGATAACGCACATTTGGCACAAGTCACCTCAGTCAGGATCTTGTCACCTGTTTCTTCAGTAAAACCATCACCACTGTCCCAGCCTATAAAGACAGCGCTAAATCCCAAGGGACTCGCTTGGTATCTGTACGTTGTCCTCACTGCGGTGGGAATTGCAGAAACTTGGCACTTCATAAACTGCTGCTGGGAATGTGAAGAGTTAAGTGACGCAGCAGGTTACTAAATACAAAGCAGCTCAGCGCATTCCGAGAGAGATTTGGATGTAACCAGTGTGGAATTCTGGCCCAAAATCATTTTGGGTACCTTGATAGATGGTTTTCCTGTAACGTTAAACCCAAGGACACTCTAGTTACTCATGCGGTGTTTTTGAAAAAAAGCTCAATTAAATTTTTTTAGAAAATGAACAAGGAGATTGGCTTAGTCACTGGCTTAGACTTTCACCTAAAATTATATTCCAGGAATTTGATGGCTGTTGAATGGCCCAAAGGATTGCAAACTAGAAATTTGGCTTAATACAAGGTACAGAAAAAAGACAAATGTGCTGCTTTTCTGATGAAAGACCTTGGTTGCTAGGAAGAGAGTATTCAAGTGTTTGCTTATGTTTTGCTGTGGTTTTAACAGTGTGGAATAAACAGATAACACCACGCCTTTCAAATAATGTTTTAACTAGTGAAACTATAACCTAACGAAGAAATTGCAGTAATCACATTTCCTCAAAAACAGAGAATTATGATATCTCTGTAATTAAGGTGCTGTATTTTTCAAACATAAATCTGCTGGCTAATACATTTTTATCTATTTTTTTTTTAATTAGAGGTTCTGAAATCAACTTGCTGTTGAAAAATAGAAAATTCTGCTCCCTCTCCCTAAGCGGATAAGCACAGAGAAGTCACTTGTGTGATTTGCTGCATCCACAGCAAAAATCCCTAGCAAAAAAAAAAAAAAAAAAAGATCCCTGCCGATTTCTCATTTAGGAATAACAGGTGTCTCGGGGCTAGTTTCACACGTGGGACTCCACTTTTTGCTCTTTTCTTGTCCTGAAAGAAAATGAGATATAAGTTACTTCAAACACACCACCTTCTTCTGGAGCTTTATGCTATTATATTTATATATATATTTATGATATTTTTATATATATATATATGTTATTATAATTGAGAGAATGTGTAAAAACCAAAAGATTAATTAGGTATTAAGTAGCATTTAAGCCGTCGGGGGCCCTGCACAGCTCTGGTGTGTGCACATAAAGCCGGGCTCAGGGAACAACCATCCCGCAGCCTCCAGAGACACCTGCACATCTGTGGTTCTGCGTCTGCCCTTGGCTCCCTTGAAACGCTGCTGGTACTGTTGTTGCTGCGCGTCTTTATTCCAAGTTACACGTGTTGAGGTGGAGTAGAGGACACTGTTTATAGTAATTGGAAACAAAAGAAAAGACCGATAATGCAAGACTATCATTAAGTGCCCAATATAATTTGTCAAAGGCGTTCCGTCTAAATTAGATAGCGGCACCATTTTATGAGATCGGTATTGCCTCAGTGACTCCAGTACAGCCTTGGTAGCTTTATACTAACAGATATGAAGAATTGTGGTATGCCCTGTGCTTAAACAATAACACCGAAGAACTCGGTGAATTAGTGACCCTTGACTGTGGCCAGAAATCGCTGTAGAACTGGGATTGACAATGTCCGAGAGTTGGGAGAGATACAAATCATATCTGTGGCCTGATTAGCGATGGAGCCAACCTCGTAGATCAGCCACAGCCTCGAGTGCAGAGCTTGACAGCAAACAGAGCTCAACAGTAAATATTCTGGCTCAGGAGTACATGCCCCTTCTTGATGTTAATGGAAAAACATCTATTGACTTGGTTGGAGTTTGAGTTGCCTGTGCAAGGAAGTGCATTAAGTATTTAACCCAGCGGTTGCCCATCTTTATCTGCACATCTTACCCAGCCTGATTCATTTAATTACCAATATAACGTGTTCTTGCTGCAACCTGACCCTACAATGTAGTCTTAATGTTACTGCGGTGCAGCTGTAGGTCAAATACTTTTATTTCAAAATACAAGGTGGGAATAGGGAAAGCAGATGCCATACACCAGAGGGGCAACCTCATAATGGCATTTCAATTAAATTTTCAGAGCAGGAATAATATTCCAGGTGTTTTCTGTATCAAAACACGATAGTAGCCTGTTGACTCATTGTTTCCTACCTGGCTTCCTTCAGACCTCGCTGCGCTCCTGGAAGGAAAGAGCCGCACGTACGTTTACATACAGACCTGTGCATCCCTTGCTGACGACAGCTCTGCAGCAGGAACCTGCATCACAGCTGCATTTTTCATCAGGAGAATACGTTAATTTTTGCTGCAACAACTGTATATTACCTGACAGTTATTTTCCCCAGTCTCCTGGATTAACATTATCTGTGGTTGAGTTTAGAATCTCCAGATGTTTACATATAGGTACAATATACCTGATAATATAACAGACCTTTTCTAATTTTTTTAAAAGCTGGATTAATACAATTTCTTAGGTGCCATCACCCCTTCTCCCACGTCAATCCATTGTGAATCATGCACACGCAGCAGAGAAAGAACAACCCACCGCAGCCTGCGAGCAGCAAGACATTTCAGCTGGATGACTGCGCAAGGGGTTTGCAAGATCGCCAGTAATTTTTTATATTCAGAGTTAAATAGAGCAATAAGATGGAATTTAAGCTTTAGTGCAATGGATTGAGGCTCTTCAGTCAATCAAATTATAGTTCAATCAGTTCATTTTAATCACTTCTCTAGAGAGAAGTAAACCCCTATGTTGAAGAATATGCAGCAATTTTATTGATGGAAAGTTTAATTGTTTCATTTTTCCTTACCGTCTGTAACACACTAGACTTTTAATCAGTGGGAACTGAAGTTATAATGAAGTAAAGTCCACTTTCCACAGTTCACAACTAGCTGAAAATAATTGGGTTGAGACTCCCATCCAGACAGTGTAATGCCTCTGGCATTTTCCTGAAAACTACACTTAATTGCTTTGCTGATGTTGTTAAGTGGTCCTGAGGGGGATGAAGTAGTAAAGCTGCCCACATATGCAGGGAAACAATACACAAAAAATGTCTTACAAGGTCCTTAAAGGAGGACCAGCTGGTGACTAGAAGACAATATATGGCTTTTCTTTTTTTTTTTTCTCTGTTTTTATACTGGGGAGAACACACAGGAGAAGCTGATAAAATAAACTGTGGAAATTCTATAAACACTAACAGTATTTTTACTTAAGGGCAGAAAGCTGGGGATTACAAGAACAGAAAAAATCAAGGCAGACCGCTTGCAATCAAACCTGCAGTTTAAGCCTAGCCTAAGTTGCTGGGCTGAAGGCCGGGCAGTGCTGGCTGTCTCAGCTCCTTGCTCTCGTCCCCAGGGAGGGAGGACAGCGTGGTGTCCGTGCTCTGCAGGGACAGACGTGAGCCAGCTGGGACACCAGAGCCGCGTCCAGGCAGCGCTGGCATCAGCCTGTGTGCCCCTCAGGCTCTAAATGGAGCCAGAGAAGGAACAACTCGGGAATTGCTCCTTATTTAGTGCATTCCCGGGAAACCCTCCTCAGTTGAATGGGTTTGTTTGCATTAACTGCTAGACTTAAGGATAGTCTGATGCAGAAATATGTTATTTGATAGAGAAAAATTTGTATTTAGAACACATGATTTAGGTGGTGCTCAGGAACTCGAATTCAAGGTTGGAGCTGTTTTGGGGAAGTGAGGACCATAGGGCTGATTTAGCTTTAAGCAAGTGTTTGGTTTTGGTTTTTTTCCGTGTTTGTTTGACATATACAGGCACAGTAAAGTCTCTCTCTCAACAGCCTGACCTTCCTCAGCTGGTATCTGCGTAAACTTTAGTGTGGCCTTTGCTTAGTTTATTCTTGTTTTCACAGGCTCTGAGCTGAACAACTGCTCCCTGAAGACTGCCTAGAAAGGAATGCAGGCAAAATTTAGGCACTGAAGTCCAAGCTGAAATCTTCAAAGTTCCTTAACCCTACGTTTGACCCAGGGGGGCCCTCGAGAGCCTCTGCACTGGTACCTCGAATTGTGGCCAGCAGAGCTCTCCCAGCACCTGAAATGATACTTTTGCTGCTGGAACACACAAGTCTAGACGGGACTTGAGCGCCTTGGTGTGTCACCCCACATGAGTCTGACTGATCCCCATAATATTAATAAGCCTTTTTCTCCTATGGTGAAAAAGTAACCTGCCATGGGCCGGAACCACCAGCCATGCGCCAAGATGAAGCCGTCAGTTGTGAGAACAGCCCGGGGAGCAGCCTGTTGTGTCCGATTTCCTCCGCCTGCCCCGGGAGAGCAGCCCAGTGGCAGCCATGGTGTGCGCTGCTCTTCCAGGTGGGTAACGTGGTACAGGATGGTTTGAGCAAACGAGGACTGTGTCGTGACAACTGATGGGAGACTCTGCTCGGGTTTTGTGCTCTTACTGATGCCAAGGGACTGCAGGAACTAGGGCAGATCTTCACTGCAGAGGGAAAAAAAATCCAGCCTTGTGTGGCTGGCTGAAGTTTGCCACTGGCCGGTTTAGAGGATATTTTCCCCTGACCCTGCTTTTGGAGGCAGGGTCCCAGAATCCCAGGCTGGTTGGGTTGCAGGGACCTCTGTAGATCCCCCAGTGCAACCCCCCTGCTCACGCAGGGTCACCAGAGCAGATCACACAGGTTGGTCCAGGCGGGTTTGAATGTCTCAGAGCAGGAGACTCCACACCCGCTCTGGGCAGCCTGGTCCAGGCTCCGGCACCTCCCAGCAAAGAAGTTTCTCCTCACGTTCAGATGGAGCCTCCTGTGTTTCAGTCTGTGCCCGTTGCCCCTCACCCTGGCGTTGGGCACCACTGAACAGAGTCTGGTCCATCCTCTGACACCCACCCTGAGATATTGATCCCATTGATCAGATCCCTCCCAGCTTCTCTTCTCCAGCAAAACAGCCCCAGCTCTCTCGGTCTCTCCTCATCAGAAGCTGAGCGGTGTCTCCGGAACAGCTCTGCCTCCCATCCAGGGCTGCGTGCTCCAGTCTTACCTGGGTCTGAGCGGAAACAGGAGGCAGCAAATGACTGGAGACACATTCTCCTCAGTTGACACTCTGTATGGTTACAACGTGGTGCGGCCTCCAGAAGACATTCAAGTTCTGTGTTCCTGTACAGGCACAAATCCGACTGTTCCCCTGCAAAGATACAATTTGTGTGGTTGTCATCAAAGCCAGCATGTGTATTCATTTGTGGGAGCGTGTCGGACACCGTATGTCAGTGATATGTCTTTGATATGTTGGTGTCTGAATCATTTTTATTAAGAGCCGAATGGCATATGTTTACATGTAAACATCGGTTCTATGTACTGTCTGTATTCGTTGTACTTTCTCTTGACTAAGAATTTGATTGAAACCCAGGAAAAGTGGGGGATTCATCCTGTCTTTAAAGAAACGGCGTTTTTGTAGTATTTCAGAATGTGGCCAATGTGTAGCTTTTCATAGATGAGAAGGGCATTTAAAAGGGGTTTGGTTTTTTTTTTTTTTCCTCTTTTGGCAACCAGAACAAACTCAGCTTCCAGGCAAAATAAAAATTTGATTTTACTAGAAGTTTGTTAAATGAAAAGACTATTGTTTTAGTGTTGGGCAGGCTCCATAATGTATGGATTTACTGAAAAGTGATCCGTGTAAGAGCAGTGCGTTAAACCATGACAGTAAATTGGTTTTATCCAGAAACTCTTCTGATGCAGTTAAAGAACGTGAAGTCTAAAAAAATGACTTAATAAAGGAATGAAATAATAGACTGTGTTTGTGAGGGTGTTTTATACATGGGTGAAACTGAAACCCAGTGTCACAACACAGGGATTCCAAAGCAGTTATTGCAGCTCATCAGTCACATGAGCCGCTGGGGCAGCGTTCAGGGTGCTGCAAAACCAGCCCCAAGGGCACAGCTTGGCCAACAGCGACGAACAACATCGTACTGTTACAGCAAAATGACGAGAGCTGTTTTGAACCAGCTGGGAATACCTGGAGAATCTAGAGATGAGCGTCTAATGCTAAAGTACAGGAGATGCTTCGGAAAACAAGTGAGCAGCGGTGTTGGACTCACCAGCGTAGGGGCAGGAGGGGGAACAACCGCAGCAAGTTGTGTGCCCAGCAGGTGCCCAAGTGCTTCTTCAGCCACCGCTCCAGCGGACGGTCTTGCTCTCATGAGTGTCCCACCACTGCTGGTTCTGCCTTTTGAGAAGAACTCACCAATTTAGCAGCAAATAACAAATGTCAGCTCTTGGTGGATGTACCGCAGTCCGGTCTTCATGTGCTGGTGTACGGTTTGGCTCAGGCCTTAAAAAACAAAGATGACATAAGATAATTAAATCTAAATCCCAAGGCTTCACATTAGTGTCACAGAATCACAGTATTTCATAGCCACAGCTTAAACCAAAGCATGACAAGCTGGGTGCCGTTGGAGCCACAAGCCAGTTAGTAAAAAATGAGCAAAGTAGCGCAAAGTGCAGGTGCCGCAGGGGCAGGGCGGGTGCCCGGGATCAGTGCCATCTGCTGGCACTTCGAGTTAGTGAAAAAACCCCCCTGAGCTAAAATCACTGCAAGTGTCCTCAGAATCAGCCACAGTTCCAAACAACTGCACGTGGTGACTGCCGTAAACCGCAGCGAGGAGACGTCGCTTCTGCAGTTTGTGGAGCAGCTTGTGTCACCTGAGCGATTAAAGAGGCAAACGCCTCCCCATTCTGGATCGCGGAAGGTGCACGTGAAATTCTAAATCCTGAGAATCTGCAACATCAAAATCCTGCTCCATTCCCAGCCCTGGCCTGGCCGAGCAGCCGAATGTCCCCGTGGGCCTGGACAAGAGCCGGTGTCCCCGTCCCCATCCCCACAGCCCTGGGGCAGGTTCTGGCTGCTCCTTCAGGAGCATCGCCCCTGGATTTACAGTGCAGAGCTGTGCTTAACACAAACAAATGCACCCAACAGCACCCGCCCCGGTGAAACCCTGGGACAGCAGCACGAGTTCGCTGCCCAGATGTTTCCGTGTCGACGTGTCGCTCCAGACCGGGGGCGCTCATTCCTGGCACCAGCCTCAGGCCGGGCCCAGGCAGGCGGCCGCTGGGACTGACTCATTTAAACCAAAACTCGCTCCTACCGCCCGCCCTCCCCACCCTCCCAGGGAGGTGGAAAGCACCTGTAGCCCTCACGTCATTTTAGATGTATACAAGCCATAGAAAAGGTAACAAAGGAAATATATAACATGATACACATCTTTACCTACTATATAAATAATATATATAAGCATATAAACCAAATACTATATAAATACTAATATAAGTAATAGTACATACATTAAAGGTTAATACATAACATATGCATATAAATATATAAATACATATACATACCAATAATACAATTGTAACAAATGTATAAGTCATATAATTTTTTTATATATATTTGTGTGTGTATATATATGTATTTTTAAAAAATGCTCTCTCCTAATAATGACATCTGCAATCTCGGAAGAGGACACATATTGTTCCTAGAAGTGTAACATTTATTGCCTAAAAAGGCAGGAAGGAAAATGCAATGCTCTTTTTATCAAACCTTCTGAAAAGGAAATCGCGTTCACACTGCACACCTTCCACTCCCAGACTCGAGCCTCGACGTCCATCTAGTATCATTTCAGTTCTCAAACAGTGGGCATTTCTCAGGGATTGCAGCGTTGCTGGAAGGTTCCACCGCCCAGTGCAGTTGTTGTGGGTTTGGTGAAGGTTTATTGAATTGTGTTCTCTCTTTTTTGAGGACAGCAGAAATGCTGTGATTTCAGAGAGCCCAGAATTTTTGTACAAACAAGGAATCGATTCATAGTAAAGTAGAACCTGATTTTTCCATGCTAATTTGGTCACAATTAAAGACAAAAGCCAAAAGTGTAAGCTACTGCATTGGACCGCCCTGTAGTTTGTTACACATACAACTATTAGATTTGCTCCAACTTGAACAAGGCTGTTCTTAAGTTTGATTTTTTCAAACTAGGCAAACTGTGCTTTTATCTTATATTAGGATAAGCTGCATTATTAAACGCAAAGTAATCTTACAAATATTTTGAGGTCGGTATTAAAATTACAACATAACTGATTGCAATTGCTTCTTTTCCTAAGAGGGATGAAAGCAAATAATATTTCTTTCAAGTGTCTCTAATTCTCAGTACTTTGTGCAGACTTCCAGCTGTTTGCTGACCTCTCGCTCTAAATCTATTACTCGCTATCTAATGTTGAGAGGTAACATCTGAATCCAGTTCGAGATTTGAGTATCAGCAGTGTTCTCAGCACTGCCTTTTCATTTTCAAAACTACAATATAGATGAGAGCACGTTTTTTAAGGAGTTTTTCATTTCGGAGTTTGGGCTCTAGCTTTTGGAGAGACCTTGGGTTTGTAACATCCCGAACTATCAGGCAGTCAAAACCAACACTCTAGTTTAACTCTCCTAACCCAACATTTTCTCCCATTTCTTCACCTTGCAAAGCCTGGGACAAAATGTCCTGTTTTGCCTATAGGATTCATTACTGCATTACAGCTCCTTGTATTAGACTAGGTTTTCAAGTTAGCCCTTAGAGAGATTGCATTTCTACTTTGTAATGATTTTACCATTAGAAAAGTTCATCTAGAAAGATGCCTGGAACACAGTGAAGCCATTAGGGGAATTCTTTTCTTCTTGAAGTATCTATCGCTCTGCGGTAGGAGAATCAGAGGGATGTGTTGAGCTTGCTACATCCTCTGTCAATCTCTTGTTTGATTATTATGTTATCAAGTTGCTTGCGCTGTGAGAGATTAAACCAGTTCGGGAAGTGCAAAGCGCAGTTACCGAGCACTTTGGATGCAAGTCAGACATCAAACTGGTTTTTGAAGTGCAGAACTCCTGAGCTTTCACTTTGTCACCCGAGCAGATGTTGCCGGAGGCGAGGGGGTGATGCTGTTTTCACGTGGCTGCTGAGCCTGCCGCTGCCCAAGAACCCGACACGGTGGCAGATCCTGGTCGGACATTGTTCAACCCCGTCCCTGCCCCAGGGCCACCAGTTCAACCCCATCCCTGCCCCATGGACATCAGTTCAACCTCATCCCTGCCCCAGGGACATCAGTTCAACCCCGTCCCTGCCCCAGGGACATCAGTTCAACCTCATCCCTGCCCCAGGGACATCAGTTCAACCCCGTCCCTGCCCCAGGGACATCAGTTCAACCCCGTCCCTGCCCCAGGGACATCAGTTCAACCTCATCCCTGCCCCAGGGACATCAGTTCAACCCCATCCCTGCCCCAGGGACATCAGTTCAACCTCATCCCTGCCCCAGGGACATCAGTTCAACCCCACCCCTGCCCCAGGGACATCAGTTCAACCTCATCCCTGCCCCAGGGACATCAGTTCAACCCCACCCCTGCCCCAGGGACATCAGTTCAACCTCATCCCTGCCCCAGGGACATCAGTTCAATTCCATCCCTGCCCCAGGGACATTAGTTCAATTCCATCCCTGCCCCAGGGACATCAGTTCAACCTCATCCCTGCCCCAGGGACATCAGTTCAACCCCGTCCCTGCCCCAGGGACATCAGTTCAACCCCACCCCTGCCCCAGGGACATCAGTTCAATTCCATCCCTGCCCCAGGGACATCAGTTCCACCCCATCCCTGCCCCAGGGACATCAGTTCCACCCCATCCCTGCCCCAGGGACATCAGTTCAACCCCGTCCCTGCCCCAGGGACATCAGTTCAACCTCATCCCTGCCCCAGGGACATCAGTTCAACCCCATCCCTGCCCCAGGGACATCAGTTCAACCCCGTCCCTGCCCCAGGGACATCAGTTCAACCCCATCCCTGCCCCAGGGCCATCAGTTCAATTCCATCCCTGCCCCAGGGACATCAGTTCAATTCCATCCCTGCCCCAGGGACATCAGTTCAACCTCATCCCTGCCCCAGGGACATCAGTTCAACCTCATCCCTGCCCCAGGGACATCAGTTCAATTCCATCCCTGCCCCAGGGCCATCAGTTCAACCTCATCCCTGCCCCAGGGCCATCAGTTCAATTCCACCCCTGCCCCAGGGCCATCAGTTCAATTCCATCCCTGCCCCAGGGACATCAGTTCAACCCCATCCCTGCCCCAGGGACATCAGTTCAACCCCATCCCTGCCCCAGGGACATCAGTTCAATTCCACCCCTGCCCCAGGGACATCAGTTCAATTCCATCCCTGCCCCAGGGCCATCAGTTCAACCCCGTCCCTGCCCCAGGGACATCAGTTCAATTCCATCCCTGCCCCAGGGCCATCAGTTCCACCCCATCCCTGCCCCAGGGACATCAGTTCAACCCCGTCCCTGCCCCAGGGCCATCAGTTCAATTCCACCCCTGCCCCAGGGCCATCAGACGTGCAGCTGGGCGAGGAGACAACCCTTCCCATCGCGGATCTCTGTAACTCGAGGCCGCGCTGCTCTCGGCAGTACGTAAACGCTTGGGCTGCTTCAGATCAGGGGGGAGCTTTACTCATTTAGGAGTCCGGCGATATTCTTCTTCCCTCTTGCTCTACTTTAAGGAGAGTTCTGCTGAATATGGGAAAGAGCTACTAATGAGCGGTGATGAAATTTCTCATCTAGGGAGGAAGAATTAATCCTGGATACATCTATTCAAAATCACGGTGCAGGTTAATTTAGCTTGAAAGATCCAACCAAAACAGTTTGCCATACGTATTACCTTTTGATAACTGTGTCCTGCCATATGTATGTTCTGTCTACCCTTTAATATCGGTGGGGATTTGTCCAAAGGGAAACCCTTAAGTCTGGTGACTTCCCTACCCCGTTAGCTGGGTGTCCATCTATTCTGCAGAACCCAAGAAGCATCCAGCAAGGAACTCCCCAGGCCCCATGAACTGCCCAGGACGCTGGGGCTCGCGGTAATTACACTCACGCCTCTCACTGTTCTCACCGTGCTTCACTCTCTTATTTGTATCAGGCTTTAAGTAAACCTAAAGTAAACATTACGTTACTTGGAACAGATGTTAAATTCATGCACAGGCTTGTGATACAGGATGCCAGGCGTTTCAAGGAGCAGAACTGCACCATCTCCCTCAAACATCATCAGCCGTACACCACTCCCTACAGATCTACCTGCGCCTGCATCATACAAACTGCTGCTATTACATGCATCTCCTTTTTATAGAGTGTCCAAAACACGGCGCTGGAAAACTGGTTTAGTGCACCTTACAGAGCGATGAAGGTTTGAGCGGTTGGACTGTCTGGGGCACCAACATTCACCCGTGTGGCTTCCGCAGCCCGTATTAGCACAGACCCCGGCAGGTTTGGGAGGGTGAACTAACGCCACAGCCACAAAAGTGAGGGATCATTTAGAGAAGTTCATTTGAGAACAGATGCTACTCAAGACTCTACCAAGACCAAGACCAAGAGCAGAACCCCCTCCTGAAGAAACCTGGACCGTAACGATATTTTCCACTGGGCTATGCCTGCTTCCAAACCAACCGGGCTATCTTGTTAAGATTTTCTGCTTACAAGTAAATAAATAAATATTAGACACTGGAATTGTACAGAAAATTATTTTTCACCCAAGTGTGTTCATGGTCATGCCTTTTCCCATTACGTGTAATTACTAGTGACCCCATGGTGAATTATTAACAAAATCTCACAGAAAGCCCCGTTACGTAGGGAGAAACATGAAAATCTCAAGAAAGGTATCTGACTTGCGAACAGAACGCCTGCCTAAGACCAAACCTCGTTAGGGAGAAGTCCTCCAGGCAAACATCCTCTCATTATTTATTGTCATGGTTTACTGAAGATTCCTTAGTGTAATTCACAGTTGGTTTTTAAATAAATCTCTCTGTATGGTAAATGCAATATTCCTGCATCTAAGCAGGAGGGTTAGCTGAAAACTGAACGAGACCAAAATTTCACATTTCAGGGACCCATAAACCGCTTAGAGCCTGACAAGAACACAGCAACAAGAAGCGGATACATGACTGACAACATGCTGCTGAAAAGTGAGGTGGCGGTGGCTGTACAACATAAAAATGAAACAGTGAGGCTGCAAAGCAAAAGCAATTAGCAAGCAAGTGTTGGTAACGAAGAATTATTTACAGCGAGGGACTTCTCTATAGGAGAAGGACAGTGCTGTGTTTATGATCAACATTTGAGGCATTAAGGCCTTGGATTTAAGGCTTTGCTTCCCATCCTTCGTCCCCGCTTCTAGAGGGGCAGTTGGGCCCGGGGTCTCAGACGTGTTGATGTCCTGGAGGTTTTGGTCTTAGTCCCCCGGAGCTCAACTGCTCCTCTGGAAACGAGGGATCCTGAAGCTTCTCTTTCTCCCCGGGGCTGCTGTGGAGGAGAGGGTGCTAAAGGCCGGGCCTGATTCATCAAGTGGTTTTGCTATGGATCTGTCCAAGGGCACGAAAGCCTGTGGGATTTTCCTTACAAACCTCATCGCATCAAAGGGTTAACTAACGCTTATGCCTAAGGTGATAAGTGCACGACCCTGATTTCCATTTTTTACTGCACTAAACTGCTTGAGGCCTGTCGAAGACGTTCAGAACACCTCAGAAATTTCCATCTCCGATTAGAGCAGGGTGAAGTTCTCTTCAAGGAGAAAACTCTCTGGCGTGATCCCTTCTTCTCCCGTAGCTAAAAACTCCTGGGCTGATTCAGCATCCGGGCGACACGTCGGCCCCTGGAGGCGCCTTCGCTGCTCCGGAGGAGGCACAAGGGACGGGTCCTGTCCTGGCCAGGGGACACACAGCGGGCAGCGTCCCCCGGACCCCCGCTTGGGTCAGGGCATCGCAGCTACTGCCGCCCAGAAAACATCCATCCTCTCACATCTCACAGTTACCACTCCGCATAACAAGGTTTCTTTACTAAGGTAACACTATAGCCAAACAAATGGAAAGCTGATGAGAATGAAGAGTAAAATAACTGAAAAGGTCTGTCTTTACTCAGTGTGGCGAAAGGGGATATTAATACAAACATCGCTTTTTTTAGCGTACCTATTCCAGAGTCATGTCCGCTCTTTGCTGAATACATACCTATGAGGCTGCGTGTGTGTGCAATAAAACCCTTCGGTTATTAAGCATTTTCTTCTATTCTGCTATGTCAGTCTGAATTCACTTCGAAGGCAGGAATGATGGAATTGTTCAATATATTGTGTGCAGAAGGTTGCGACCTCTGCAATCAGCCCCTAAACACCACTGTCTTTTTACTTCTGGGGCAGCTGGAATGAATTATAAGGTAGCCTCTTAAACCATAATATTTTACTAGAGCTGAGGCCTCTGAATATGCAGTACTTGAGCATTTTTGTATTCATCCCCGTTTCCAAAACATTTACAATCTGTATAAGATTTCGAAATTGAAAATGGAATATTTTTACTGAATATCTTGTTTCTAAACAAGGTCTCGATCCTGCAGCAGCTCAAATGGGTGATGGCCTTACGCTTGTAAAAAAAACCGTGCTGCTGATTTCTACATCCATTTTTGCACGTTTCGCAGGAGACATCTTAAAGTTGCCGTTATATCATCTACAGGAGACACGGGTACATCTGCCCAAGTGCTGGCCCATGCTGTGGAGGGCACAGCTCTTGGAAAAGCAGGTGGCTTTTCCAAGGCTCATTTATCAAGGCACAAAGAAAGTTGTGGGTAGGAGGAGCCTCACGCAGCGCGGCTGGAGCTGGGACACCGCTCACGGTCGCTCCTTGGAGCAGAGAGAGGTGTCACGCATAACCTTGTAGTACAGCAACTTTGATTTTGCCTTGGTAACGGCGACTGCATGCTGAATTGACACTAACGAAACATGACTGATGTAATATAGCCACTCAATATTAATTATTATAACCTTTGTACTCCTTAGCCTTAGACATAAACCATTGACCAAGTCTGAGGCTACGTTTGGACCCAGCTACACGTAGGCTCCATAGGAGTTTAGAAAGCAAGGGGGTCCACTCTGAAACTCGTGACTCCATGGGAGAGTCTTCCTTACCCTTTTGTATCTCTGGTCACTCTATGAATCATTCTAACTCAATTCTAACTCAATCTTCCTTTGTATTTTTCTTCTATGCAGTAATTAATAAGGTGAACCTTGCAATCAAACTGACTGAACTTTGGTAAACCACTGTTAAACTTTGTTAAGTTCCATCAGATTTATCGGACTCCGTCAAATTATTATTTTACCTCAATAAAACATATTGCTGCTTCTCTCTTCTGAGTGAGTTGCATTCTACTCATCCGCGACAGCTGCACATGAAGATCCTCTGTTTGGAGGGAGGCTGACCCAGCCAAATCGGAACACCTAGTGAAATGCCACCATCGCTCCTCCGCGTTTCCGCACTAATTAAACCCAGTTTCTTCATTCTCTATAACATACACAACTAATATTACGTCAGCCACCACAACGATGATCTTTTCCTTTTGGCAGCAGCTCTGCCTCCTGTCTGTGCTGTTACTAGCAGGGTAGCTCCAAATAATCAATTATTTCCCTTCCACACACAACGAAGGTCTATACAGCATCAGGAGGGTCCATAAAGTGGTAGTCAACAGACAAAGTCAAGCTGCTGAAGTTTATAATTGGTGGCCCTTATTCTATAAAGCATTTAAATGCCTGAAGTTTAATCAAGCCGCTGTAAATATTCGGTGCCCACGGGTGACCGCGGTTCACCAGATTCCTGTGTTAACACCACAGGCCTAACTTGCTTCTGGAACTTGAAAACGTTCCCAGCAGGATCCTCTGAACAGATGTAACTTATAGAAAGTTTTAAAAAATAAAGCCTTATTTATTCACACGTTGAAGGTACGCAGGGCCTTGAGGGACACGTGTTCCCATGCTAAAAGGCCCGAAACCCAAGGCTGACCCCTCTGTGCTCAGGGAGGAGAGCGCTGGCACCGAGCTGGGACAAGCCGGGCTGGCCCACTCACAAAATGTTATTTTCTGTTCTCTACATGAATCTGTTTCTGCTGATAACCCACTTCTTCCCAAGGGTTTCAGGTTTAGGTTCCCTTTGATGCCAGACTCACTGCTGGGAACGGTAAACCACTCGAACTTTGATGGAGCTACAATTATTCCCTGTAGTCAGCTATTCCATTGTTCCCTTTGAAACTCTTCCTTATGTCACCGTTTCATTTTGGGCAGGTTTCCCCCTTCACCCTTTCTGATTTAAATCACGCCAGTTACAAATCGGACAGCTCGAGAGGCGTACAATGTTTTAGCATAGAACATACACAAATTCCTCACTCTCTGTAACGCACGCGGCTAATATCGCACCAGCCGCCACAACAACGATCTTTTCCGCGTGCCCCTCTGCCTCCTGCCCGCGCTGTCACCAGCCGGGTGACAGGGGTGGCAGCGGCCGCCGGAGCCACGAGGGCTCAGAAGGGCTCAGGAGGGTCCCGCTCCCATCGCGTGTTGGTGCCAACGCTTCTCGAGATTTCAGCCTGGAGCATTTAAGCGTCAGATCAGGCGGCTCAGCCTAGTAATGGTAACCTAAGCTACCAGCAGCAGGGAGGTGTTAGTGCTGTGCTTTGCTCCCGGGAGCGCTCGGAGCCTGTGACACCGTCCGACACGCGCCGATTAAGAGCCGGGTGCCGCGGTGCTGTGGGGCAGGAGGAGGAGGAGGAGGAGGACTCGCAGGGCTGCTGCTGCTCAGGGGCTCCAGCAGAGCAGCGGCACCATGCTCCACCACCTTTGCCGACAATTACCGCCTCGCCAATCCTGAAGCGATTAGAACACACCAGGTTTTTTTTTTTTTTTAACGCAGCCTGTCCCTCCACACAGACTCCAAAGGCTGTACATCACAGGTGAGCAAATCCTTACAACTGTGGCAGGAAGAGATGAGGAAGATATGAACTCTATAATAAGTTTTATCAGGAAACAATTAGGAAGGTGGCTGCTGCAGCAAACAAGACCAGGACCTGACGGGGAGAGAAACAGAACTACAGATACAGACTAATCTTCATTTTCTCCACGCTTTTCCTTGCCATCTTTAAAAAGCACACCGTCAAACTTGCCCCCTGAACCCAATTTTCTGGGTATCCCCAAAGCCCACACTGCACTATCAGCATGAGTAGTGAAAAGGATTGCTCTGCCAGGCAGCCCAGGACCTGGGGCTAGAATTTCAGTCTAATTTTAGCTTAATTCTTAGGGCTTTCCCCAGTACAAGATGCAGGGTTTCCCCACGTACTTTTTCATCCCATCTTTCATTTCTCTTCTCTTGGAGGGTGATGCTGAAGCCCTCAGAAAGAATAACGTATGTCTAGCCAGGGTGACCAGACTTAGGGAAGATCTTCAGCTCAGACACATCTTTTTGGCCTTCCGGAGTTACCTCTCCTCCCTACAGCCCGGGCAGGGAGGCGAGTAGGAAAACAGAGTCTCGGCTGCCTTCAGAAATCAGAGATCTCTGCAGACCTGTGGTTCTCTTATTCATTTTTATGCCAAACCAGGTGTGTTTCTGCCATCTGCGTGGTGCCAGCAATGTCCTTGTCCTCCACGAAGCAGAGGCCAGAGGGAACTGGGAAGATTCTGCTGTTCCTTCCACCAGGGAGGAGGCACTTGGGCTTCCAGGAGCCTTCTCCATCACAACTGGGTGGTTTTCATCTTGGCTTTCTCAATAAATATTTAGTGGGCAATTCACATTTTTCCCCCTGCTCTATCTGCTGATTATTGCTGGGGTCAGGTGGTTACACCAGCTAATTAATATTCACAGGCAGCAGCAGGAAATAAGTACAAATCCCATCTCCTCAGCTTTAATTACAATATCGTGCTATCAAATTCCATGTGGATACACCTCCCACATCAGCTCCAAACAATTTCAGATGTGTGCACTAACAGGATCCACAACATCTTTAACTCATGATCTTCTGTCATTACAATATAATTACTCTAATGCATCTTTACTGTGCAACGCCCGCCAAAGCTAACAACCGTTGAGTATACCACGTAATTATAGAATAGAGATGTTAATGTAAGCTTGCAGCTTACAGAGATTCGCAGCATTTCTTCCAGTCTCATTATTCAATGTCTGTGGCAACCTGACTCCGACCTGCTCCCCTTCCTTCTCGATATTAACTTTATGAAACATTTATGTTATTCTAGCACTGAGAAGCCCCAGGTGGCACTGAAACCCCAGTGGGAACGCAGCATAAGAGTCAATAAAGTGGCAATAAGTTGTCTCACCTGCGTTAGATCTGTGGGTACAGAAGAGGAATAGAGAAACGTAAGTCAGGGGAAAACAACTGCAGTTTGCTGAGCTGTGGGTGAGGATCTGGGCCTCGTATAGACGTGGCAAAAGAGGTTACGAGAGATTTGGCAGAAAACGCAGTATTGGCTAATTAAGCTAGCGAACATGCCTTGATTAAGTGCTGATGGAGGTCAGATACAAAAGTCAAATAGCCAGGGAGAACGGGGCAAGCTTCAAAGGGTCTGCGTGCCAAAGAGAGATGCTTGTATTGCACTAGAGGTAAAGGATGAGCCAGAGGAATAGCCTGTCACACCAC